>NC_133453.1:24141207-24471207 GCF_048565385.1 Saimiri boliviensis | reverse complement strand
ATATGTAAGTCCCACTGTGAACAGCCCACTGTGAATAAAGAAGGCGTTCAACCAGAACTGGTAAATTGAGAAAAGATGGAAAGTATCAATTGTTGGCAAGGAGAGGAATCAAGTGGAATCCCCCGGTACTGCTGATAGGAGTAGACATTCATACATTTACTTGGCAAAACTTATTGGCTCTATATACTAATGCTGAACACATGTGGACCTTATGACCCAGAAATTCCATGTCTGTGTATAAGCCCAAGAGAAATATGTGCACATACTCAAAAAACAACATCTTCTGGGAAGTTTGTAGCAGCTGTGTTCATGACAGTAAAAAACTGGAAACCATCCAAATGTCCATTCGACAATAGAATGGATCAATAAATTGTGACGTGGTCCTGCTGTGGACCACTACCCAACAATAAGGAACTAGCTACAACTACATACAAGGATATGGATGAATCTCACATCCAGAATGTGGAGCAAATGAAGATGGAGACACAAATACTGGTTATTTTAAGTTTTCATTGATGTAAAAACTCATCCACACCAGCAGAAGTCAGGACAATGTTTACCTTTGCAGGGCATGGGGATAATAACCAGCTGAGGACCCCAGCCTCCTGAGTAGATGGGACTACAGGCACGCGCCACCATGCCTGGCTTGTTTTTGTTTTTGTTTTTGTTTTGGAGAGACAGGGTTTCACCATGTTGCCTAGGCTGGTCTTGAACTCCTATGCTCAAGTGATCCTCCTGCATCAGCCTCCCAAAGTGTTGAGATTCCAGGCGTGAGCCATTGTGTCTGGAAGTGTTCTTCCTGATCTGGGAACTGGCTATATGGTGTGGTCCATTTGTAGATATTTATCTAGTTTACCTACTTTTTTTGCATGTTTGTTTAAAAACATATTTGTAAAAAACCATTCCTCTACTGATGACTTGGTGGAGAAAATCTCAGCTTGGGTCTAGCTTAACTTGAATGCTTCTTTTACATTGTCTCACTTTCTTAACTTGGGGAGAGGGTGCCAGCTTCAGAAGCTTCAGCAGGGAATGGTATCCAGCTCGAATCAAATAACTTTGTTTTTTTCATTGTGTTTATTTTCATGGTTACCATCTATACTGGATTTCCATTTATGGTAGTGATATAAAGTTTCTTTTAAAAATGATCATAAGAAAAAAAAAACAGTGAACTGCGTTACTTTAAAAAAGTTATGTAAATAGTAGTACAGGTCGTACCTAGTTACGGTAAACCATGTAAGGGTGGGGTTTATGAAACACAGTTGAGATGGAAAAAGTCAGGGATTAAGGGGAAGGGAGAAAACCAGTCTTAGCCTGTCCCCATCTCTCAACCAGTCCTCACTGCTGGGCACAGACAGGCTGTGAAGCCTAAGGACATACCTTTAACAGAGGACTCATGAGAAATCTAAAGTGAGGAATGCTCTAGGAACAACGGGATGGGCAAAGCAAGAGACAAGGAGAGAAAAACCTAGATTCACTCAACAAATATTTTTTGAGCACCTGTGTGCAGGCACTGTTCTAGTCCTGGGCCCACAGTAACAAACAAACTGCTTGAGTCCTAGGCCAGCCAGTAACCAACTCTGGGTCCTGGTCTGAGTACCGCTACTTCTCCTAGGCTTCCATAGATTGGGGATTCAAGCCTCCGTAGTGGCTGGCCTTTGTGGCGTGGGATTCTGACTGAAGCTCAGGAGAGGTTAGGAAAGGCCTTAAAAAGATGGGATTTCTTTTTTTCTTTTCTTTCTTTTTTTTTTTTTGAGACGGAGTTTTGCTCTTGTTACCCAGGCTGGAGTGCAATGGTGCGATCTTGGCTCACTGCAGCCTCCGCCTCCTGGGCTCAGGCAATTCTCCTGCCTCAGCCTCCTGAGTAGCTGGGACCACAGGCACGTGCCACCACGCCCAGCTAACTTTTTTGTATTTTTAGTAGAGATGGGGTTTCACCATTTTGGCCAGGATGGTCTCGATCTCTTGACCTCGTGATCTGCCTGCCTCGGCCTCCCAAAGTGCTGGGATTACAGGCGTGAGCCACTGCGCCCGGCAAAAGATGGGATTTCTAAATCACACTGCCGTGGGCGTACTTATGTAACAATCGTAGATGTTCTTCACATGTACCCCAAAACCTAAAATGCAATAAAAAAATAAATAAATAAAAAAGATGGGGTTACTTTGTTACAAGTTTGTGTGTATTTAGGGTGGAGAAAGTTCAAATTGGCCATTAACCTGGGAACTAGGAGAAAAGAATTGGGTGTGGCCTTCCGGCTCATTAGAAAGAGAAATCTCATTGAGTACTTTGCATTTGTCAAGTCAGCTTCACTTTGCCTGCTCATCTCCACTGCTCTTGGCTAAAAGATCAAGAACTTTGAAAGGAGGTGGAAAGAGAGTGAATCTCAAAAGATAAGTGAGGAGCTGGACGTGAATGAATGAATGTCGCTCTTAGCCTCTTAATAGACTCATTGCAGCCTTTCATCCCCAGCTGCTGGGCATAGCAGCAGACAGAAAGCGAATGAGGGGCCCTGCCAGGAATATTTTGAGAGATTGTACTTTTCATTCACTCAACAAATATTTATTGAGTGCCTACCAGGTACCAGGTCATATTTAGACCTGTGGGCTCTCCAATTTGGTAGCTACCTAGCCACACATGGCTATCACGCATTGAATTTTGGCTACTTCAAACCAAAATGTGCTGTATAACAAACACATTAGAACTTGAGGATTTAGGCTGGGCGTGGTGGCTCACCGCCTGTAATCCCAGCACTTTGGGAGGCTGAGGCAGGCAGATCATGAGGTCAGGAGTTCAGGACCAGCCTGGCCAACATGGTGAAACCCGGTCTCTACTGAAAATAAAAAAAAAATTAGCCCGGCATGGTGGCTTGTGCCTGTAATCCCAGGTAGTTGGGAGGCTGAGGCAGGAGAATTGCTTGAACTGGGACCCAGGAGGCGCAGGTTGCAAAGAGCTGACATTGGGCCACTGCACTCCAGCCTGGCTACAGAGTGAGACTCTATCTCCAAAAAAAAAAAAAAAAAAAAAAAAAAAAAAAAAAAAAAGAACTTGAAGATTTAGTATAGGAAAAGGAATGTTAAATCTCTCATTAATTTTAGTGTTGATTACACATTAAAATGATGGTATTTTGGATATACTGCCAAATTAAGTATATTCTTAAAATAAATGCCACCTATTTCTTTTTACTATATTTTAATATGGCTACTAGAAAATTTGCAGTTGCACATGTGCTCACTTTTGCGGTTTGCAGATTTTTATTGGATGGCACTGTGCAAGACCCTGTCCCTACTCCGTAGGCGCTGGGTGGGTCGGTGGGGGGGCAACAGAAACATGTTACAAAAGCAGGCACAAGACATCAGGAATCATGAAGGTGAAATGACCACGACCCTCCCTGTGTCTTTGTCTTTTTACGTTTTTCAGGTTAGCTCTCTACATAGTGCTAATGAGTTCCAGATGTCCAGCTCTGTCCACCTCTTCCTCTGCTCAAACATGGATGCTGTATGTCTACTGCTCAGGGTATTAAGCCAAACTTCCACACAGTAAACTGGGGTTCCTGCCTCCCGAATTGCTCTCTGCAAGCATCCTGCACTCTGGCTTAGGTGAACTCACTTTCTGATCCCCAACCTATTTTCCCATTTCTCTGTGTTTTTTTTTTTTTTTTTTGAGACGGAGTCTTGCTGCAGAGGTTGCAGTGAGCGGAGATCGTGCCACTGCACTCCAGCTTGGCGAAAGAGCAAGACTCCGTATTAAAAAAAAAAAAAAAAGAAAGAAAGAAAAGAAAAAAGAAAGAAAGAGCCAGAGTGGCGGGGTCGAGGGGCACTGAGGTTAGGGAGATTAAACCTGGGCTGGAGGCAGCTTAATGGCCCATCTCTCACCAAGAGAATCTCTCTGACAGGGGTCTTTGTTAGGGTCACAACCCAGAGGATTGTTGATGATTAAGGCTTTGTCCAGCCTGGAATGATGGGGGTTGGGGGCAGCTTGGGTAGATGGCTCACTAAATGAAACAGAACAATGAAAGGAGGCCATCCTTGTCCATCTGTATTATTGAAGACAGCCATAAATGGCCTTACCCCAGAGCGGGCCTCTCACACCTGGAGGGCTGATCTGACCTCTCCAAGACCCCTGCAGCAGGGATTCTGGGATCTATCCGGTAACAAAGGCTCGGAATTTGTAGGCGGGGGCCCAGAGTGCTAAGGGATTATTTTAGCGGGCAGAGGCGGAAGGGGGGTCTGGGGCAGAGAAAGGAAGCAATATTTGTGGGGCATTGCACTTCGGGTTCTCATAGGTTGTAGTCACAAGCTCCTAGCTTTGGAAAACTGCAATAGTTACTAAGAACATTCGGGGCTGTTTGGGTCTAGCGTGGTCAGACGGGTCCGAAACGCCGCAGGACCCACTCAACACCAAGCCATTGTTCTGAGCCACGTGCTAGTGGCGGGTGATACCCCAGTATGGAGGGAGTTGGTGTGAGCCGACTGAAATCTACTTGAAGGTCAAAACGGTGCCTGATGTCCTTTGTGTTCCCCAACTGTTAGCCCAGTGCCGGCCACATGGGAAGCGCACAAACGAAGTCCTCGCGAACTGAACTGAGGGCAGACAAAAGCACGCTCCCTTCTCCACCGCCACGCCGGTCCTACCCAAACCCGCGAGTTATCCGTATTCTCCAGGAATCAGAGAGGCAGGGCCAGAAGAGGGAGGAGGGACGTGACCCAGGAAGAGCAGGGGACCCCCCAGAGCCCGCAGGCGAGGCGGGGTGGGCAAACGGACTTGCGCGCACGCACTTTCCCGCGCGCGGGAATGTCGGGGGAAGGGGGTGGTCTCCAAAAGGGGGAGGGGAAAAGGCAGGGGGCGGGGAGAAGCCGGTCTTTTAAGACTCCGCTGCGGCGGCGAGGGACGAGGAAGAAGCTGAGGAGGCGGCTCCCGCGCTTGCAGAACCGTGCCACCTGCCCGCTCGCTCGCTCGCCGCGCCGCGCTGCCGATCGCCAGCATGCTTCCGAGACTGGGCGGCCCCGCGCTGTCGCTGCCACCGCTGCTGCTGCTGCTGCTGCTGGGTGCGAGTGGCGGCGGCGGCGGGGCGCGCGCCGAGGTGCTGTTCCGCTGCCCACCCTGCACGCCGGAGCGCCTGGCCGCCTGCGGACCCCCGCCGGTCGCGCCGTCCGCCTCGGTGGCGGGAGCCACCCCCGTGCCCTGCGCGGAGCTAGTCCGGGAGCCGGGCTGCGGCTGCTGCTCGGTGTGCGCCCGGCTGGAGGGCGAGGCGTGCGGCGTCTACACCCCGCGCTGCGGCCAGGGGCTGCGCTGCTATCCCCGCCCGGGCTCCGAGCTGCCCCTGCAGGCGCTGGTCATGGGCGCTGGCACTTGTCAGAAGCTCCGGGACGCCGAGAACGGCGCCAGCCCAGAGCAGGTTGCAGGTAACGTGGGCTGGGACAAAGAGTTGGGAGAAACTTGGAGGGTAGCGGGGAGCCCGGCGGGCGGCCGTGATGCAGGGGAGAAGCGTGCGGCCGGACTTCACCGACTGTTGTAGGGGAGGCAGAGCCGAGACCTTGCACCAGATCTATGGGGACTGTGGCGAGCGGGACCCGAAAGTCAGGCCCGGGGAAGGGAACTGGAGTTAGAGCAAGTGGAAGAGCCCTGGAGACTGATTTGGTGGGGATGAGTGGGGAGAGGAAAGACATCCCTGCTGCCATAGTCTTACCCGCGTAGAACCGACCCTGACTTCTATTCTGGAGGAGGGATTTGCTGAGAAGAAGGATGGTTTTCAGATACGTGGGAGTAGGAACTCGAAGCTTATTAGGGGCACTGCTTGAGGATCTAGGGGTCCTGGTGGGATCGCTACTGGGAGGGGGAGGCTGCCGGGCGCCGATGACGCCAGGAACCTTGGAAGAGGAAAGGGAGCTAGGAGGAAGCACCGGCGTCCCAAGGGACCCTTTCTTCTACTGGGGTTGTGAGGTGGTAAGAAAGGACTTGGTACTCTGTAGGATGAGTGGCTTAGGAGAAAAAACGAACACTGATATTTCTCCCTAGGGAACGAGCCGGGCTCTTGCTACCACGTTGAATGGAAAAAATAAAAGGGGAGGCATTTGGTAGGCGAGGGGTCTCCTAACAGCTGAATCCATGTAACTTAAGCCCGATCGCCGGCTGCAGTCCCGGGACGGCGACAGCTTGGCTGTGCAGTTTCGCATCTGGGCCCCAGGTCGAAAGGCGGGAGAAATGTGTTACCACCCCCCACCCCCGCCCCCACCCCTTCCTGTAGGATACAATGGGGACCCGCGATTCTTTGTTCAGGGGCCCTCATCCCTCCCAAAAAGTTATTTGAGGGATACAACGAGGCCCTGACTTTTTTTTTTTTTTTTTTTTTTTTTTAAATTACAAAAGCCTCCTGCCCGAGTGGTGGGAGGAAACTGTAATTTTTTTCTTTCTTTTTGGAGACAGTGGTGAAATGTGTCCACTGCCTGCTGCTGTTTAAAAGGCAAGTGAGTCTTAAGTTTCTCTAACTTGAAAAAGTGAGAACAAGAATGCTTGCTTTTCAGCTTCTGAGGTCTTTGTAAGCCCCCCACCCCCCCCACCTCCCCCCTCTCCAGGCCTGCTATTGTTTTTTCCCTGTTCTCCTTGAGCATGGAATTCGGGGTCAGAGTTGAACTCTTTCTTCTGTTTCTCTGGCACATTTTGCTCTGGAGCACAGAGCAAGTTAGGGCTTCCTCCGAAGGGAGCCCCTCAGTCCCTTTCTTCTCCCTCTGCTTGCTTCCTTCTGCAGTCGGCCTGGAAGTCAACCCTTTCCTCCCGCTTCTCTTAGAAAGTAACAAGAAAAGGAAAGAGGCCCGACGAAGTCTTTTCACTGCGGGGTGGCCGTCCGCCCATCCTGCGTTCCTCCTCATCACCCCTCTGAGGTCCTACGGGGAGGTGCTGTGCGGTTTCTGAGCTGAACTCTGACTAACTAAACATCTTCCTCAGCAGGGTGAACTTTCTGCAAGGCGTCTAAGTTCACAAAATGGTTCGGCTGCTGACTGTTTTAATAAAGTGTGTGATGCCTTTCTTTCCTCAACGTTTTACTATTTTTTTTTTTTTTCCTGCCCTTTGTTCGTCTCACTGTAAGCCTGAAAACCAATTTTCCTACTTCCCAAATCCTTGAAGCCGGTTAGGGTCTTTAGCCAGGAACAGATGCAGCAGATTTTCTCCCATTCATTTTTCCCAGGAGCCTGAAGGGGGGTGAGGGGAGTTGTCCGGGGAGGCCAGGGACAATGGGGTGAGTTCATGGGAAGAATGTCACTCTGGATTTTCTGCCTGCTTATGGGACTCCCTTCCGCCAGCTTGCCCCGGCTGCCTTCTCCCCAGTGCCCAGACGCCTTCCGCATTTTTCTTTTGTTCACCAGCCTGGGAAGAGGGGATTTTTCAGCCGGGGTGGAAGGTGGGGGGCGGGGCTGGAAGCTGAGTGGGCGCACTCAAAAGAAGTGACCAACGTCGGGGTGCCTGAGAAAGAGTCGGGCGGGGGGAGGGGAGCACTCTGGGGAGGAGCCTGGGCTTGCAAGGGTGCAGGAGAAAAAGGGGTCAAAGTTGGAGGCTTTTGTGCGGGCGAGGGTCTTAGGCTGGGGCAGAGACTGGGGTCACTGGATGGAGAGTGCTGCGTCTCAGTTGGGTGGGGTCTGCCCCAGACAGAGATCTTAGCACTGAATCCTTTGCCTCCCACTCCATCTCCCGGCCCCTCTTCTCTTCCCTCCGAAGAATGAGCGCCCCCCTCCAGCCTGCATTCCTCTTTGAGCAGGTTGCTTTTGAGAATTTTAAACATACCCTCTTATTTCGAGGCAGCGAACCTCAGCAGTTCCGGCTTTGCTGTTAGCTCTTTTGTCTCTGTTCCCGGGACTCAGGGGCAGTGTTGCTGGCTTCCTGGGGATGGCAGGGATGCAGGGGTGGGGGTGGGCACATCAGTGGGTGGAAGGAGTGGGTGGTGGTGAGCCTCTATCCCACGGGGACGATGGGCTGGGGCTTGTGGGTTCAAAGAAACTGAGAAATCAGACTGAGGGGAAGGGGTGGCTGAAAAACAGAAAGGAGACCCTGAGATCTGCTTGAAGTTGGGACTCTAAAAGCTTGTGTGTGTTCGGTGGTAGAGTGGACGGAAGTGCCTAGAAATGTCAGGGGCCAAGGAGGGAGCAGGCTTGGGCCAGGGCAGGCCCTTTCAAAATTCAGGCAGGGCTGGACCAGCTCCCCCGCAGTATCTCCCTAGCCTCCTTCCCTACCATGTACAAAGCAGGGGATTATACTGAGGGGCGGGGCCCGCTGCACGTATAAAGGTGCTATAGAAATGTGTAGTCATTCAGAGTCCCAGGACAGACGGGCGGGCCTGGGGAGGCTCTGCATCTACAGTTGCCAGGGAAGAATAAAGGGGGGAAGAGGCGAGCACTGATTTACAGTGGTTCAGTGCAGCTTCAAAAAAAAAAAAAAAAAAAAGCGGGGTGGGGGTGTGGGAGCAATGGGACTTCTGGCTCAGTACTGCTTTGCATCTCGTCTTGCATAAATTTGCATACTGAGTTCAAAGTCGTAAAATAGACCAGGGAAATGAGTGGGATCTACTGTCACTGATGGTTAACACCACTACCTTCCACCTCCCCTCCCCCCATCTGGACAGAGCTCCCAGCACTAGTTCTGCTAAGCAGCGCCACCGCCTGAGTCACCAGTCACCACTGCTCGTGGAAGGAGGAGATGGGGAAGCGCCTGTCTAGGAGACCAAGCAGGGTGTGGCAGTGTGCACGCGGGCCCTGGAGGGGGCCTCTCTGAAGGGGTGGGCTGGAGTTTGAGAAAGCTGCAGAATCCGGGTCTTGTTTGTTTGAAATTTCCCTACTCAGCTTCCACATATGCCCAAAGCATTTACTGCGATAGGTCCCTTTGTGTAAAGGTCGTAATGACCCACTTCTTTAAACAAGATATTTGAGGGTGGTTCGAGAACAGAAAAATTCTATGTAACAATGTTAAGGAATCTGAGAAAAATGAGGCACGGGAAACTCTGGGTTAGAATAGGTGGTATAGCCTAGAAGGAGAGGATAACTTATCTGTTGTATTCCTGAGGGTCTGTCTACATCAGGGCTCTTGGTCAAGTAGACTACCGAGTTTCCTGTCAGGCAGAGGGATGAGAGAGGCTTAGATGGTTCTCATTGCTGGCCTACTTCAGGAATGAACTTTAAGACTTTAAGGCAAATCATTCCTTCAGGCTTGGGGGCCGGGTGTGGTGGTTCACATCTGTAATCCTAGCACTTTGAGAGGCTAAGGCGGGTGGATCACTTGAGGTCGGGAGTTCCAGACCAGCCTGACCAACATGGAGAAACACCATCTCTACTAAAAATACTAAATTAGCTGGGTGTGGTGGGGCATGCCTGTGATCCCAGGTGCTCAAGAGGCTGAGGCAGGAGAATCGCTTCAAGCCAGGAGGTGGAGGTTGCGGCAGTGAACCCAGATCACGCCACTGCACTCCAGCCTGAGCAACAAGATCAAAACTCCATCAAAAAAAAAAAAAAAAAAAAAAAAAAACAATGCCAGGTTGCCTGAAAGTGGGAGCATATCCATTCCCTCATTATCTGACCTTTGAGGGCTGACTTGGAAAGAACTGTTCCCTGGCCCAGTCATCAGGTGGCTTCCAGTTGGTTCTCAGCTGGGCTGTTCATCATCATAGAAAATGGGAGGTACAACTGTTCAATTTTTTTGAGACGGAGTCTCGCTCTGTTGCCCAGCTTGGAGTGCAGTGGTGCGATCTTGGCTCACTGCAACCTCTGCCTCCTGGGTTCAAGTGATTCTCTTTCCTCAGCCTTCCGAGTAGCTGCGAAGTCAGGTATGCACCACCACACCCGGCTAATATTTTAGTAGTTTTAGTAGAGGTGGGGTTTCACCATGTTGGCCAGGCTGGTCTCAAACTCCTGACCTCAAGTGATCCTCCCGCCTTGGCCTCCCAAAGTGCTGGGATGACAGGGTTGAGCCACCGTGCTCGGCCACAGCTGCTCGATTTTTCTGTGAGGAAGTTCTGAAAATTCTGCACCAAAGGGAATGGAGAACAGGTAAATATCTACGATGCTTGGCAGGACTGGCAGGACGGGGCAGGGGGCTGCTGAAAGGAATGAGGGAGGAGCAGAACAGAAAGGGGCTGTGCGGCCATGTCCACGTCTGGCTTTGTTGTTGATCCTTCCCACATTCTAGAACACTCTCCAAAAGAATAAAGCTTAGTTTTTTTTTTTTTTTGAGACTGTGTATCTGGGAATTGTTGTTTTTATTAGTATTAATATGTTTATTTATTTATTTTGAGCTGGGGTTTTACTCTGTCACCCAGGCTGGAGTGCAGTGGTGCAATCTTGGCTCGCTACAACCTCTGCTTCCTGGGTTCAAGTGATTCTCCTCCCTCCGCCTCCCCAGTAGCTGGGATGACACATGCCTGCCACCATTCCTGGCTACTTTTTGTATTTTTAATAGAGATGGGGTTTCACCATGTTCGCCAGGCTAGTCTTGAACTCCTGACCTCAGGGCTCTCAAAGTGCTGGGATTACAGGCCTGAGCCACCAAGCCTGGCCTATTTTTATTTCTTAAGTAATTCAGAATCCAGGGAGTGCACTTCGTCTCAGCCTTTCTCTCTGTGTTCCTGACTCCCTCTCCTGCCTTCTCCATCCTGTCCTCTCGGTCCCTGCAGACCGTTCTTTCCTTTCCCTTCCATGCCTTTTACTCCAGCTCAGCCAGAACACCTGACTGCTTGCTAGGTAGGTGGGCGGGGCTCAAAAACGGGGGCGTGGAAAATACAGTGGTCTCAGCCTTCCTCAGAGATCCATCCAATCAGAGGGACACGATGTAGGTGACTGGAGACTATACTGCTTGAGAAAACCGGAATCCTTAAATGAGGAGGGTGGTTTGACTGGGCTTTGAGGGGAAGGGCCTCTGTAGGCCAGGGAATGGTGATTCTCTCCTAGGGGGGTTAGTACTAGTGCTGCTCCTGCTGAAACCAAGGCATAGAAGAGGGAGATGATGTTGTAATTCATTAGGGAAGCTGGTGACCTGGTCGGCAATATTCTAGACCCCTCTGCTTCTCCTGTCCCTGGCCAGCATTTCGCTGAGATGGCGGGCAGCCCCCAGGAGATTCGTGGTGCTCGCGTCTGTCCTCACCCTGTTATGAACCAGCTTCTGCACCTGCTTTGTCTCCTGTCTTCCACCTCCCTGTGAGGGAGGCTTTTCTACGTCCGTTTCACAGGTGTGGACGCTGAGTGAGTCAGCGGTAAGGAAGTGCCGAGAGGCTCACCTGAGAACCTTCCCACTGCACCCCTCTACTTCCATGGCCAGGCAAGGAGTTGTGCTGTTGGCAGAGAAAAGCGTTTGGCCCTATCAGCCAGAAGTTTTGTTCCTGGACACCTGACACGTGCAGGTGATGTATGGGGCACTTACCTCACAATTGTAAGTAGCCAGCATACAGAGGTCAGTCAAGAGGGACAAAAGGGTCACAGGGTGGGCCTCTCCAGAGAAGAGCTGGTCGGTAGCAGATGATGGTGCGGGCAGCCTGGCCTTTGCTGTCATGTTGACCTGGGTTCCAGTACAGACATGTCTCTGTCTCTCTCATTCTCTCTTTTTTTGAGGTGGAGTCTCACTCTGTTGCCCAGGCTGGAATGCAGTAGCATGATTTCAGCTCATTGCAACCTCTGCCTCCTGGGTTCAAGTGATTCTCCTGCCTCAGCCCCCTAATAGATGGGATTAGAGGCATGTGCCACCATGCCCGCCTAATGTTTGTATTTTTAGTAGAGACAGAGTTTCTCCATGTTGGTCAGGTTGGTCTCGAACTCCCAGCCTCAGGTAATCTACCCACCTTGGCCTCCCAAAGTGCTGGGATTATAAGCGTGAGCCACCTGCTTGGCTAGACCCATCTCTTAATACCAGAGTAGTTAGCCAGGCTCTTCCACCAGTGCCAGTTCCCTGCTGGTAAAATAGCAATGATTTTACCTCTTTCCCAGGGTGTATGTTAGTGCAGCTGTGATGATGGCATGTACCTGGCACATAGTAGGTTCTTGTACATGTTAACTGCCTCCATAATCTTGGCAAGCGATGTCTTCTCCTTGACAGTTAGCTGGCCTTTAAATGAAGGCCAAACTGGAATGGTCAGGCAGGCCACTCTTCTCTGGAGGTTCAAATCCCAGGTGGTCTACCACATACTAATCATCCAAGGTAAGAGATTTCTTCTTGCTAAGCCTCAGTTTTCTTATTTGTAAATCAGAAATTGATAGTACTTCACTGGGTCAACTACGCAGACGTTCGTAAAGATATGAACTACATGTAAAACCTAAGCTCTTGCATTTTGGTAATGATTTACTTGGTTTCTGTCTCTCCACCTGTGAATGAAATATCCATACCTCTCCAACCTGCTTTACCAGGGCTGTAGCAAGGCTGTTTACGGAAAGGGCGGTAAAACTGGACTTCACATGCAAAATAAATGCAGTTGACAGTGTATAAATGGTTGGAGGCCAACAGGCTTGCATTTTTTTTTCTTCGAGATGGAGTCTTGCACTGTTGCCTGGGCTGAAGTGATCTTGGCTCACTGCAACCTCTGCCTCCTAAGTTCAAGCGATTCTCCTGCCTCAGCCTCTCCAGTAGCTGGGATTACAGGTGCCTGCCACCACGCCCCACTAATTTTTTTTTATTTTTAGTAGAGACGGAGTTTCACCATGTTGGCCAGGCTGGTCTCAAACTCCTGACCTCATGATCCACCTGCCTCGGTCTCCCAAAGTGCTGGGGTTACAGATGTGAGCCACCGTGCCCGGCCAGGCTTGCATTTTTAATGGATTAGGTAGGCAGTGCTCTTTGAGGCCCATGTCCTAACATCTAGGGCTGACTTTTTGGTATGGGAGCTTCCCTCTGCAGTGTCTAGAATGGGGGTGGGAGGGACTATGGGAGAATAGAGGTGGCCCCAGAGCTTGGACACCTGGGTTCTCATGCTGACCTTGCTTCTCGTAAGCAGGTAACACAGGGCTGAGTTCCTCCTTGACTCGGCCAGCCAACCTGGGAGACCTAGACTTCTGGCTGTCAGTCTCCAGAGCTCTGGAGAATCTGTGAGGCCACATCTTCGGGTGGGGGAAGGTGCCTTCCAGGGGACGTCTACAAGGATCCAGACTTTAGAATAATAGTATTAAGTATTCACTAATCCAGGTGGTCCTAGCACGTTTAGCACATCTGGCACGCTCAAGGGTATGCAATTGTGCAGTCATCAAAGCCAGTGAGGACCCCCTATGGGACCCATTTCCTGCACCAGGAAAATGGTCCTTTCACATCTCTGAACCTGGGATGCCAGAGTGCACTGAACTTGATCCTGGCAAAGAAATTGGAAGCTTTTTCCACAAAAGTGATATTTTCTTGATATTTCTTGCTCCATTGTCTCTAGAGGTTACTCCTGAGTTGGGGAGGCAGCATCCCATTTTGCAAGGGGCTGAGGGATTTTCCATAGGAATGCTGGGTTAGGGGAGTGTCTTCTGAGTACTGGGGTTCTACCTAATGTCTGATTCCATCTGTGGGACCAAAAAGGCCTCTGAACTGCAGCCTGTCTGTGCACGATGACGCCAAAGACTTTCTTTTCCAATATCGAATGAGGCAAGGCCCCAGGAAAGCAGAGAAGGAGAATGCTTGAGTCTCTGAGGGTCAGAATATACTTACGGTAAAATCAGGACTGGTATTGCCACTGGGAATCCAAGTGGATGGTCACGTTAGACCACAGGCGTCCAATCTTTTGGCTTCCCTGGGCCACTTGGAAGAAAAATTGTCTTGGGCCACACATAAAATACACTAACACTAACCATAGCTGATGAGCTAAAAAAAAATTGCAAAAAAAAAAAAAAATGTCATCATGTTTTAAGAAAGTTTATGAAATTGTGTTGGGCCATGTTCAAAGCCATCCTGGGCTGCAGGTTGGACAAGCTTGCCTTTCATGGAGGGCTTTCATGGTGGAGGCAGGAAAGGAAAAGCCCATTTTACAGGTGGGAGAGTAGGTCCAGAGAAATGTGTCGGTTTTCAGTTCCAGAGTAATTTCACCTGCTCCCACTCTCCATCCTCACAAAGAGCAGGCTGGATGGGATGTCAATTTTTTTTTCTTCTCCTTTAGAATGGTCCGTATCTCCCTATGCCTCTCCTCCTCCTTGGCCACTAACCTCTGACTCTTCCCTCCCCCTTCTCTGCTCACTCCCGTTCCTTAACAAAGCCAGGGAAGATCTGGGCTGGCTCAGCCCCTGGGTGTCAGTCAAGACTCAGAGGGAGACCTTGCTCAGAAAGCCAGCTCTCCCGGAAAGAAATACAGAGCGACTGTAGTCAGGAATTTTTTCCCTTTCCTTTTTCTGTGGGTGGGGGGAGGGACACTTGGCAGGCCTTGAGGCCCTTCTGGCTGCCAGCCCCACATCTCTTCCTGGCTGTTGGGAGGCAGGGCAGGGGTGAAGATTGGGGAGAAGGGGGCAGGGGCTGGCAACCCCCCAGTTGCTGGGCAGAGGAATTGGCCCACAGGCCCTGGTGTAGTTGGCCTCTAGTGAAGCCTGGGGAGGCTTCTAATTAGTGGAGGACGGTGAAGGTGTGGCAGCCTGTGTTCATTCAAGGAACTGAGCTCTCTGAGCCAGGAAGTCAAAGGGAAGAGTGGACTGAGCCCCAGAAGGCCTTGGTAGGTTGGAGGTGGGGGGGAATGGGTGCCTACTCACTGCTCCATCCTATTAGAAGTTGAGAAGAGGGGACATTTCAGCTGGAGGGATTCAGGTTGGATTCCAGGGGTGCAGTCTCATTGGCACTAAGCAAAGGGTGCCACCTCAAAGGGTAAGTGATACAACAGTGATAAACAAAATGGCTTTGTTCTAGACATCGTCCGTTTTTACCAGAACGCTTTTGTTTGTTTGTTTGTTTCATATTGTTACCCCCACCTCCTGCTTCCTGCTCCAGTTCCGTTTTAGCCTCAAGATTCTCTTCACTTGACAAATGAAGATATCAAGGCTACATTCAGGTTCAACTGCCAGGGCAAGCACAGACCAGATTGCTGTCTGGTTCTGTAGAGTCTTCCAGCCCTCCATTCCACCAGACTCACACATGCAGCAAAGCAGTGAATTACATACTGCTTCTTGGAAAAGCTCCTTTTCCCTGGGAGGTAGTAATTAAGGCTTACCTTCTCAAAAATGTTCCTTTATGCAACTCTCTAGGAAGTTTCTTTTAGGTCTATTGTCTTTGCTTCTGGATGGAGGTGCCAAGTTGCCTCCGGATGGTGAATTTGTTTTCTAAAATGCCGGAGGCCAAGAAAAAAAAAATGAAAATGGCAATTCCCTTGTACCCTGTGTCCTGCTCCTATGATTGCCTGATAACACTGGGCAGTTGCTATAGCAACAGTGGCAGGAGGTGTGTTAGGCAGAATAAAGGGGGTGGGGGTGGAACGGGTTGACCGGATCAAAGAGGTCTTTTCGGTTGGGTAGGGCTGCTGACATGACTGATAGCCTCCTTCTGATGCGGGGCGGGGCGGGGGGGGCTCCCATAGAGATGGGGAGGGGAAGAAATGAAGCCCTGGGGCTAAAATGTCTGTCTTGAGTCTTTCCTTAGTGACCAGGTTAACAACCTGGGCTTGATTTTGGCCACTGGTTATGTGACTGTGCAGTTGGCTTCCAACTCTACAGCTCATTTATCAAGTGTGAGAGGGGATAAGAAATTATCAACCTCATGTGCCTGCTCGATAATAAAGTTAAACATGCCAGCCCCATAGCACAGAAACTCAGATAATCAAATGAAGTAGTGCAGGTTTTGATTCTCGCAACGCAGGAGAACGGGAGAATGGCAGACACCTGTTTTTGGATGTTTTCTGATTGGTCATTTCAAGACCCCCTGTTAGCAGGTGTGGCTTATTCCCTTGAGTGTGGCTTACCTGGACAGCTGCCCTTTGCTTTGGCAAGCCTTCAGTGAGTCCAGAGAGGAGTCAGTAGTTGAGGGTTTTCCAGGGGGCAGTCATCACCCTTGATGCCATTGTGCCTTTTGTTCTACCAACTAATGACCAACCATGTCCCATTTGTGCCCTGGAAGTTAGGACTCCCACTTGAGGCTCTGCTGGTTGTCTCTGGTTTAGTTCACTGCTTATAAAACCATGAGAGCATAGCCAAGGAAGCCGATTGAGGTGATACACTATCAGACAAAATTAGTGAACTTGAGTTGAAGATGGAGAAAAGCATGGTGACCTATTTAAAGACACTTATTTATATTCAAGACACTTCTTGTGCTGGTTTGAGAGTGGCCGGCAATTCTGGACATCTTTGCAGGTTTTAAATTTCTTTTTGCATCCTGTGGGTTCAATTAGTCGGGCCTGGAGTATCTGAGAGCAGAGTTATGGGGATAAAGAAGAGAGCAGTAGAAGGGGAGGGTGGTGGGAGAGAGGTTGGTAGGACTCAGCCTTTGCTACACTATGGGAGTGGGGCTGTGGGGTTGCCTCATCGAAACTGAGTTGTTTGAATGTGGGTCTTGGGAGGGGCATGAGTCCTTCCTATCTCATCTCATGGCTCCACTGGCTCACTACCTTTCTTGACTCTTAGCTACTCTTGCTGATATGGGCTCCAGATGGTGAGACAGGCCAGAAGAGCAAGAAAAAGAGTTAATGTAACAGGATACTCTTGGGCAAGTGCTAGATGCCATTCAATAGCTTATGAGTCTGTTTTCATGCTGCCGATAAAGACGTATCTAAGACTAGGCAATTTACAAAAGAAAGAGGCTTAATGGAGGTATGTGGCTGGGAAGGCCTCACAATCATGGCAGAAGTTAAAAGGCATGTCTCACATGGCAGCAGACAGGAGAGCTTCTGCAAGGGAACTCCCTTTATAAAACCATGAGATCTCATGAGACTTACTATCATGAGAATGGCCTGGGAAAGACCCACCCCCATGATTCAGTTACCTCCCGCTGGGTCCCTCCTGTGACATGTAAGAATTGTGGGAGCTACAATTCAAGATGAGATTTGGGTGGCGACACAGCCAAACCATGTCCGACGGTCACCTTTTCTAATGTGTAAACATTCATTGAGTATATGCTGTGTGTCAGCGAGGAGACCTTACTGAAAAAGAAAGTTGTCATACCTCCTGTAATTCATGCTTTTTATGCTTTAGGGAGGCAAGAAAAGTATTTTTAAAAGGTGAATAAAGAAGAAGCCAAGTCTGTAGAGATGTATATACATCCTATGCAAATAAACAGGTAGCTCTTTTAGCCTTTTGACCAAGGCTCTTGGGAAGATCTTGATGTGAAATAATGAAGTCCCTTTATGGTGACTGAAGATACGAAGTGAGGGAATCAAGTGGGGCAGGTTTCTACTTGGAAGAAAAAAGCACAGTGTCTCTTCCTTCCAGAAATGTAAATTGAGCACACAGAATGTTTTCTCTCTCCTGTTCACTAAGGATGGAAAGCTGTATGAAAGCTAAGACCAAATTTATGTCTTCAAGAAGCTTCCATTCTCAGGACGACTAAGAAAGTGCACAGACACTACGGCTTTTTGCCAATGGACTCAGGTGATGGTGCTGTGAAGAAGGTTGGGTCAAATTACTGGAAGACTTTCCCCAGCAGTGCTTTTCTTTTGAAAATTAAAAAAAATATTTATTTGTTTTTTTGAGACCAGGTCTGGCCCTGTCGCTCACGCTGGAAGGCAGTTGCACGATCTCAGCTCACTGTAACCTCCACCTCCCAGGCTCAAGCCATCCTTCCACTTACAGTAGTGCTTTTCATCAGTGTAATCAAATGGCGGCCTTTGGACTCTTGGAGGCTATATTGTTCATCGTTCTTCCTTCTCAAAAGGTTTCTCCTAAGTTATACCAGAGGGAGTCTATGCAGTTTCTTCCCATCTGCAATTTATCACTTGTTTTGTTCTTTCTTATGAAATTCTTAGATGGCTTCTAACTTGGATCTCTCCTGCTTTAGTTTAAGGCTGTCTTCTCTCTGGCTCTGGGGAGGCAGAACAGCTCCCTCCCTCCCCTTGGGTTTTCCTGTCCCTTTGTCACCTCCACCACTCAGCACCCTCTGGCCATGCCAGGATGGGCTTGTCCCTTGAATATCAGTTCTCAGGCCTGAGTCGTCATGATTACTTCGTCCTTCTTACTTCTGTGACCCTCTCCTACTATCTTTGGGTCTTCTTTCTGACTCATTTCCCAGTCCTTCATGGCATAGAGAACTGGCTAGGAGCCCAGGGCCAGGTTTAGTCTGGCAGACAAGTGACCCTGGTGACACAGCACGGGCCAATGAGTGGTGGGAAGTCTGCTATCCCACTATTGTTTGGTCCTCTTCCAACCGGTAGGGCTTCAGGGACACATGAGGTTACTGATAGCTCTGCTTGATGAGGAAGGTGAGGGGTGGATGACGTTAAGAGGTGACTTTTTTTTGAGACCGAGTCTCGCTCTGTTGCTCAGACTGGAGTTGGTGGTGCCATCTCAGCTCACTGGAGCCTTCACCTCCCAGGTTCAAGTGATTCTCCTGCCTCAACCTCCCAAGTAGCTGGGACAACAGGCATGTGCCACCATGCCTGGCTAGTTTTTATATTTTATTAGAGACGGAGTTTCACCATATTGGCTAGGCTGGTCTTGAACTCATGACCTCATGATCCGCCCACCTCGGCCTCCCAAAGTGCTGGGATTACTGGCGTGAGCCAGTGCGCCTGGCACTTAGTGGTGACTTTTTTAAAAGAAGATTTAAAAAATGCAGAAAAGTGCTAAGAACAATGTAGTAACACCAGTCTACCACCCAGAACCGTGAGTGGTTGATATATTGTCCACTAGCATGCAGTACTTAGTGTTTATCTTAGCTAAGCAGATTTGCATATATATGTTAGATGACTAATATGCCTATGTTTGCATATATTTCATCTGTATGCATATATATGATAAATGACTAATATTGTCTAAATTGTTTTGTGAAAATAAATTGAAAATGTACATAAAGGTTTTATTTTTCCTCTTAACATTAGATTTCTGAGATCTAATGTTGGCATGCATGGGTCAGAGATGTTCTTTTTAACTGCCATACAGTGTTCCTTTGTATTACCCTACTGATTTTATTTCTCCATTCACACGTTGAAAGACTTTTGGATCTGGTTGCTTATAGTGTTTTTACAACCACTGATGATGCTGTAATGAACATTTTTGTCCATGTGTCCCTATGCACATGGAGAGAGAAGTAGAATTGCTGGGTCAGGCACATTCTTCCCATTCCCATAGTCCCTGTCCAAGTTTGAATCAAAGCACACTCTACTCACTTGGGCCTCAGCAACCGGGTCACCTTGCCAGGTTTCCGATGGCTTTCGTTGAACCCGAGGAGAAATGTTTGGGACCCACGGAAAGGAATGAAAGCTGATAGTGCTCTTTGGCATCTTGATATCAATTTCTCTGGCTCTTCAAGGGTAGCTTGGCTCATGGTGCCCCAGAGACCTTGGCTGAATTTGAGCATGTTGTTGTTTTCCCAAACTGTCTGTCTCAGCCCTGACCCTCTCCAGGTCTTTGCAATTCCAGGAATGACCCTCATGTTTATACAGCAGCCCTTTGGAGACTGTACAGGGAGGGAGGCTCTGGAGAGGCCATGCTGTTTCTGCTCACCCAGGGGGGAACCCGAGATGAGATGGCAGCATGAGGGCATGCTCTAGAAACCTCCATGATGCCCGGTCAGGAAAGGCCCCTCTGTGTGTATCCAAACATGCTTATATGTCTGTTTACAAACCCATGAGTGCATGAGCTCACAAGGCTGTGTCTCTGCAAAACACGTACGAGACCACATCTCTTAAAAAGAAGTGGCATTGTTCTCTCCTCACCAAGAAGTTCTTAGGGAAACTCAGACAGAACAGAGAAAATGCCAGAGCTTGAGAGGAGAGCGATCATTCAACATACAGACTCCTTAGCCCTTGCCTCTGAATTTCTGGGGCTGGGGTCTAAGGCTGTATTTTTAGCAAGCCTTTCAGCTTCCCAAGTGCTGGGATTACAGGCATGAGCCACCCTGCCCGGCCATCACACATTTTTTTTCTAAAGCCTGGTTTTGCTCACAATGAGAGTTTGAGGGGCAACAATATCATGTCCTGTTTAACAGCAGCTAGCATTTTAGCAGAATTGTTAATGTCATTTTTCAGACTTGAGACATTAGCTCAGAGAGGTTAAAGGTTCTGACTCGTGAGTGAATCCCAAGGGGCAGCACTGGCATTCAGGGTTCTTGACTGCTGGTTTTCATTGCTCGTTCCAGTTTGTTAAGGAATCGTCCACTGCTATAGATGTTAGTGGAGTCATCTAGATAGCAGGGGGAGGAGAATGGTGGTTAGTTTTTATCCTGTTGCTCAACATATGTCAAGGCTAAGTGCCTTTTGGGATAAATTAACAAAGACGGAGCCACGTGAATTTTCTGCCCGGCCAGGGTTGAACCAGGAAGCAGCGGCAGCCAGCCCTCATTCCCCTGGCCCATTACTCAGAATCAACTTTTGAAGGTCTTGAAATGCACCTGTTGCAAGAGGTGAGTTCACTGGAGGAATGATAGGTTCAGGATTGGCTTGGATCATCTCTGTGATACCCCTCTTCCCCAACCCTGCTCTTAGATTTCAAGATAATCATGAGGTAGGAGGAGAAGACTGGAAAATGGTAAGGGTTTCTTTGGAATAAAGAAAAGAAGAAAGAAAGGAGACATATAGAGCCGTTAGGAAGATGTGTGAGCGTTCTAGAGAAAAGGTCTCATTTCCTCACCAGGTCTGGGTAAAGACCAATGCCACACCCTCCAAGCAGACGGGACTGGCGAGTTACTTTTAGATTCCTGGGGCTTAGGTTCCTAAGAGAGCTTTAAGGTCTCTCATAGATCAGGAATCACCAATTTCCAAATAGAGCACTGAGGTCAGAGCAGTACACTAGGAGAAAATGAGGTTCTATGGGAGTCCATTTCTGTCGAACATAGGGTTTGATTTGTTGAGTAAGATCATTGCTACAACCAACAGGATTACATTGGAAAAATGGGCTGTGCCAAAATTCAGTCTGAACACCTGGGTATGAATGCATAGAAGTGAACAATAAAGGCTCCTTGGGCTGTCAATTTTCCAGCTGCTCTCCTGGCTAAATTAGTAAGGGTGGGCCAAAAGACAATGTAGGGAGGGACCCCATGGCAATTGTGAAGCACTGCTGATAATGGCAGAGAGGTTGTGTTTGCTCCTGTGAATTCAGATGGAAGTCCATCCAGGCTCAGGTTTGCCATCTGTAAAATGGGACAATGATCCATTTCTTCTCATCCCATCTGCCTTACCTCCAGCTCTCCTTCAGGGGTCGAAAGGTATGGCAGTCTACCCAAGGCGGTGGGGGGAGTTCTCCCCTGCCCTTCAAGCCCCCCACTAATGGCCCTGGGGTTGTCTGTCATCTCCCTGACTTCACAGAAGGAAGGTTGAGCTTTTCCAAAGAGAAGTCCTTTGCTTCTGTGTTGACCCATTTCCCCAGGTGCTATGTAGGGGAGAAGAGCCAAAGCTTACTATCCATAGGGAAAAGTCTCTTCAGGAGCCTTGGTGATTCCTGTCAACCATTTCTAAGCCCATGAACCTTTTCCATTGATGTCATTCGGGTTGCTAAGAACCATTTCTTATAGTGCCCTTTGCACCATAGCCCATGGAGTTGCATACATAAGTGGTTGCTTAATATTATTCTGAACTTAACTCTCTTAGGCAGAAAAAAAATACAAGTTGGTATTTTTGTTCTGAGGGCAAATTCCATCTCTAGTTGGAGTTCGACATCTGGAATGTTTTCCTGTGGATTGTTCCTGTAGCCTATAAGAGGATATATGAGAAAAACTTGGTAATGTGCGATGATGCCTGTGTCTGACTGAGGGTGTTGGCGGTGGGGGGGGGGTGCTATGTGGGTACTTCCTGTTGGGCAGGAAATGGAAGTGGCTAAGTGCTAATCCCATGTGCACCTACTGTGTGCCAGGCCCTCACTGTAGATGCAGGCAGTGTCTCTTTGGATCCTCCCAGTGGCCCGCTGGAGGTGCACACTGTCTGTCCTCTTCTTACAGATGAACAGTGGAAGCTCAGAGAGCTTAAGGAACTTGTTTGGTGCTGCAGAGCTCAGTGATAAAATCTGGAATTCCAACTCAGGCCGTTAGACATTGGGGTTTGAATCTTTTTGGCTGGGAACGGTAAAAAGGAATGAAGGCTCTTCTCAGCCCACAATGCTTTGTGATCTCTGCCAGGTCAACTCTTTCATTTCCCTTCCCTGGGCTTCCACTTCAAGGTGGGTGGAGTTCAGATCTGGCCACTAGATTTGAGTCCAGAAGCCTGTTCCGGAGAAAGAAGCAGATGCTGACGCATGGTCTTGTTAAACCATCTTTCAAAGACCTTGCGTCAGCAAACCAGGCCCCTGGATTTCTTCATCTTATTGGCATGTTTGTTGGCAGTGCTGAGATCAATAAAGAAATGGAATGAAACATACCCTTGAATCCAGGTGGCCTCTGTGAGGGTGGACAAACTTGACCTTCACCTCAGAGAGGTTGGGACATCTCAGGACAGGAAACCAACTTTGTCCTCTTGGAGGAACACTGCCCAGTTGGCCTCTGCTTTCTGGGACCTGGAGCCAGGGTTGCACATGGGCCCTGGACTGTCTCTGTGGGCCCTTCTGTAAAAAGATGTATTTTTAAAATTTAAAAATGATTGTTTTTAGTTTTTGAGACAGGCTCTCACTCTGTCACCCAGGCTGGAGTGCAGTGGTGTGATCATGGCTCACTGCAGCCTCTGACCCCTGGGCTCAAGTGATCTAATCACCAAAACCTTCCAGGTAGCTGGGACCACAGGCGTGTACCACCATGCCTGGCTGTTTTTTAATTTTTAGCAGAGACAAGGTGATATTGTTAGGCTTGATGTCCCCACCCAAATCTTGACTTGTAGTTGCCACAATCCCTGCATGTCAAGGGAGAGGCCAGGAGGAGGCAATTGAATCATGGGGGTGGGTCCCCCATGTCGTTCTCATGATAGTGAGTTCTCATGAGATCTGATGGTTTTATAAGGGGCTCTTTCCCCCTTCGCTTGGCACTTCTTCCTGCCACGTTGTAAAGAAGGTGCCTGCTTCCCTGTTGCCTTCTGCCGTGATTGTACGTTTCCTCAGGCCTCACCAGCCATGCTGAATTATGAGCTAATTAAACCTCTTTTCTTTGTAAATTACCCAGTCTCAGGCAGTTCTTTATAGCTGAATGGAAATGGACTAATAAGGCCGAGCATGGTGGCTCATGCCTGTAATCCCAGCACTTTGGGAGGCTGAGGTGGGCAGATCACACATGGCCAGGAGTTCGACACCAGCTGGCCAACATGGTGAAACCCCGCCTCTCCTAAAAATATAAAAATCAGTGCTCGCTTCGGCAGCACATATACTAAAATTGGAACGATACAGAGAAGATTAGCATGGCCCCTGCACAAGGATGACATGCACATTCGTGAAGGGTTCCATATTTTTTTTAAATTAAAAAAAATGTATACATATATAAATTAGCCAAGCATGGTGGTGCACACCTGTAGTCCCAGCTACTCGGAAGGCGGAGGCAGGAGAATTGCTCAAACCTGGGAGGTGAAGGTTGCAGTGAGTGGAGATTGTGCCACGGCACTCTAGCCTGGGTGACAGCACGAGACTCTGTCTCAAGAAACAAAACACAAAAAACCATATTTTATAGTTGGTTTAATAAATGTAAATGTATTAATGTTATATATTAAGACTTTTTGACCTAAAAGTTAATTTTTTTTCTGATGTTAATAGAAATAAAAACATGTTCTAGGCACTGTGCCTGCAGAGCCTAATGGATAAGTTGGCCTTGCCTGGAGCCTTCAGGCCCAAATGCACATTTGTCTATGTGTGCCTCTCTTTCTTCAAATGTGTTTCCAGAGATTGCAGAGGGCCTTCTGAGGATTAATGTTGGGTTGACCTCTGGGACGCAGCCAAGGGATGCTTCTTTGGCCACTGTCTGGTACAAGAGGGCCTAGTGAAGAGGGAGCTACAGGCTAAAAAGTCCTCTGAAATGCCCAGGAAAGACCCTGCGCCCTGCGCTCAGTAAGCTGCTCAGGGCTGCAGGTGGAAGGGTAGCGGAGGGGTCTTAGCTCTGGATGTGGAATACAGTAAAAGTAGATTTGCTTTATGTGGGGCCTGGAGTCATTTCAGCATTGAGCTGTCAACCTTCAGGCCTCGGGCTAAATGCCTGACTCCAGGACAGTGATTCCCACCCTAGGCCATTTTGCCTCTCAGGGGCCATTTGGCAATGAATGAAGATAGATTTTCTGTTCCAACCTGGGGAGAGTGCCACTGGTTGGGTAGAGGCCAGGAATCTACGTAAATGGGTTCGCCCCCTGCAGCAAAGACTTCTCTGGCTAACGATTAGTAGTGCTGAGGTGGAGACCCCCATCCCAGAGGATGTTCCAGGCACTGGGTTTGGGTGAGCAGAGCCTTCCCGGAAGTTCCTGGATAGAGTTACACATGAGCTGCTTTTCCCTTCTCCAACCAGACAACATGTTACTGTACTGTAGCTGTAATAGAGACCGGCTGCCTTCACCCAAGCCACTTCCCAGAAGGGCACAGCCAGGTGTTTCTGAGCGTCACAGACTTCATGTCTGCAGAGTGGAGAGTTCCAGAAATGGTGGCAGGCTGCTGTCCCAGCAGACTCCCAGAGCTTGCGTCTTTAACACCCTCTGAGCAGAGTGCGGTGTGGAGGTCTCCAGACATCCTTCCTGCCTCTGTGGGTACAAACCTGGGCAGGGTGTGGTGAGCAGGATGATGCCAAGGGTGTTGTCAGCTACCAAGAGCTTGGGAGAGGGAGACTGGAGGGTCCCACTTCATTTTGTCTTTCTCATTTTGATCCTGAGTAGCTGGGATGGAGGCAAAGGCTCTTCTCTATGTCCTGATGCAGGGCAGGGTGGGAGTGGGGGGACTTTCTAGCCACTCTGCTCTCCTCCTGTGTTTTTGGTCTGCAGAGGAAAGGGACAGGGAGCCTGAGATGGTCCCACCCAGGTCCAGGGACATGGAAGCCTGTCTGGGAAGGACTGGGGCGGAGGCAGGGAAACTGGGGATGAGTTCGTTCGCTGTGTGGGTGTCTGTGATGTGTTAGAGGTTTTCTCTGGCCTTTCTCTTTCACCATTTTGTTCCTGACCTCTGGGGTCCATCCGAAGAGGGAAGAGGGGCTCTCCTCCATGGGTGCTCCCCACAACGCCAACCATCTAGGAGGTTGTGGACCTGGTGGCACTGAAGAGATCTGTGCCGCATGATGGGGTCACTCAGTGTCCCTGTTGTTGGGAACCTGGCAGGCAGCTGAGTTGGGGGACTCCCTCAGCCTGCTTCTCTGGGCCCCTGCGTGTCTGCTGCTCTCCACGTGGAAGAGCACAGAGGCAAAGCAGGATGGATGAGGAAAGCTGTGGGCTAGTGGCTGGGTCTGATTAGACATGGTGGAGCAGGACTCCCATCCAGCCTGGAGGCACTCACTAAATCCGCCTTTTCCTGCCAGTGGTGCCGGGCTGCCGGGCTGCTGGAACAATTTAATCTGTGCTGGCTTCATTTATGGTACAACCCAGGCTCCCCAGAGCCCCTGTGGGAATACCCATTCGCGATAAAATAATTTTCCAGGTGTCAGAGGTTTATACATTTAAATATTTAAATTCTTCTGAAGTTCAACGATTTTGGATAAAAGTCTTTTCAACTATGAATAGGTAAGATTTTAATTCCTTCCCCTTTTGATGTCCCAAGTCGATCAGCATCAACATAATTCTTGTTTGGGGCTCTAAGACATGGGTATCCCCAGGGGTCACTGAGGGGCGCGGCGTTCATCATTTGCCATGCACAAAATGTACTCGGAGTTGGCGTGTTTGGTTTTCCCAGGGTCCTCCGTCCTCTCTGCCATTTGATCCTTCTTGCTACTGTCCACATGCATTCCTTCTTTCTCCCTTTAATTTTGTTGACTTTCTTCTGCTGCAGCCTTGGAAACCAGACGTCCAGAAGCCAGGCTTCCTGGAACAGCATAGTTGTGAACTGTCAAGGTTCCTCACGGGATGCTTCTCCCCTCATTTTGGGTGGAAAATGCCAACATTTAAACATGCCCAGCCATGGTGACAGCTATTAGGATGTTCACAGCTTATTTTCCTTTGTTTCCCGGTTCTTGGTTGGGTTCCATGCTGCTGAAGTGGCAGATAACTGGGGCATTCTTTATCGTCATCATCAAAGTAATAACCACTGGCAACATGGATATAGAATTTCTGTGCTCTGAGTCGTCTTTTACTTAGTTTTTGAGACAGAGTCTTGCTCTGTTGCCCAGGCTGGAGTACAATAGCGGGATCTCGGCTCACTGCAACCTCTGCCTCCAGGGTTCAAGCAATTGTCCTGTCTCACTCTCCCAAGTAGCTGGGATTACAGGTGCGTGCCACCATGCCCAGCCAACTTTTTGTTTTGTTGTTTTTGAGACAGAGTCTTACTCTATTGCCACGCTGGAGTGCAGTGGTGCAATCCCAGCTCACTCCAGCCTCCACCTCCTGCGTTCAAGCAGTTCGCCTGCCTCAGCCTCCTGGGTAGCTGGGACCACAGGCGTGTGCCACCACGCCTGGCTAATTTTTGTATTTTTAGTAGAGACTGGGTTTCACCTTGTTAGCCAGGATGGTCTTGATCTCTACCTCGTGATCTGCCTGTCTTGACCTCCCAAAATGCTGGGATTACAGGCGTGAGCCACCATACCTGGCCAATTTTTTGTATTTTCAGCAGAGGGGGTTTTGCCATGTTGGCCAGGCTGGTCTTGAACTCCTGACCTCAAGTGATCCACCTGCCTCGGCCTCCCAAAGTGCTGGGATTACAGGCATTGAGCCACTGTACCCAGCCTAAGTTGTCTTTTAACTGCTTTACATACTCTCAATGACAAAAGAACTGTTATTATCCAGCAACTTACAGTTAAGAAGGTAGAGGCACAGAGATGGTCTGTGCAGGGGAGAACACGTGCACCTGATACAGCAAATGGCAGAACTGGGATTTAACCTGACTGCACCCCCGTAACCAGTGCTGCTACCCTGGTGATGGCGTGCTGGCTTCTAAAGGATGCTACTGGATAGCAAGTGAAAACTGACTAGTTATCAGGCTTGGAGGGAGGGAAAGGGACGGGACAAACCTCCATCAAATGTTCCGTATGCTGGGGTCTATGTTGGACATGCCCTGGCAGCAGGTGCTGCTGGAGTGCTAGCACCTGGTCCCGTCTGTGTCACGGAAGAGGTGCCCTCTCCCTTAGTTGGTGAGTGAGTGAATAACCTTGTATAGAATTACTTTAAGTTATTCCTTTGTGTTTTCAGGGCTGTAAGTTTTTGAAGGTCCATTAATGGGGAAGAGAAAATGTGCAAGATAGGTTGAAAAACACCCCGTCTGCACCCACCCAGATCTTGTTGGGACCTGCAGGAGAGCAGCTCTGGGTGGCATGGTCCGGATCTGTTTCCTTTGCTGTGTCTCTAGGGGGCTGGGGCCAGGGCCGGGTGGTTTGAGGCCCCTGCCCTTCTGGAGCTTGCCCGGGCTTGTCTCCCAGTTACAGCTCTGCCGTTCGATTCAGATCCTCTCTGCCTCCCTTGGCTGAACGTGCCTCAGCCAGAATGAGACCGTGGCAGGCTGAAGCTGCTTTCAAGACCTCTTTGACATGGGCTGTGCACACAGAAGGTCAAAGAAAGTCTGAGGAGACTTTCTGGATGCTTCTTGGACACGCAAAGCCCTGCAGTCAGCTGAGGCTATGAAGTTGAAGGAGTCATACATAGTTCCTATTCTTGGGGTTTGCAATGTCATGGGGTTGAGGTGGACAGACAGACTTGGGAATGAGGAAACGTCAATGGGGCAGAGCTGTAGCGGCCTTGGAGGAGCACTGTGGGACCTTTGAGGCGGGGCCAGGTTGACAAATGCAAAGTGACAGCAGGGTGTGCTGGGACCGGGTTCCGGGTGACATGACTTTCCACCTTCTCCTTTGCCATGCGTGCTGCAGCCCAGTGATGTCTGTGGCACGAGTTTTAGAAAACTCAACTAATTGGTGCTTTTCCAGACCATAAACAAACTTTAAACTGGGGGTTATGGTGGGAGAATCTGGGAGGTCCCAGAAAGGACTTAAGCCCATTCCATGGCGGGGGCTCTTCAGATGCCTTCGTCCCTCTGTGCGCCTCTGTTCTGCTTTTGCGTTGTAGGAGGGTCCCTATCATTCTCCTAGAGTCAGACAGCCCGAGTTCAAATACTGAATCCATCCCTTTTTCAGATTTGTGATCTTGATCAAGTAACCGACCTGTGAGCCTCAAATTCTCCATCTGTGAAAGCTGGGAAGGGTGCTAATAGTGCCCACCTAAGAGTTAGAGTGAAGCTGAAATCGATCATCCATGTACATTGCTCAGCACGGGCCCTGACAAGTCAGTGGCACACATTAGCCATGCGTCATCTCCACCTTCATCATTGTCAGGGTCCAGGTGGCTCCCAGAGGACACATCTCTCTGGGAAAGTGGACCTGAGCACTTCTTCCCTTCCTCTCTGCAGATGATGGCGATGACTCGGAAGGAGGCCCCCTGGAGAACCATGCAGACAGCGCCGTGACCATGTTGGGTGGGGTAGGTGGTGCTGGCCGCAAGCCCCTCAAGTCGGGTATGAAGGAGCTGGCCGTGTTGCGGGAGAAGGTCACTGAGCAGCACCGGCAGATGGGCAAGGGCAGCAAACATCACCTCGGCGCGGAGGAGCCCAAGATACTGCGACCATCCCCTGCCAGGGTCAGTGAGGCTCAGGTCTGGTGGGAGGGGTGGGAGGACGTGAAAAGGGGGTCTCAGCTGGAGGAGGGCATCCCAGTAAGATCCTCGTCTGGTGTGACCTGCAGGCAGTGCACTCTTCTTTCCACAAACTGACCTTTGGGGCCATCAGTATCTCTGGCTGTGAAATAGACTGGACATGTGGTTTCTTATTTCCTTGGAAACCCTCCACATTTCCATATGGTTTCAGAACATAGGCAAAGAAAATGAATCCCAGAGATAAAGATGGATTCCCTGAAACTTGCTCACTCTTTTTCCCCCTCTCCCTGAGATGGGGTCTTACTCTCTTGCCCAGGCTGGAGAGTAGTGGTGCCGTCATGGCTCACTGCTGCCTCCAACTCCTGGGATCAAGTGATCCTTCTGCCTCCCTTGGGACTCCCGAGCGGCTGGGACTATAGGTGTGCACCACCGCACCTGGCCAATTTGTTTTTTTTTTTTTTTTTTTTTTTTTTTTTGAGATGGAGTTTTGCTTTTGTTGCCCAGGCTGGAGTGCAATGGCATGATCTCTCGGCTCACTGCAAACTCCGCCTCCTGAGTTCAAATGATTCTCCTGGCTCAGCCTCCCAAGTAGCTGGGATTATAGGCATGCACCACCACACCTGGCTAATTTTGTACTTTTAGTAGAGATGGGGTTTCTCTATGTTGGTCAGGCTGGTCTCGAACTCCTGACCTCAGGTGATCTACCCACTTCAGCCTCTCAAAGTGCTGGGATTTACAGGTGTGAGCCACTGTGCCCAGCCCAAATTTGTTTTTTTGCGTTTTGAAAATGGGAGTCTCACTATGTTGCCCAGGCTGGTCTCAATCACCTGGACTTAAGTGATCCGCCCACCTCCACCTCCCAAAGTGCTGGGATTACAGGTACAAGCCACTGCGCCTGGCCTGAAACTTAGTCACTCTTGTTGCCATATGCTTCTCTTACTGAGCTATCCCCTCTTCTTTCCTGCTCAGCTGCCACCTTGGGTCCCGGCCCTGGTTGGTTTTATGGAAAGAAATGGAGCTTGGGCCGTGGGGCGGGGACATAGAGATTCTGGAGACAACCACTTGGATTGATATTTGGAGATAGAGCCCATTCTGACACACGAACGCCGTGGTCACAGAGCAAGGAGGGAGTGAACATTCCCATCCATACAATTTTCTTAGGGTGTAGGGTTGGGGACCCAGCATGGCAGGGAGATCCCCAGGCGGGATGTCAGAAGTCCCTGTGCCACCTGCTGGCTATTACCATGGGAAAGTCCGTTCCCTGTGCAGCAGCTTCTCCCTGCACTCGGTGTGTGGCACGTCCTTTGTGGGCCTGCTATCCTGACTCCGAGCGTCCTCTGCTGTCTGTGCTCGCAGACCCCCTGCCAGCAGGAGCTGGACCAGGTCCTGGAGCGGATCTCCACCATGCGCGTTCCGGATGAGCGGGGCCCCCTGGAGCACCTGTACTCCCTGCACATCCCTAACTGTGACAGGAACGGCCTGTACAACCTCAAACAGGTGAGCATGGTGCCAGCCTGGGCGCAAGCGGCTCCTCCTCAGCCCTGATCCCCAGATGTGCCCTGTGTCTGCCCCACCCGCCTATAATCCTCTGAGTTCTAGGCTGAGTAGGAAACCCAGACTTCTGTCACCAGGAGGATCGGGGTGCCAGCCACCAGGCCAGGAGGGGTGTGGCTTTTCTCCCTGCCTCCGACAGGTCAGATGCTGGTTCCATTTGCCTAGCCACCCACCAGCCACACTTGGTATCCAGGTTGAGAGGAAGCTCTTTTTTTTTTTTTTTTTTTTTTTTTTTTTTTGAGACAGAGTCTTGCCCTGTCACCCAGGCTGTGGTGCAGTGGTGCGATCTCGGCTCACTGCAGCCTCTGCCTCCCCATTAGCTGGGATTACAGGTGCACAACACCACACCCAGCTAATTTTTTGTATCTTTAGTAGAGACAGGGTTTTATCATGTTGGCCAGGCTGGTCTTGAACTCCTGACTTCGGGATCCACCTGCCACAGCCTCCCAAAGTGCTGAGATTACAGGCAGTTGGGCACATATTAGCCCATCCCTCACTTCCCCCGCCTCACTGTCCTGTGCGTCTGTGCCTTTCCTGTGAGACAGAGGGAAGGAATGGGATAAGGAGGAGGTGCCAGCTATCAACCTGTTTTCAAGCATGAGTTCTCAGCCCTGGCTGCATACTGGGGTCTTCTGGGGAACTTTAAAAAATACAGAGATCAGGGCCCCACCCCAAGAGATTCAGATTTTGTGGGTCTGCGGTGCTTTCTGGGCATTGGTATTTTATTTATTTTTTTTAATGTATTTTTTTGAGATGGAGTCTCTCGCTGTTGCCCAGGCTGGAGTGCAGTGGCGCGATCTCCACTCACTGCAACCTCCGCCTCCCTGGTTCAAGTATTTCTCCTGTCTCAGCCTACTTGAGTAGCTGGGATTATAAGTACTCACCACTACACCTGGCTAATTTTTGTATTTTTAGTAGAGACAGGGTTTTACCATGTTGGCCAGGCTGGTCTTGAACTCCTGACGTCAGGTGATCCGCCTGCCTCCACCTCCCAAAGTGCTGGAATTACAGGCGTTTAGCCACCATACCTGGCTGGTCAGTGGGATTTTATAAAGCTCCCCTGGTGGCTCTAATGGCAGTCTGGGCTGACCTGAAGCATGGATGTTTGGAGCCGGGAGATGGGAACAGGACTCTGCTGATGGCCCAGGGGTCTCACCGCTCCACGGTCTTCACTATCCAGGCACCCTGATCCTCTAAATATGAGTTTAGCATTAAAAGCTATTTGTGGGCCAGGCGTGGTGGCTCACGCCTGTGATCCCAGCACTTTGGGAGGCCGAGGAGGGCTGATCACAGTCAGGAGTTTGAGACCAGCCTGGCCAACATGGTGTAGCCCTGTCTCTACTAAAAATACAAAAAATTAGCCTGGCGTGGTGGCAGACACCTGTAATCTCAGCTACTCAGGAGGCTGAGGGAGGAGGAGAATCACTTGAACCCAGGAGATGGAGATTGCAGTGAGCTATCGTGCCACTGCACTCCAGCCTGGGCGACAGAGTGACATTCTGTTTAAAAAAACAAAAAAAGGCTATTTGTGTACATGCCCTCTAAATGTAAGCTGGCTAACTCAGTTTGGAGCTCAGAAGAAAAACTCGATCACTTCTCATGGAAAACAGGCTGTCTGCTGCACCTTTGGGTACTAATGCAGGCATAGTTAGCTTGGGCATAAGTACAGAGACCTTGAGCTGGAATGCCTGGGGAGTGCCTGGCTTCGGTCCCAGCTCTGCTTCTCACCAGCTGCGTGACCTTGGGCAAGTTGCTTAGCCCATCTGTGCTTCAGTTTTATCATCTGTAAACCAGGGATAATAATGGCATCTAATTCACAAAGTGGCTGTGAGGATTAAATGGCTGCATTTGTTAGAAACTGAACAAGCGGTGTCTTTTGCTCACACAGTGCCTGGCACATACTGAGTCTGATTGCAGCATGAGGTTTTTCACCTTACACTATGACTAAGCTTCAGTATGCTGGGTCACCACCCGCCCACACTGGGTGGGGCCTCCTTGAGGCCGGGGAACTGAGTCTTTTCATCTTCGAGGATCCGGAACGGCCTTGCTTATCAGACAGGGCATAGGCGGGCAGCATCAGCATCACGTTGGAGCTTGCTAGCCATGCATAATTTCCAGCCGTCCAGGGACCTGCTGAATAGGAATCCGCATTTTATCAAGGTTCCCTGGCGCATATTTGAAGTTGAGATGCTCCGCCCTGCAGTGTGTGGGTAGCTGCACGGGGTGGCTGCTCCTTGGCCTCCAGGTGGAGGGAGGGAGGAAAGCTGCCGGCTGCGGGCTCCTCCACGCTCCTCTCCTCACTTTCCAGTGCCAGATGTCTCTGAATGGGCAGCGCGGGGAGTGCTGGTGTGTGGACCCCAACACCGGGAAGAGGATCGAGGGCGCCCCCACCGTCCGTGGGGACCCTGAGTGTCATCGCTTCTACTATGAGCCGCAGGAGGCTGGCGGGGTGCCCACTCAGCAGGCACAGTAGACCGCAGCCAGCCGGTGCCTGGTGCCCCCGCCCCCACCCCTCTCCAAGCACCGGCAGAAAACGGAGAGTGCTCGGGTGGTGGGTGCTGGAGGGCTTTCCAGTTCTGCCACGCGCATTTATACTTGGAAAGAGACCAGCACCGAGCTCGGCACCTCCCCCCTCTCTCTTCCTAGCCACAGATGCCACACCTGCCCCTTGTTGCTGCGCCACCCCCCTGGGGAGGGAGGGAGTCATGGTGGGGGCGCTGGGGTTCAGGTTTGGGAAGTGGGGAGAGACATTTTTATTTTTTAACCCCTATGTCTCTTTTGCTTATGAATAAAGGAAGGAAAAGTAAAGTGTGTGTCTTTTGTCTGAGTCTTTGGGGTCTTCCAGGGAGAGATGAGGAGGCTGGCCTACCTTCCAGCATCCGGCTTTGCCCCTGGCCCATAGGAAAATGGGAAAGGCCCTGCCTCGGTTTCCTGTTCATGAAATGGGAATAAGAAGGAATGGGAACCTCCTGAATCTAGATGAAACCTTCCAATGTGGCCCCAGGACTCCCAGGCGGGGCTTCTGCCTCCATGCAGCCCCTGCCTGGCCCTCCACAGGGGTGGGATGAGTCACGGGGTGGGGGTCAGGGGAGACCAGGAGCTTCCTCCCTCCCACATCCAGCTGACACTTCAGTGGGAGATAAGGCACAGGAAATGTTGGAATTGGGGTTGTCTGGCCTCTGAAATAAAGGAAGCTCCCTCCTGCCGAGGGTGAGACATTTCCGCTCAGCCCCCAAAGAAAGGGAGTGATGCTGTGGTTCACTGACTTATTCACAAAGGAGACACCACTGAGAGTTCAGGCGCTGCTCTCTAAGGGGCCTACGTGATTTGGTCTCCAGACCAGCAAATACCAACTGGAAACAGGGCTGTGTCGAGCAGCGCAGGCTGAGGGACTGTGGAAGGAGCCAGAGAATGTTGCCCTGTTTCCTGAGCAGAGTTCCACGTCGGAGCTCACCTACATCCACCACTCTGTTCTGCTGGCCTCTCAGCCCCAGTAAATTCCAGTGGGTTTACGCACCCCGACCCCTGCCTTTGTAATGGGCCATGGGGGGAGAAAGCGCAGCGTCTGAGGCCGGCGGTCCCTGCCCCCAATCTTCCTCAGCACGTGGCCCAGGGTCCTGGCCCAACCCACAACCCTCCAGACCTTCCGTCTGGTGAGTGTGGAGAGGCAGAGCATCGGATGGCGGGGCCTTTACCAGGTGTGACATAAGTGGATGGAGCTGGAATGCGAGACAGCCCTCAGAAATGCCACGAGATGAGCTTTCTTGGAGCGCAGGAAAACCAGATCCCCAAGAATAGGTGGAGCCCTGCCAAGAGGGTGTGTTCCAGGCTGCACCCAGCCAAGCCGGCACGTGGCACTGCCCGAATGGAAGTGTGTTCCTTCCGCGAATCCTTGTGCGTCCGTGAAACAGGCACTCTTGTTAGTTGCACTTTACAGATGAGGAAAAGATCCCCAGAAGGGCCCAAACTCCCCAGCCCTGGGCCTGGGGACCCCTAACTCCAGCCTGTGACAGCCACCCACCTCTGAGTTACACTGAGCCCGTGGGTGGAAGCAGGCGGGATGCTTTGGAGAGGGCCTAGAGGGCTCTGGGCACTGGATGGAGCTGGGACCTGAAGGTCAGCAGCCCCTGTGCGGGGTCTGATTGTCTTTCATCTGGCGCATGCGTGTTGCCGCCGGCCCGTCCCACTGTCCTCTCTAGCACCGGAGCTGCTGTCCCCGGGTGGAGCTGCTCTTCCCGGGTGGAGCAGCCCACGCCTGGTCTCCTGGGAAGCCAGGTGGTTCTCAACCGTGGTGAACATTTGACTTGACGGGGGCACTTGAAAAAGCAAACAAAAAACAAAAACCTGATGCCAGTGCCTCAGCTTCAGACCTTCTGTTTGTTTTTGAAAATGAAGTGATTTTTAATTTTCAAATAAAAGACTCGAAATGATTTTCAGCATATATTACAAGTTTAATTTAAAAATAGACTTAAATTTATAACAGGTCTTATAATGACTTCAATACATAGGCACCCCAGAGTACAACGTGGAGGTGTGACAATCACATGCTGACCTCTTAATATTCCAAAGGGACCAAGATCTTTTTCAAACACAGAAAGAAATTGGGCTTTGTACAATGCTAACCCCGAAGAGCGATTCTCCTTTATAAACTACAATATTATTGTCCGTTTCATATACTTTTGCTTTATAAAAACTCCTACAGGAAGAACTTTCTGGAGACTGTCCCAGATATAAACAGCTACAATTTCAGTCAGTCGTGCTCACCGCATCGCAAAGTATGGCACATCCACATTCAGATTCTTATGATCAAAGGGCTGCATAATTGCCTCCTCCGTATATTCTTTGAGATCAGCCAAATTCATAACCATTCCCGTAGCAGGGTCAATCTCTCTATGTATTGTCACCACGACTTTATAATTGTGCCCATGGCCACTTGGATTGCTGCATTTCCCCAACAATTTCAAGTTTTCTTCATCACTTAGAAATTTACTGTGCAGCTGGTGGCTTGCGCTGAAGGGGATGAGCAGGACACTTGCACCGCCGCCAGCTTCAGACATTCCGATGTAACTGGTCTGTCGTGGAGCTCAGGCAGGGTCTTTTTCCTTTCTTAGGTTCCAAGGTGATTGTGGACCAGGGATAAGGCAGGGAGAATGCTGGAGTCAGGACGCCTGGGCTTGGATCGGTTCCCACCATGTCGTTTTCCATTGCCTGGGGCTATGCCATCAACTTCTCTGAGCCTGTTTTTCTCATCTGTCTATCGGGGATGATATCAGCCTCAAATAACAGGGTGGTATCAGTGTGAGACTGGATGCGAAGGTGCTTTGAAAACTATAGGACTGTATAAAACGGGAGGGGTTACTACGGGCCCTTGTTGGGTCAGCTGTTTGCCAGACCTCATGCTCCAGGCTTGCCACGTTGTCCATTCCATTCTTTGGACTTTTACAGAGGGCTTCCGAGGATGCCACAACCCCCCTGCCCATTTCCTCTCCATTACCCTTAGTGCTCTTGTACCTAAACCTCTGAAGGAGGTGGCTTTTTTTTTTTTTTTTTTTTTTTTTTGAGACGGAGTTCCGCCCTTGTTGCCCAGGCTGGAGTACAATGGTGTCATCTCGGTTCGCTGCAACCTCTGCCTCCCGGGTTCAAGCAATTCTCCTTCCTCAGCCACCCGAGTAGCTGGGATGACGAGCATGTGCCACCAGGCCCGGCTAATGTTTTTGTTATTTTCAGTAGAGATGGGGTTTCTCCATGTTGGTCAGGCTGGTCTTGAACTCCCGATCTCAGGTGATCCGCCTGCCTCGGACTCCCAGAGTGCTGGGATTAGATGCGTGGGCCACCACGCCCCGCTGAAGAGGTGGCTTTTATGGATGAGTGGGTGAGCAGCACTTCTGCTGCGGCTGTAGCTACAGGAACCACACGAATTGCTGTGCAGTGCAACCTAGAAACATTCGTCGAGAGGAAGCATCAATGCATCCATATGAGAAGATGGCTGGCTGGGCAGGGATTGTGCCCAGCAGGATGTGTCAGGCACATCCCTCGCCTGGAAAGAATTTTTAAAGGTTAAGCAAAAACAGGGTCTATACTGCCACCGTGTGGCAGCACGCGGAACTGCAGCTGAGCATACATTGGGCCTTGACTTGGGGCTGTTGCATTGCAGAGGAGTGGGCCAGAAAGACTCAGTTGGAGACCTTGTTACCATTGGCCCTATCCCAGAACCTCTGAGTTAGAAACTCGGGGAGGGGCCTGGGAGTCTGCCCTGAAACTTGCTTCCTGTGTGGTTCTTATGGAGGACTGGTTGACTTTATTTATAGGACCCAGGGCAAAATAAAAATGTGGAGTCCCTTATTCAGAAACGATTAAGAATGTCAATACAGTAATACCGGAACATTAAACCAAGCGCCACCCTGTGTGAACGCATGGGTTAAGCCCACTGGGCTACCCCTCTTCTTGTGCCCTCTGGGTTTGGACAGTCCTGACTGTCATCCCCGAATATGTTCATTGTGTCTTGAATACTAGCTACCTAGTAAGATGTGGTGGCTAAAAGTGTGAGCGTGGAGGTAAGGTAGCCTTTGAACAGAATCTGGACTCTCTTGCATATTTCTAACCTCTGTGAATCTCATTTACTGCTTCTTTAAATATTGGGATAATTTCTATCTCAAAGACTAGCTTTGAGAATATAAAATCATTTCTGTCACAGAGTAAGTGCTGCCTAAATGTAGCTCTCAGCTGGGCGCAGTGGCTTACGCCTGTGATGCCAGCACTTTGGGAGGCCACGGCTGGTCAGGAGTTCAAGACCAGCCTGGCCAACATGAGGAAACCTCGTCTTTACTAAAAATACAAAAATTAGCTGGACGCAGGGGCGGGTGCCTGTAATCCCAGCTACTTGGGAGACTGAGGCAGAAGAATCACTTGAGCCCAGGAGGTGGAGGTTGTAGTGAGCTGAGGTCATGCCACTGCACTCCAGCCTGGGTGATAGAGTGAGACTCCATCTAAAAAAAAAAAAAAAAGTAACTCTCACTGTATCCCAGGATCAGGGTTAGGGTGTCAGGCTATAAAGATGAAGAAGATGAAGATGAAGAAGATTACAGCCTTTGTCCTGAAGGGGTGACATTCTTGTGGAAGGAAACTCAGAGATGGCCCTCCATGGATGGCGGTACCCCTCCAGCAGGGGATGTGGGGCAGTTAGAAGGAACAGCTAAGTCTGGTGTCAGGGAAGGTGTCTCAGAGAGGGTGAAGGCAGAGCTGGAAGGAAGAAGCCAAGATTGGGGAGGGGAGTGGGTGGATGTGAGTTCGTCACCCATGCATGTGTGTGCGGGTGTGGGTGCCGGGGGGCGGGGTTCAGACAGAGGGGGCAGCACGCGCAGAGACTTTATCTTATTTATTTATTTATTTTTTGAGACGGAGTTTCGCTCTTGTTACCCAGGCTGGAGTGCAATGGCGCTATCTTGGCTCACCGCAACCTCCGCCTCCTGGGTTCAGGCAATTTCCTGCCTCAGCCTCCTGAGTAGCTGGGATTACAGGCACATGCCACCATGCCCAGCTAATTTTTTTGTATTTTTAGTAGAGACGGGTTTTCACCATGTTGACCAGGATGGTCTCGATCTCTTGACCTCGTGATCCACCCGCCTCAGCCTCCCAAAGTGCTGGGATTACAGGCTTGAGCCACCGCACCCGGCCCGACTTTATCTTATTTTTATGTCTGTATTTATTTATTTCTAGAGACAGGGTCTCACTCTGTTGCCCAGGCTAGAGCGCAGTGGCATGATTATAGCTCACTGCAGCCTTGAGCTCCTGGGCTCAAGCAGTCCTCCCGAGTGGCTAGGACTGCAGGTACGCACCACTATGCCTGGCTAATTTTTATTTTGTAGAGACACGGATCTTACTGTGTTGCCCAGGCTGGTCTTGAACTCTTGGGCTCAGCTAAAGTGCTGGGATTACGGGAGTGCATCACCATGCCTGGCCTGCAAAACCTTTAAGTCATGAGCTGCACGATGAGCGTATGGCTGGGGATATGTGTGGTGAGGGCTGGAAGCAGGTGGAAGAGGAACCAGAGGAAGAGGAAGCCAGGGCACATCAGAACAACTTGGGGTGTCTTGCTGAGGAATTCAAACTCTGTACCAAAAGTTAAGAAATACCAAGGAAGGAAGTTAGGCAGAAGATGGGCATGACTGGATGGGTGTTTAGAAAGTGAACTTGGCCTGGCGTGGTGGCTCACGCTTATAATCCCAGCACTTTGGGAGGCCAGGGCGGGTGGATCACCTGAGGTCAGGAGTTTGAGAACAGCCTGGCTAACATGGCGAAATCCCGTCTCTACTAAAAATACAAAAATTAGCTGGACGCAGGGGCGGGTGCCTGTAATCCCAGCTATTTGGGAGGCTGAGGCAGGAGAATCATTTGAATCCGGGCGGCGGAGTTTGCAGCGAGCCAAGATCACACCACTGCACTCCAGCGCGAAACTCCATCTAAAAAAAAAAAAAGCAACTGCAACTGTGATGTCCAGCGTAGAAGCCAAGACGTGGAGTGGGAGTGTGTGGAACATCCCTGCAGGCAGAATTGCAAGGATCCGGGTGAGAAGTGAGCATGATCTGAATGAACCAGGGCTGGGAGATGGAGAGAAGGGCCGAGGGTGAGGGTGGTCCGTGAGGCCGCTGATTCTTAGTGGTTGGTGGCTTACTGGATGTAAGGGGTAAATGAAGAGTCAGGACTGAGGCCAGGGGTTGCGCTTGGACAGCTGGGTGGAGGCACTGTCATTCTCTGAGACAGCAAACAGGAGGAGGAGGAAGAACGGGGAAGAAGAGGAGGGGGTTGAAGAAGGAAAGAGAAGGAAGAGGGATGGCTTAGTGGAGAAGAGGCTGAGTTCACATTGTGCTGCTGTTATTGAACTTGTACTTTGTAAGGCATAAGATAAAATGATAAGAGAGGCCAAGTGCCTGAGCTTACAGGATGAGTTCAACATTGGACGTGTTGTATTTGAGCTGCTTGAGGGGCACTGGGTGGAGAGGGCATCCCCCGACTTTCCCTCATTCTCTTCCTGATGTTGATTCTTTTTTTTTTTTTTTTTTGAGACGGAGTTTCGCTCTTGTTACCCAGGCTGGAGTGCAATGGCGCGATCTTGGCTCACCGCAACCTCCGCCTCCTGGGTTCAAGCAATTCTCCTGCCTCAGCCTCTCGAGTAGCTGGGATTACAGGCACACGCCACCATGCCCAGCTAATTTTTGTATTTTTAGTAGAGACGGGGTTTCACCATGTTGACCGGGATGGTCTCGATCTCTTGACCTCGTGATCCACCCGCCTCGGCCTCCCTCCCAAAGTGCTGGGATTACAGGCGTGAGCCCCCGCGCCCGGCCCCTGATGTTGACTCTTGAACAAGGCCCATCAGTTCTGTCTGCAGGCCACAGTTCCTCTATTTCCTCCTCCCCCTTTCCTCTGTCACCAACACGGAGGGAGACGGAATGGTTGATGGGTCCAGGTTGACAAGCAGGTGGGGAAGGGGCTGTCCCTTGGGAACAGAGGTGGACTGGTAGGGGAGGGAACAAGAGTGTGACGGGTGGTTTTGTGGATACCGTGGTAGGGGTTGGGATGGGGAGATGAGAAGGGTCTCACCTGCTGGCCTTGGTTTTCTCTGATAGGGAGAAGGCCAGGGTGTTTGCTAGGAGTGAGGGAAGGTGATACAGCACGTTGGAGAAATGAGGGTAATGTCGGGGGGAGATAATTTGATTAGGGCCCCTAATAGATTTCCCAGGTAGGATGTGGGGCCCTGGGAGCCTGGGGATTCTGGGGTGATGTCAGCTCACCCGATAGTGGCACTTTTCCCTGCGGGGCTCAGCAGCACTGCACAGGAGGGACAGCGCTGCCGGACAGGGCTTCGAAGCTGCAGGGCAGGGGGGCCCCAGCCAAGATGATGCCAGGAGTGGAGTGGTGGGCTCCGGTCTCCTTAGGCAAAGCAGCAGAGCCAGAGAGGGCTGATGGATCGAAAATTCAAGCAGGGGCGAGCAAAGGCTCTCTGTCTCTCTTGGCCAAAATAGTCTCTGCTTTCTTGCCTGATTCTTCTCACTCCCGTAATAGACTACGTTTGGTGTGGGAGAGTGGGGTTTTCAGATTTTAGATATGGAAGCTGGGGGTGGGGGGGTCCCAGGGTTCAGAGTGTGGCTTAAGAGGATGGAGGGGAAGGCAGATGGTGTGTGGCAGCGCTTGGACCAGCAGCAAAACACTGGGGAGAGGTGGGAGACAGGGCTTCCAGGCTGCTGAACCGTGGGGACCCCGGAGATGGTGCTATGCTAAGGGGCTGTAGGGGTTGTCCCATGAGCACTGGCGGTGCAGGGTGGTGGGGGGACAGGGCTGGAGTAGTCCGTCCAGAGCCTGATTCCTCAATGGCCACGGGCTGTGAGCAGGGATTCACAGATGTGGGTTATATGGGAGGGAGGAGATGGAAGGGGAGCTGAGATCCACAGTGGAGGGGGTTAGCGTTATGCACGGGGTGGGGCGTGAGATGAGCCTTCAGGGAGGAGCAATGGGGAGAAGGATCTCGGCTTGCACCTGCTCCAGACAGTGTGCATGCGTACGACAGGGTGAGAGGCTGTCTCCCCGAAAAGCCAGGAGACAGTCTGGGGGCAGGTGATGCCATGGGGTAGGTCTTCCTGTAGTTCCTCTTCCTGTCCCCTCACTTGAGGCACCTCTGGAAAGGAAAGCAGAGAAGGTGCCTGGTCCCTCTCTGCACCTCTTAACGCATCCTCCACCTCCTCCTCCTTCACCCCCACTGCTGGGCCCTGGTAGCCCGAGGGAGCTGTGTAGGAGCCTCCCTGGGTTCCCGGGGGACTGCAGGGTGTCTGCAGGGAAGGCTGACGTGCATCCGAATGCTGCGCTCTTTGGCTGGATAGACTACTATGTGAACTTGAGGGACCTGGTGCTGACAGGTGTCAGGGAAGCGGCTGAGCCACACCAGAAGGATGTTTGCCTGGGGGCGTCAGCCCATCGCAAGGCAGGGATGTTCACTTGTCCCTTGACTAGGACAGGATGGGACATGTGTCTTCCTGGCAGTCTCAGCCGTCGAGCTGGGCACAGTGAGGATGCCGCCGGCCGCCTCCATCTCTCTGCTGTGCTGCTAAGCCTGAGGCCCGGGGGGTGCAGTCAGTGGGGTGCCTAAGGGACAGTGTGCTGTGCAGCTCTGTGAACTGGGAGGGGCCGTAGGGAACGGAGGGGCCCAGGAGGGAGGAAAGCAACAGGGTGAAGCGGCAGAAGGTGGGAGGGTGTGAGCACTGTGCTCTTCAGCACCCAAAGGTTGACATCAGGGCTGCCATCTTGGGGTTTCCTGTTCACTGGGCACAGACAGTGGTGGAGGTTGGGCAGGAACCAGGGGGAGACTTAATCTCGGCCAGAGGATCCTAAGAGTTATGAGTTTACAAGGCAGTGGGAGGAGGGATGGAGGAACATTCTAGAAATGCCTTCCTTAAACTCTTCTTCAAGGAGCAGAAACTTCCCATTTGTCTTGAGGGCGGATGAAGGCCACTTGACTTCATAGCAAGGGCTGAGATTCAAAGAGTGTAATAATCGCAATAGGACGGTAGCAGAACACGTGCTGGGTGTTCACAGTTCTCGGGCTTTGGGGACATTAACTGGCTGAATCCTCACAGCAGCTCTAGGAGGTTTTACCCATAAGGAAAGGGAGGCCTGAGGAGGTCGTGGAGGCTGCTTGGGTTCCATGACTGTGGTGACTTTCCAACAGAAGGGGAAGGGGCTGCTGGAGTTGCAGTGGGAGGGCTTGTCTTGGGGGATGGGGTTCTCTCTGGACAGAGCAGAGGCTGAGCCCTGACCCCGCTAGGAAACTTCACTCCCTCTGCGCTGTGGCCCGAGGAGAATTCCGAGCTGGCCTCGCCCCCTGCCTACCTTCCTGAGCCCTGGGAGGAAGCCGACGCAGGCTAACTGAATGCATAACTTTATTAAATAAATGCTTTGTCATGGCAAAAGTCAAAGGTCAAGGAGTAACATAAATTAGAAGTTGAATAAATAGTATACAGCAGTCTTCACCTTTTAAGAAAACGTGAGATCGTTTGTTGGTTTGGTTTTTATTTCCTTAAGTACAAAATGCTAAACAGAGCAGAGCTCTTCCGCATTCAGGCATTTTTACGCCCGCTTTTTTTTTTTTTCCTCACAAACTGGTTTTGTTTGTTGATTTGTTTTTCTATCCATTTCACCAGTAAAGATTATCGTCATTTATTTTTGTTTTTAAAGTTGAAAACAAAAAAGAGGAGAGAACAGAGCTATGGTACGTATGTATGTAAAACTATAAAGAACTACAGTTAATATGTGCTGTGATTATTGCTGTCTTCCAAAAAAAAAAAAAAAAAAAAAAAGAAAAAAAAGAAAAGAAAAGAAAAAAGCAACATGAACAACCGGTAGGCAACTCGGAATCTGAAGGAATCTTGTCTGACGACGGTGCTATCCATGTGGGCTACTGTGTGACGGTGGCGGTGGACGGGAGACTCCGGCTGGGACCGGAGGAGTGGGTGGACGGGCACAGGGAGGCTGGGGTCCCCTTCTCCTCGGACCCTCCCTGCCTTTTCTTTCCCCATCCAAAAGGATTTCCAGAGAGGAGGCCAGAGTCTGTGAAATGGCTGAACTGTACACTCCATTAGAAAACCAGGAAAGAATGTTTTAAAAAAGAAACAAAAGCCCAAGAGGAAAAAAAATGTGGAGAAACAGTGCAACGTAACTCTCGCACTTTAGTGGTTTTAAAAACACCGACAGTACAAGGCCCAGGCTGCTGGCTGGTGAGACCCCTGTCCCTCGTCCTCCTCCACTCTGCAGAACCCAGCGTCCTCTCTCCTGGAAGCCGGGCGCGTCCTCTCTGACGCTACGGGGTTTCTCCTCCCTAGAGCGCTCTTCTCTCAGGTTCCCACCCTGGACCGAAGCCCTCTCGGGTGAGTGGATGGGTGCGGGGTACTGTCCCACCTTGAGGGGGGCTTGGCGGTTGCTGTGGCAGCCCTGTCTTGCTAACAGCTGGCTGGGGGGCAAGGCCCACCCTCGAGGAGGCCAGCCCTGTGGGGGCGCCGTGGAGGCCACAGAGGTGGCAGTGGGGAGATGGGGTGAGAGAGAAGGGGTGTCATCAGAAAAGGGTCTCCCGGGGCCTCCTGCGCCTGCCTTCTTCCCCATGCGGGGCCGCTGTCCCCAGGCCTGTCTGTCTAAGCCTGGCTGTCAGAGAAACGCTCCAGTCTCTTCCCCCCAGGCACTCTGCCTTGCCGGGTGGGTCAGGGCAGGCTGCAGGAAGGAGCGTCAGTCCTGGCTGGGCTTCCTTATGTCCTGGCAGTAGTGGGAAAGACAGAGGTGTCTTCTCCACTGCCAGAGTGAGGCACGAGTCTAAAGGGGATGGGAAGAGATCTTCTGTGGGTATGGGTGTGGGTGTGGGTGTGGGCGTGACCAGCACTTAGACCCGGAGCCATCCATATCCTGGAGTCCATGGTCTCTGGGTGAGCAGACAGTTGGCCAAAGGCCAGTCTGGAGTCAAGCAGCCCCCTGCTTAGATTGCGACGCTCACACCTTTCCAAACCTGCCTCCCTCGCTCACACCCTGCTGTGAGGTAAGAGGCGCCATCTTCCTTCAGTCCCTCCCTTCCCAGGGTTTCTCCACCCTGGGCTCAGCCAGATCTCCTGGGAGGCTCAATTCCATGTGTCCGTGAAGGCCCAGCTTCTCCAGGGAGTGACCAACTAACTGCCCAGGAGCACCCCCTGAACCCAGAAGAGACTCACAGGTTTGGGTGAGCAGGCATGAACTTCGGAAACCGGAACAGTCTGGTGAACTCACACCAGGCCTTAATCCCCAACCTCATGGCTGGCGGCAGAAAGCCAACACAAGGGGCAGACGCCCGCTCAGAGTCCAGACACAGTGGGCGAAGAGAGAGCCCCTCTCTGGAGTCAGGTCCAGGCTGGGAGGAACGTCGCGGGAGCTTGCAGTTCCTGGCTCAGTCTTTTCTTAGGGGGGTGGCACCCCAGTATCCGCTTGGCAGACCCTAGTTGGATGACTGCTCAAGAGGCAAAGGAAGAATGGGTGGGAAGGAGGGTGGCGAGGAAGAGGTTTGGGATACTGGCCTAAGACATACAGAAACGTGAGTTGGGTTTAGGGGACAGTTGTGCAGAGAGATGGGGTGTGCTGACTCGGCAAGTCAAGTCCCATGCTGCTGGCCCTGCCGGGTCCCTTTGTCTCATGAAGCTTGAGCACTTCTCCTGTCCCCAGCCAACTGTCCTGTCCAGGGGCATCGGACGCAGCCCCCAAGTTCTATAGCTATAGGGTTTCCATCCGTTGAAGCAGATTTGCTTTTTTGCTATTCCTCTTCATAGCCCCATGTTGGAGGCGGCCTCCACTGTGTCATGCCATTAGCAAAGAGTGAAGAGAGCTGTGTCCACAGTACGAAGGGGTCTCCGGGCCAGCGTCCAAGCCCCCTTTCCTGGATATCTTCAGCCTTAGAGGACAGTCACAAGGCCACCATTGGTTGAGGAAGTCACTGGAGAATGGGATTTTTCTTGGTTCAGAATCTGGCTGCCAAGTGACAGCATCCCTGAATCCTGCGTTCCCTGCTTGCCCCAGCCTCCCTTCCATCCTCCACCCCAGGGAGGAGGCAGGGACAGGCCAGAATGGAGAAAGAGCGGGAGAGACTCGTGGGCCTCCATCCCTCGTCGAAGGCTGAAGGTGGACAGCGGAGCACAGGGGCTTGCCTCTTCCAAAGCATGGCCAGTTTCTGCTGATTCTTGTTCCTATCCGGCTTCTAAAGTCTAGCACCCTCCTGACCTTCCCTGGCTCTATGGCCTGGATTAAGCTCATTTCTGTTTTACAACCCATTCTCTCCTTTTCCTCTCTTTCTTCTCAAATCCCAGAAGGCATATAGGGTGGGGAAGCTAAGGAAGGTTCTATTGGCTTTTCCCCCTTTCTGCTGCTTTGTGCCAAAGCTAGAATGGGACAGTCAGCCCCCTGTCCCTGCAGCCCTCTCTTCGTCCCCCCATCTACTCTGGCCTGAACCGCCAGCCTCACTGTTCTCCTGCATCTAAACCTTTTTACCTCTCCCTCTGCCATCTCTTCAGTCTCTCTCCTGCTCTGCTAGCGTGGAGAGTGAGAGAGGCTTCCCAAAACGCAGCTTCTGTTCAGATGAAAGGAGAAGGCTGGGGCGGGATTCGGGGACCGGTAGTGGACTGTTGGGCTCATGCGGTGTGGTGTCCAGAGACTGTGACTTCCTGAGGGTTGAAAGACTGAAATGGGACTGAGGCGCGTGCCGTGTGCACCACTGAGGGCGGGCCTGTGCCTGGCTTGGTGGGTGCAGATGAACACGCGTGGGGAATCACTGTCAGGTCCAGCACTGTGCCCCACAAAACAGCTGAGTTTATTGCTTATGGGAAACTCTGCCTCGAGGCAGGCAAAAACGCTGTTATGGGTTGTATGAGGAGAATATGGGTTTTCTCAGTTTTTCCAGAATGAGGAAGCTCCTCAATGCTCCTATAGGAACTACTTTAAAAAGTTAATGCAAACCTTTGAAAGAAAGGAAGAAAGAAAAAAATAAAGAGAAACGAAAGATTTATATGCCTATATATGACTATACGGAGCCTTGTAGATAAATACAAGCCCACTTTTTTTTTTTTTTCCAGCCTATCCTCCCCGACAGAGGCTGCTGCACTACTTGTGAATTGAATCAAATGAGGGCTGAAACCGCACGCTTCAGCGTGTAACATGGTCACCCTGGAAGAACAAGTCTTTCCAATATTGGGGCATGTATTGGTTTCTAAAAAAAAGTTTGCCTGGGGAGTGAAATATACACATGTATTTAATATTCATAGATCTGCTTCCGAAAACCTATCTAGCTAATATCACTCAATGAGGAAGTTATTTTGCTTTCAGAGGAATGGAATGCATTTTAGTTTTTATAAATTTGGGGAGCGGCAACACTCCGCCCGGGTAAGAGGAGAGGAAGTTCAGGGGTCCAGCTGTCCATGCTGCTGGCCGGAGGGTGAGACAGATCCGGGAGAGGCCCTGGCATGTTCTGTCATTTTCTTTCTCCCCCTGACCAATCCATACTGGGAAACCTCTCGAGTGTCACTGAAGGCCAGAGCTGGACGTGAAGGTTGGGCCCTCCCTGGTCTCTTTCCTTCCTGCCTACCCGCTCGTCTTCCTTTTCCTAACGCTATTTGTCTTTCTCTTTCTTCAACACAAACACTTCCTGTCTTTCTCTTCCTCTCATTCTTCCTCTCTTCCCTTCTCTTGTTCATTCAACTTGCCTCAAAAAGGAAATCGTTTTAAAAGGGGGGGTGTCTTTTTAGCTTTTTGCATCTCTGTTGTTGCCATTTTCAAAGTTGAGCCCTTGCTAGAGATTCCGAGGTCCTCAGTTTCCTCAAATAGATAGATATATACTTTTCCCTTAAATGAGATGAAATGAGTGGCGTCCTGGGGTGGAGGGAGGCGCTGGCTGGAGTCAGGGCCGGGGGTGGGAGGGGTGCGGGGAGGGCGGGGGGGGGACGCATCACTCAACGTTGCTGCTGTCGAAGGCGTGACACTGAAAGCCCCCGTCCACGTACTCCATGCCTGGCAGCTTCATCCCGTACTTGTCCACACACCAGCAGATGCCACGCTTGCGGCCACGGGAAGGCTTGCACTGGGGTGAGTAGAACAACAGGAGGTGAGGATGGCCACACCCCGGGCTTTGCTCCTCCCTCTCCTGCCTCTTCTCCAACCCAAGACAAGACTCTCATCCCCAGAGAGTTGAGGGTGCTAGACCGGACCCTTGAGTTTCTGGGGTGTCCCCATTTCCTGGAAAGACCCAGGGAAAAATGTGAATGTAGGTTTCAGAGATGGGATCTTGTTATGTCGCCCAGGTTAGGTCTAGAACTCCTGGGCTCAAGTGATCTTCCCACCTAAGCCTCTGGAGTAGCTAGGATTACAGGCATGAGCCACTGTGCCTGGCTTACAGTCCTTTTTTAAATGCCATCCATGCGAGTTCTTCCAACCTGAAACTCTGCAGGGATTTTCAATAGAGTTATGATCCAATAATAATGATGATGGCAATAATGATAACAGGAGGTATCACTTGTGCAGAGTTATCATGTACCAGACACCACGCGGCACGTGGCTTGCAGTAGGTACTATTCTAAGTGCTTTACAAAGATCAATCACTCCTCATCCTCCATTTTACACGAGGGTCTGGAGGCACAGAGATATTACATGACCAGTAAGGAGACACAGCTAGTAAGTGGCAGAGCCAAGATTTGCCCCAGTGTGTCCTGGCTCTTACATTTAGATTATTGGAGCCCTTAAGGCAGCACCAGAGTCACCTGTCCACCCCAGAGGCCACCCAGGCCTACCCTTCAGAACTGCAGGGGTGGGGCTCAGCCATCAGCCATGCCCTCCAGGGATCAGATGCCCTCGGAAATCTGAGAACATTGTCCAAAGGGGAGCCTGGCTGTGCAGGGACATGAATTGACTTCAGGTGGTACACAGAGAAAATATGGTTTCAAGTCCTGAGTGCAGTGCACCAATGATCTGTGCTGTGAGAGGTGTCCCAGTTTCCTCTTGCAATGAATTCATGTAGCTAAGGTGATCTGTGGAAAGCATAGCGGATTACAGCATAGGAGGGAATGAGGGAATGGTGGTATATGAATGGGTATCTGAGGCCAGGGAGACGCGAAGTGTTTAACAGTGGAAATCTCAGGCACTTGCTCAAGGCGGAGTTTCCCTGGCAGGTGCCATTTTCAGAGCAGTTTGAGCCTGGGCGCTCAGGGTGGGGGACGTACCTGCTTTCTCTTGTAGAATCCTTTTCGGTCACAATTGGGCAGGTACACGGCTCGGGGCACCATGCGTGGAGTGGCTTTAAGTTCCTGCAGGGCAGCCTCCATGTGTCTGCGGCAGGGGCCCTGTGTGCACAGCGGGGTGAGAGGCGTGGCGAGACCAAGGGGAAACCACCCAGCTGCATTCGAGAGTGGCCCAGGGGGTGGGGGTGCCAAAGGGCCTCGGGGGGAAAATCACCACCCTTGGTCCTAGTCATCTGCTACCCAGGACCTTTCCTCCCTGTCACCTGTCACATGTTTTGGGGTCACACAAAGCCTGCCTTTGGCCAGGTACGGAGCCAGACTCTCTCTTTTGTGTTCCAGGCCACCCCACTCCCAGCAGCTTTTCTCTTCTGCCGAGTAACGACGTCCAGAGGTGCCCGTCTCTAGATGCTCTAGGAGAATATTCAGCCTCTGCCTTGGACTGGACACAGCTGCAGGGCCCAGGCGCCTGACGGGTGGCCGCTGGGCTGGCACCCACTCTCCTCAAACGAGCACCGCCCCTATTCCTGCTTCCTCGCAGGAGCCCTCCTCGAGGACCAGTGTAAGCTCTGGAAACTCCTCCCAGGTCCTAAGGTGAGCCACCATGGTTGGCTGTGTTGGTCCTCTGCCACATCTAGCCTAGCGCCTCCTGCTGCCAGGAAGGTTCAATTTAGATGCAGGAAAAGGTCAAAAGCCGGGGAGGGAATGAGGGAATCCCCGAGATGCACCTGCTCAGATTCCTGTCTCATCTCAGGGGCAGCGACGACCCGGGAGTGGGCAGTGTTCTCGGCTCCGCCCACCAACTTGGACTGGGTCAGCTTCTTTCTGCGGTCCTTCTTCACCGCTTCGGCCTTCAGCTCGGAGATGCGGGTTTGCTTGGGCCGGAAGATCTTGGGGGAGTAGGTCTCCTCGGCCAGCTCGGTGGTGGTGGTGGGCTCCTCGTGCTCACGGGAGTCTCTCTCTGCAGGGGAAGGAGCCAGAGGGTCAGCTTCTGTGGGCCAAGGTGCACACGGCCAGAGCCCAGCGCTGGGCAGTGTGGGGTGAGGGGAGCAATAAAGGCTGAAACGGATGTATCTCTGCCCTCCCGGAGGACACTCTGAAAGCAGGGGATAAGAACCAGGAAGCAGAAGGAATGTTATTTAAGTGGCGGGAAGTTTCTGGCATGCCCGGAGTTGAACAGAGAGTGCAGGCAGGAAGACCTCACGGAGAAGGAGAATGGAGGGATGATGGATGGGCGGGTGAGGACAGAGCTGGCTTTCTGGGAGCAGGAAGGCCCAAGGGCAAGGGAGGTGGTCCCGGCAAGGATGATGGTGGTCGCGAGGGGTGTGCTTGCTGGGGGATGGCCAAAGACGGGACGTGGCTGGAGGTGGGGCTGAGGAGTCAGAACGTGGGGATCTGGGCCCACGGAGGAAGATGACACAGCCGGGGCGTGGATGAGAAGGGCCAAGTCTGTCTCGTTAGTGAGACCTTTGTGCTTTCAGAGCTGCTGGACGTTGAGGTCTCTTTGCACCTGGGGAACTTGGGAGGAGGGGGTCCTGGGGTCTGGAGCAGCAGGGTGGTGGGAACCTTCATAAAGACCAGGAGGAGGGGAGAGGAGAGCCAGAAGTGTGGGCCTGGAGGGGACTGGCGTGGGGCCAAGCAGAAGGCGGAGGCCTCGCTCCCGCTCTGGCTCAGAACTGGCGCGGGGCTCGGGGGCCCGGGAGGCTGGCACGTTCCTCGGCTCCGGCCTGAGAGAGGCTGACAGCTGGCTGGGACGGGGGAAGTTATATATAGGAGTGGCTTGGCGACAGTCTATACTTAGCTGGCTTTTGACCTTTAGAGAAGTAAGACTTTGTTCGTGTGTTTGTTGATCCTGAATTCCACCCGTCTGGTCTTCTCTTGGAGCACAGATTTCCTCTAAATTCTTATCTCACAGGCATCCATCCCTGGGTCCCCTTTCTCTTCTCAGCCCCTTGACCTCACCCAGCCTCAGAGGAACCAGAGTGGGGGAACGTTAGATTGTTGTTTCCAGGTGGGCAAGGTGTGGCCGGGATGCCCCACGGTGGGACCAGGTGCAGGGGTGAGTGGAGGTGGGGGGCCCTGTCTTCATTACCTCCCTCTTTTCTCAAATACTGGAAAGAGAAAATAAAGCTCTGAGTGACCTTAAAGAACCAACATGAGGTGAAAGAAAATTCTGCTCTCCACCCACTCCGTGATCACTGAGACGCCCAGGAAAGTGACAGCCAGACTCTGGGATGCAGAACAGAGAAGGGGCAGAATTCAGGGAAGTGGGGATGGGTGCAAGGAGAGAGAAGCCTTTGGAGAAGACACTGTTTTAGGCCTCTGGGCGGGTGTAAACCCCACTCCTAAGCTTGCAGCTCTGGGCAAGTTCCAGGTATGAGTCAGGAAAAGTATTTGGACACCTGGCCTCACCTGGTCAGGACGGCAGGGGGCGGGGTGCATCCCAGCCTCTGTTCCTCTCTCGGCTCAGGATTCGTCAAGTCTCATGAAATGGGCATCTAGTCTTTAAGGCCTTGGCAGAGAAGATTCCTGCCCTAAAGAAGCCTCCAAGGGTTTGCAGCGTTCCTGGTGGTGAGTTGTGTGGGTATTTATTTATAGGAAAGGAAGGAGGTAATGACTGGAGAGGAAGATGATGAGGAGGAGAAAGCGAACAGCAAGGTGGTGGTGGGCGGGCTCTTCCCAAACCGAATGCAACCCAAGAATCCTGGTACCCCTTCTGGCCCTTCACCCCCTCTTCCCAGTCATGTCTTGATGTCCCAGTACCCTGATTCTGTTCCATCAAGCTCTCATCAATAGGGTGACATCCCTGGTAGGTGGAATGGGATTAGTTGAGTCGTGTTGCGGGGTAAACCAACTTTTCTTGGTTGTAGGGAAAGTGAGATTGGCAGGAGGGAGAAGTGTGGCTGGCCTGGGGATTACACACAAATGGAAAGGCTGGCACTCCGTTACCTGGTAACACAAGCCTCACCCTGAGGCTCAGATCTTGGAGAGGAGGGAGTCAGGAGAGGGAGTGCTAACCATTGCACAGGAGGGCTTTGGGGTTCGTCTTACTGAAGGACTGAGCTGCACCACTCAACCTCACATCTCTGAGCCTTCAAATCCTCGAGAAGTAGTTGACTACTGCTGGAGGAGGAGGGGCAGGCAGGAAATGGTTGCTACTGAAAGCCTGGAGGGGATTCAGATCGGGAGACACCTGGTCCCCTTCCCCAATCAAGATCGCAACTGGATAAAGTGAGGGGAGGTGGGGGAGTGGGCTGGCCGCTGACCAGCTGCATCTCCTTCAGTGGGCTGCCCCAGCCTGGCCTGGAGAGCCAGCACACTGTCACCTCTTCAAGGCGAGAGAGCCGGGGAAGCTGGCTCCTCCCCTGGAGCTGGTGTATCAGTTCCTGGAATCCTTTCCTTAGGTGATTTAGTCCATCCCCCTGTGTCCAAGCAGAGCTAAGTATCTATCTCTGTCTCAGTGGTGCTCTCTCTAGCTCTTAATGACATTTGAAAAGGGGGTGCCATTCCATCCTCCTCTGGCTACGTGTTGGGGGAGGCTCTCTCTTTGGTCAGAGGGTGCCCTTCTCCAGCTGGCATTTGTCTACTCTCTCTCTTTGGCCTTGGTGGACACAAGCATGGTGGTCCACAGCCTTCCCTCAACAGCTCTTAAGTCCCTTCACCTTTTGGAACTTTTTTTTTTTTTTTTTTGAGATGAAGTCTGGCTCTTGTCCCCCAGACTAGAGTGCAATGGTGCGATCTCAGCTCACTCACAACCTTTACTTCCCGGGTTCAAGCCATCCTCCTGCCTCAGCCTCCTGAGGGGCTGGATTCGAGGAACCTGCCACCCCGCCCAGCTAATTTTTGTATTTTTAATAGAGATGGAGTTTCACCATGTTGGCCAGGCTGGTCTCGAACTCCTAACCTCAGGTGATCCGCCCCCCCCCCGCCCGACTTGGCCTCACAAAGTGCTGGGCTTACAGGCGTGAGCCACCTCATTCCGGCAGGACTTTTTCTAAGAAGTGCTGTGGGCTGTCCTTAATGGTGAGTCCCCCTTCCCAGGAAGAGGACGGGGCTGTTGACAATGGTTGGACAAACCTTAGGGTAAATTTATTTTGACTTCTTTTAGTCTTCTTTGAAAGTGTTCAAGTACTGCCCCGGGGCCAAGCAGCCATGATAGGAAAACAGAAAATGTAGATTCTGAGATCTCTCTTCATTTAAGGAACTCAAAACATTTCTGCAAACTCTCTCCTTTCCCCAGCCTCCCCAAGGCGAGGCTTCTGAGGGCACACCTTCCCAAGCCTGCAAGCTTTCTGGCTGCTTCTGAAGAGCAGGCTTAACGTTTTGATCTGCCTCCCAGTTTCTGGTGCCACTTAAACCCCCCGTGGGACCTATTCCTTCGGCGGCAGCAGAGTCCAGTGTCAGAGATACCCATCAGGGTCTCGTGGTCACCTGTAGGCTCCAGCAAGACAGTGGAAACTTGGAGGGGAGCCAGGGCAGAACCACGTGGATGAAAGGGCTGGGAAGTAAGACTGGGGCTGAGTGCCAGAAGCAGCTAGCCCCGCTCAGCTGCTCCGTGGCCAAGTCATAAATAGGCTTTCAACTTTGGAAGGGTTTAAGTTAGACAAAACAAGGAACAAGCAGACTGGCTACTCTTGAGCTATTTCATCGAGAGAAACGAACTGAGGTTGCAGAGGGGATTTAGGGAGGACACCGGGAGGACTTCCTGGTGGAGACTGATCTGCACGCCGACAGCGAAAGGACTCGACAGTCAGCTCCCCCGGAACCCGTTGGAGAAACAGGTCAATATCTCCCTGTGGCCAGCAGAGGGCGCGGGAGACCGATGCCCACGCAGCATGGGCTCACTTCTAGGGACTGGGAAGAGTTTTTAAAATTTGGAATTTGGCGTGGTGGCTCATATCTTTAATCCCAGCATTTTGGGAGGCTAAGGTGAGAGGATTGTCTGAGCCCAGGAGTTCGAGACCAGCCTGGGCAACATGGTGAAACCCTATCTCTACAAAACATACAAAAATTAGCTGGGCGTAGAGGCGTGTGCCTGTGGTCCTAGCAACTCAGCAGGAGGCTGAGACGGGAGGATTGCTTGAGCCTGGGAGGTTAGAGGTTGAGGCTGAGGTGAACCATGATTGCTCCACTCTGATAGCTCCACTGCACTCTAGCCTGGGTGACAGAGCAAAACCCTGCCTCAAAGAGAAAAAAATCTGGAATCTGGGTGCCTTCCTCTCCTACTCTGTAATAATCACTCAAATCCCTCCCCTCCGTGTGTCTGCAGCATGTATTTAAAGGGTCAGGGAGACAAACAAGCGAAGCCCGGAGGGAATCCATGTGTGGGAGAGCGAAGGCAGGTGAGGGAGAGGGGGCAGGGCTTCCTGGCGCATTCTGCTGTTTCTGTACCCTGCAACTGGAAAATGATTCAAGGAGACATATTCCAGCCCTCCCTGCCCACTAAATGGCATTCTGAGAGGGTTCTGCAGAGGATGGGAAAGGTGGGTTGCTCAGCATCCATTTCTCCTGCTGGGATCTATGCAGGCAGGACGTTTAGCTTCGTAATCTTATTCAATGACTAAGGAAGGGGAGGATTATCATGTTACCTGGGTACAGCATTTACCTTTGGGGTGGGATCTACATCTGCTCCGGCTTCTGTATACTAGCTCCAGTCCTTCCCACTGGCTCTCTAAGGCCTCTAACCCCTGCCACATTTTGGTGGCCACCTCAGTTCCTCTTTCATTCATAAGGCGTTCCCCATTCACCCCAGAGCAGAAGCATCCACAGAAGCACACACGGTACATCTGCCCCTCCCCACGGTAACGTGAATACGTGTTTGAGGACCACACCATTCTGTATGTCCTGGCAAACTCAGTGTCATGGGTCAAGCCCAGCTGCTACAGACCCAGAGGTATCTTAGGGTGAGAAATACTATACGCTGTACAATTGCACAATGCATGCACCCTGCCCAAGCTCAACCACTTTCTCCAAACCTGCCCTTTTGCCGCTGCTGTTCTCTTCCAGCAGAGGCAGGCACATGCTCTTCTGAAGGGTTCTGACCCTACCTCGCTTGCTAGTCATAGCAATGGATGGATCCAGGTGGAGACTTGCTGCTGCCTAAAATCTAACCTCCCTGCCCCTCTAACCTCACTGCCCGGTCACGCCCCGGCACTATTAACAGCCTGTTCCTGGGCTGGTGTTAGTTTCGCACTCTGTCTTGCTTGACCTAATAATCAAAGGTAAGAGAAAACTAAGTGACCCAGATATTGTGCCTTAGCTTACAAAAATCGAAGAGACAGAGGCATCCTTGAAATTCGCGGTCCAGGAAGAGTGTCGGGCTCTGCCAGGCAACCCAGACCCAGGGAGATTCTCCCATCTCCTTTTCTAGACAGGAAATGACATGAAGAGGCTTAGAATCTCTCTATGAGGAAGGGAAAGGGCAGCTGAATTTCTTCTGGCTTTCATTCTAGATCTCTCTGTGGAATTTAAATAGTCAGCTTCTTAAGGATAGAGCTTCGTCATTTATCTTTCTCTCACCAGCGTATAGTATTCAATAAATAACGTTTAAATGGAGAGATGTGTAAATCAGCCCAAGAGGCAAAGAGAAGTAAGTCTGGAAGTATTTCTGTAATATAAGCTTGGCGGCGGGGGGCCGGGGGCGGGGTTTAGAGCCCAGAGGATGCCTTGGGAGGTTATCTCAGCTGTGCCCTGCCCTGAAGCAAGATAACCCTCCCCGCAGGGCACTGAGAGGCAGGCAGATGAGGATGTTGGGTGTGGGAAACAGTAGGGGTTCTCCTGGATTCACTGGGCTTCTCTTTGGCCTAAGGCTGCACATATTAATATACTACTCAATAGAGTAGCCAGTAGCCAACGTGGCTATTTAAATTAATACATATTAAATAAAATGAAAAATTCAGCTCCTCAGTCACTCTAGCCATATTTCAAGGACTCCGTGGCCACATATGGACACTGTAGAGCTAGAACGTTTCCATATTGCAGAAAGTCCTGCTGGTCAGCGCTGGCCTGAGGGCACTGGTCTGTGCCTCGGTATGGATGAAAATACTGAGGCCCGGGCTAGAATGTTCCGCAGTCTCCCTCCTCCCTTGCCTTGTCACTAGCCAACCTGCAGCCGCCAGCTCCTTCTTACCACACAAGGCTTGTGGAAGCATGAGGGATTGGCTGCTCAGTTTCAACAAATGTAAGACACGTCTTAGTCTCGTGAAGTCTGTTTCCCAGCTGTGGATGTCAAATGACTCTACCGTACTTGTGTGTCTGCATTTGCAGGAGAAAGGCCACAGTGGTGGTGGCGGGGGTCCGGGGGGGTTGGCGTGGGGTGGAGGGGCACTGTGGTGCCTTCCAGGGAAGTGGCATCATTGCTTTTCCTACCCCTCCCATCCCTGACCAGCATCTGCCTGGCACCAGTCTCCGTCTCTCAGAAGACACTGTTTTGTAGCTATTGTTTTTACTCTATAGTCAGTAACAAGCATGAATGTTCTGTTTTTTTTTCTGAGATGGAGTCTCATTTCTTCCCCCAGGCTGGAGTGCAATGGCGTGATCTCGGGTCATCACAACTTCCACCTCCTTGGTTCAAGCAATTCTCCTGCCTCAGCCTCCTGAGTAGCTGGGATTACAGGTGTGTGCCACCACACCCGGCTAATTTTTGCATTTTTAGTAGAGACGGGGTTTTATCATGTTGGCCAGGATGGTCTCAAACTCTTGACCTCAAGTGATCCACCGGCCTTGGCCTCCCAGAGTGCTGGGATTATAGGCGTGAACCACTGTGCCTGGGCCAATCTGGGCTCTTTTTAACCTGAATTATGGGCTGAGGAGAAAATGAGCACTAAACTTTCAAGGGAAAAACAAACCCCGAAAGCTCTCATACAAAAAAACAGTAGTAAGATCAGAGGAAAGCCAGGAGGGAGACCCTAGAGGGGAGTTGAGCAGACTCAGAGTCCTGTTGACTGGATGATGAGGGCTCTAGGCTTACTCAGCTGAGCTCCCCTAACCCATTTTGGGCCAGGAGAACGAACATGGTTAGGTACTCTAAGCCAACAGCAAAGTTGGCCAGGTTGGGAATATAACATCTCTATCCTGACCAGAGAAATACAGACACCATGTAGTATAGTGGGTAACCATTCAGAATCAGGAACCAGTGTCGGGGACCGTCCGGGACGGGTAGGCACGTCTGCCGGGGGTCTCTCGACCTGCAAGAGGGTTCCAATACCTGGAAGAGAGAGTGTGCTTGAGCGGGGATCTGGAGGGCTGATAGGCCGTGCCCAAACAGCAAATTTTATTTTTCAAAGGCCAGGAATAAATACACTTTCTTGGCTCCGGTTTACGTCATAGCAAGAGGAAATGCAAATGTATACCTTACATGGCCTATACAATAGAGAAGTCAGATATACAATGGTTGCAAGTGGAAATGCAAATGTATACCTTACATGGCCTATGCAATTGAAAAGTCAGATACACAATCAGTGGTTGCAAAAAGTAGCAGAATTTCCTGTGATCACAAAGCTTGTTTACATCCAGACATTATCCCTCCTGGCTGCAGGTATCTCTGGTTTGATCTTGTTTTAGAACTGAGATATGAAAAGGTTTTCTGGTTTTGCTCATCAGAATATCTTTTAACCGGATTCTCCTTTGTCTACTCCTGACTCAACTTAACTCAACTTCCCCATTCTGGAGTCTCTGAGTCAGGGATTAAAGCCATCCCGTATGGTGGCATTTGCCATTGTCTAGGGTACAAGGCAGTCAGGTAAGTAAAGAAAAAGTTAAAACTTATTCTTAAAGAGTCATAAAAAAGTTAAAAGCAGGAACCGGTTGCTGGCAGGGGGTCACTCGGTCTAGCAGCAACGCATAGTTTTAGGCCCAAACGATACTGTGGTTGATATTAGAAACTGATCATCCATCTTTAAGTTCCTTTTTCCGGATAGCTCGACTGCCTCCCGTAGGAAACTGTGTTTGGGATCAAACTCACTGTATAGTGAGACTCATGCCTTTTGGGGGTCTCACATGGGAATGTTCCCCACAAACCAGACCACCTGGGTTCAAGTCCCAGCTCCACTACTGAATAGGTGCATTAACTCTGCCGCTCTAAACCTTCAGTCCCCCTTTCTGGGAGGAAGATGAAGCTGTTGACTATGGCTCAGTAAACCTTGGTGCACCTTCAGCAACACAGCAACACCCCATTTCTACATGAAAAAAAGTATTAGCTGTGTGTGGCAGTATACACCTATAGTCTTATCAATTGGGAGGCTGAGAAGGGAGGATGGCTTGAGCCCAGGAGTTGGAGGCTGCAGTGAGCCATGATCGTGCCACTGCACTCCAGCCTGGGTGACAGAGTGAGACCTTGTGTCTAAAAATAAATAAATGAATAACTAAATAAACAAACCTTGGTGTGGCTTTACTTTGACCTTGCTTTCTTATTCCTCTCTCCAATTTGGTTTTCTCACCTGAGTTATGGGGAGGATGACAATGACCCCTTCTCGATAGGGTTATTCTCAGGATGAATCAGGGTGATGTGTGCTAATCCACTCTCAGCACAGGTCTCTGCCTTTGTAGCACGCTGTTCCCTCTCACCTCTCTGGTTCCAATCATCCACTAAAAATTCGGTTGCTGTGGCGCCTGGTTGACAGACACCTACTTGTAGCCCATAAGATCTAAGGCTCCTTGGACTGCAGGAAGTACTGCCAGAAAGTGTTGGCTCAACCCTTGTGTCTGGGGGTCTGTTGGCCAGCACCAGGTGAGAAGGACTTGGCACAGTGCTCCGGGGACCCGTCTCCCCTGAGAGAGCTCCCCCGGGAGTACTTCCTCTGTCTAACCCCATTCCTTCATGCTGTGTTAAGGACATTCAGTCTCTTTCCCTGAAGATAGAGAGAGAAAAGGGGGACCAACACCCTCCACAGTGTAGATGCCACACGTGGGAACGTGTCATCTCACAGAGTAAGGGGCTGACGTCTGACTTACACCTGCCAGGGACCAGAGGTAAAGAGAGGCTCCTCCTTGTTTTTTTTTTTTTTTTTCCTGATGCTAAACTAGGATTTGGGGCTGTGACTCTGGTTCACATTTCTTGGTCCCTGGGAAGCTGGTGGTGATAATTGTACACATAGAAAATACACACTTATGCACAACTCTCTGGGTGAGAATCTCCAGTCAAGCTTCTTTTGGAGTTGAGGAAGGGGGAGCATGCTCAGTAGAAATGTCCCTGTCTGTTTCCCATACACACCCCAAATGAGAAGGTAATGGGGGGATAGGTGGGGAGCAGCCTCTGGAGGAAGCGCTGGGCTGCTTTTCACCTGGCCACTTTTCCATCATGACTCATCACAGCCAGGTCAGAACATTGTGGTCAGCAGCTAAATTCCCCAAAATCCTGCATGACCAGAAGGGGGCGGCAGGGAGCAAGACGGGTTTACACTTCTCAGGCCCCTAAGAAGGTGCCCAGGCTCCACTAGGGACCAAACAAAGGAGTTCCGTCTGTCAACGAAAGCTGAGATTCCTCTTTTTTGACTCTTTGGGAGCAAAAGGAAAGAGTGGCGACAGCAGTTCCCTTCTCAGGAGAGAGGAGTTTGCTGGTGGCCACCAGCCACGTGCAGATGCACACTAAATATGTGACATGTTGCCCTGGCAACTGAGGAACCACATTTTACACTGTATTTAACTTTAATTAGTTTAAATTTAAAAACAGATCCTCAACTCAGTTATTGGAAAGATTTTCAAGTGTGTTTGGAATGCCTCAGGTATGTGAATCTGCTTTTTCAACAGTGAGTTTTATGAAACCTAAATACAGATCAAGTATTTCCCATGAAAATTTGGTGTCTGAATTGAGATGAGCCGTGTAAGTGTGAAAGACATACTGGGTTCCAAAGGCTAAATATGAAAGAATGTAAAATATCTCATTATAATTGTTTTATTTTGAACATGTGGGGAAAGGGTGTTTTGGATATATTCAGTTAAAAAACATTATTACAATTAATTTCCCTGTTTTTAAAATATTTTTAAAAAAGATGTGGTGTCCAGAAAATTAAAAATGACAAACATGGCTTGTATTATGTTTCAGCTGGAAGTGCTGTTCTAAATGATCTATTAGAAATCATCCTGGCTGAGGTGACAGAGGGGTGTCACAGCAGTGATGGCACCATCTCAATGGTTCGGGATAACTGGAACCCACATAAAACAACTCTGAGAATCAGCAGAGATTATCCGAGGCCTGGCTCTGAGTGCAAATTCAGTGGGCCTTTATTTTAGGCCAGGCTAAAGGGCCTGATGGTTTAGGTTGAGGGGTCAAACACGAGATCACTGATTGAGTTGAAAACATCTCTAGGGTTCACCTGGGAGGTCTGGCTTACTGGGAGCAGGGACGCATCTTATCTGCCTCCTTCCTGAGCATCCCAGAAGAAGGAGCTGCCACAGCCTCCAGGATGTATTAGAACGGCTCTCAACATTTCCTGCAGCACAACTGGAGGTTCCCAGCTGCTCTCTGGAAGCCCATCTCTCCTCTCCTGCTGAAAGACTCCGACACAGCTGCCTATGACAGCCAGGGGCCCGGCCCTCATGCTGTCTTCCGCATCAGCTTTGGTGGTTTATGATTTTCCTTCTCTCCCTCTGATGCGGAACTTCCCTAGTTACCCCACCCTCCCTCGATCTCTGCTTTCTGCTGGTACCATGAGAGGACCGTGCTGTTGGAAGCAGGCCACTTCTGTCCTGTGTTCTTCAAGACCACGGGCCACTGCACAGCCCACAGGCAGCCAGGGCCTGCCTGCCTCTCCACATCAGGAGAGCTTCCTGTCATGCAGAAAATGAGGTTTGGCTCATGGACCTGAAGGCTGGGCTGAACACCCCTCCTTCACACCCTCCTGGTTCCCTTTCCCTGACCAAACCTCGGGCCTGAGCCAGACTTGTGTGCAAGCTTGTTTAGATAAAGGGACAGAAGGGAGTGTAAAAATAGGAGAGTGTGGCCCTCTCCACTTTGGGGTTGCTTCGCTCCTTTTCCTACTGCCCCTAAAACAGAACGCCTTCAGGTCGTGGGTTCTTAGGTCATGGGATGATAGCATCTGGCCGTGTTTGCCAAAGTCCTCCTGGTAGGTTAACCCACGCCCAGGCGAGAGCCCCAGTGACTAGCGAGAAAGCCAGGAATGGCTGGATGCAGCGCTGGAGCCCCTTAGAGCTGGGTCCCAGCCCCGTGTTTGCCTCTAACCCCGCTGCCACCGTATCTTGGGCAAATGACTTCCCATTCAGGGCCTCAGTATCCTCGTCCTAAAGCTAGAGCGTTGACTGTGATGACGGCTGTGGGTTCCTTCCAGCTTTAAGGTTCTTTGGCCAATACCGAGACAATTCCTGGAGAGACACTAGAACTGAGCTGAGCTGAGTGGCAGGCACTGACTAACCTGGTTAAGGTGCTTTAAACCAGCAACAAAGCGGCCCAGGTGGGAATGTCACCTCTCCCCTCACAGAGGCGTTCAGTCACTCCTCCAGACTTATATTTTTTTAAAAAAAAAGAGAGAGAGAAATGACATTATAAAAGAATTTATGGAAATAAATGAAACTGGAAATAAAAAGGGAGGGGATTCGCTGGTATTGGGGGGAGGGGAGTGGAAGCCTACACTGCCTTGTTTGATTATTTATTTTGGCAAATGTGTAATCAATGTGTAATCAGTCTTACTGTGTTGAATAACATGTCCAGATTACAACCACCGGATGGTCTCCGGGAATTGCAGCTTTTAGACCAACTGTAGTGAAAAAGCAAATGCGAAACTAAACAAAGCCCACGAAGCACCTGCCTGTCTCCCAGGTGTTCTCCCGCCCTCCTCCCTTCGGCTCTGGCCCCTGGTTGGTACTTGCTCTTTATGGTCTTCTTCCAGTTTCTGGAGGTAGTGGGTCTGGAGTGTAGTGATCCCTTCTCCAGAGTTTTATTTTCAAGTTTCATAGGCATTACTCAGGTACAAAGTAGAAACTTTAGACAAATATTACCTCCCCTTCCCGCTGGCTTCTTCTTCACTCCATTAAGGGGCCCAGGACTTCTGCAGGGAATTCCTGCTCCTATTCCCTTTGCTGTAACCCTCACGATGACCTCTGGCCCCTAGGGTCAGCCTGATCCTCCCTCTGCAGCTGTAGGCCCACCTGCCTGCTCAAATCCAGCCCAAGCCCCAGGACTAAGTCACAGCTGTTCTGACTTAAAACTCAAGCTCTCAGGGGATGCCTTAGAGTTGGTGGAGTTGGGGAGATGAAGAGGGATGGGGGAGATGAAGGGGGGGGAAGGAGAGGGGTTAGGGGAGGCGATGGAGAAGAGGGATAGGGGGAATGCAGAGGGGTGGAGGGATGGAGCGGGGTATGGAGAAGGTGGGGGATGAAGTGGGGATGGAGAGAGGTGGGGCGATGGAGAGGGGTGGAGGGATCTAGAGAATGGAGGCAAGGTATGAAGAGGGGTGGGAGGGATGGAGAGGCGTGGGTGGGGGGGTGGAGGGCTGGGAAAATAGGAGGGAGAGGTGAGAAGGGGGATAAAGAGAAATGGAAAGAAAATGAACTCTCGCAAGGGCTAACTTTGCTTGTTCTTCCAGTCTGAGCTGACCCAGCAGAAAAGTGGGGTGGCGGGGGTGGCGGAGATGGCAAGAAAAGTCTAGTGAAAGCGCCATCTCGTTTTCCCAGCTCCCGTTTTGGTTGGCTCAGGGCACAGCCATCCTCTCAAAGAGTTGTTTCAGAGGGAGGGGGTGCGGGCGGGAAAGGAATTTGGCTCCTTCAGTTTTCCATGATCTTGCTCAACCCAGACCTAAATTTGGCCAATAAACCTAACTCTGGAACTTGACTTCAACATGGCATTTTAGACCAGGCTTGGAGTTGAAGCCAGGGTGATGGAGGCCAAATCCCTCAAAGAAGCAAAGGCTGAATTCATTCTTATTTAGGTAATGCTTTTGCTTTCTTTTCCAGAAGCCTTTTTTTTTTTTTTTTTTGGTCCCACATTGTCTAATTTCTTAATGACAGAATCCAAGACTCCCTCCATCTCAAACTGAATGTCTCACCAGCACAGAGGAGACCTCTCCGACACTGGCATCTATACTAGGGACCAGCTCGTCAAGCCTCATTCCCCACGAAAATGCCAGAAACAAAACCCACTACTTCCTTGACGCCTTCCACTCACCCCTATTCACTGAGCTTTGACCAACAAATCACTCCTGTCTTTCATCTCCCTCAAGCCTCACACACATCTCCTTTTTCCATATCTCTCTCTGCTCCTGAACAGGCCAGAATGAAATACAGAGCCAGGCTCATTCTCAGCACCGGATTCTCACTCTCAGCGCTGGGTTCCTCGAGCCCACTCCCTCTTCCGTTGCTCAGCAACCGCCTAGCCAAACACCCTCTCCTCCCCCCCTCCTCTTCCTCCCAGAGGCTCTGACTGCCTACCACCTCACTCTCCTCTGCTCCCCACTTCTGATTCCAGAAATGCACCTTTTTTGTGTTATACATGTTTGATTACATATAAATATATATAATGTAGTATATACCATATATAATGCGCATTAAATAGATATAATATGTCGTGTGTGTGTGTGTGTGTGTGTGTGTGTGTGTGTGTATGTGCAACTGCGGGAGGGAGGGGGAGAATTCATTTCTGCAAGCTCAGATTTTGGGGGTGGGAGAGAAGGGAGGTGGGAGGTGGATTGGGAAGCAGGAATTTTGTCTAAAGGACCGAGAGGGCGCTCTTCCTCTCTCTCTCCATTTTCCTTTCCTTAAGAACGGTCTCTACACCATCTCTAACTTTTTGGGGATCCACCCAATGGTTCTCCGGCGAAAAAGGCTCTCTCCAGGAGCGCCCACTTCCATCCCGTTTGTCCGGGAGGAAGACGTCGGCATCAGCCGAGGCGGAGCGCCGCCAACCCGCAATTGCAGCTGGCCCGGCACCTGCCTTCGGCTGGGTGGAGTCCTAGAGGAGCGCTGGGGAGGAGGGCGGGTAGGAGAGGCGGCTTCGGGTTGGCCCAAAGGCACTCAGATGGTGGGGGTTGAGGAACGGGCGGCAGGGAATTCTACCCGGGATCTTGCTTGGGACTGAAGTGTCTCGTGTGTGTGTGTGTGTGTGTGTGTGTGTGTGTGTGTGAGATGTGCACTGCGTGCTCGCCTAGCAATCGCGCGCGCGCGCGCCCTACGTGCACACCCTTCACTCTTGCCACATCACACCAACGACACGCTTGGCAAATGATAAGTGGAGCCAGGATGCGGCTGAGCGACACCTTACGTGCTTTCGGTGTGACTGGATTGTTACCCAGGGCGGTCGCTTCCAAGCCAGGAAATCAGTTAATTGTTTTCCTCTCCGCTAGGCTTTTCCAAATCCATATCCCCTAAGATGAAGGCGGGCAGGACCGTATTTGAAGAGTGGATTTTAATGAAAATAACTTCACAAGCCGGTCTCTGGGGTTCCCAGGGCCTGTACGTCCTCCCCTTTTCCTCTTTTTGCAGGCTGCACCCTGGAGACCGACTACCTCTGGCAAAGCTGGAGGGGCTGGCGCCTGCGCCACTCAAATCCTGCGGAGTTTGCAGGGTCAGAGGCTGAACTCGGGAAGCTCTCCCGCCTCCAGGAAAGCGCGCACGCACTGCTCTCCTGCACTATTGCGACTGAAGTTTACACTTCGGAAAGCTCTTGTCGGGGTGCTCGTGAGTCATGGAAAGGGACAGGGAGGGAGAAGGGGATTGTCCCCGTAACTAAACTACGCCAAATGAACATTGTTTCGCCAAGTTTTAACCCCTTTTGGAGAGAACTGCTAGCCAGTTTGACGTCTTAGAACCCAGACTTCTATGTAGTTTACTTAGTTTCTTTTTTATTTTTTTAAACTGAAGATCAGGTAACTCTTTCCAAAAAGGAGCTCAGTCTAAGGGGGCAGAACTGTTCTGACTGAACAAGTAACTGTGTCAATCATTTCAATCCTAGACTCCCGGAGTCGAGAGTTTGGGGCGGGGCAACGCGGGGGCGGGGCTAGCGGAGGCGAGGCTTTTCTGTCTCCGCCCCCTGAATTTTGCATTCGGCGTTTCCAGGGCCCTCTGCACTTGCTCCACACCCACTTGTGATCTGGTTTAAGAGACTGGGGAGGGCGGATGGGGGATTGCGGTGGGGGGAATTGTAGGGGTGAAGGTGGGGGTGGGATGGGGGTGGTGCCGGGAGTGTGCCTAGGCGATGAAGTTGAAAGGTCTGAATTTCACAACCCCTTTTGCCGCCCAGCCCTATGTCCACCTTTCATCCTAGGTAAAATCTGAACTGAAGAGGGAGAAAAAAGGAATTAGATTTAGGAACGATCACCCGGCACAGAACACCAAACCCTTCCTTCCCACTCTTCCCCACCCCCACCCCGCACCCCGAGCTCCTCAAGTATTTTTTCCCTTTCTGTGATAAAATAAGTAATTTTGCAGTTAAATATATTTTACCATCTACCACAGGCAATCATCTTCAATCAAAAGCAATGGCTGTGCACATGGGAGGGGCTTCAGGGCTCCCACCCGAAAAGCATTAGCTACCGACGATGTGGGGGTGTCTTTGGTGTGTGTGTAGGGGGTGGAGGGATAGAAGCGTCTGGAGTCACGGGGGTGGAGGGGCCAAGAGGGACAAAGGTGGCATTAGCTCAGAAGATGGGTAACGCCTCTCTCTCCAGGCCCCAATTAAAATAATATTTTAACAAAAGAGATATTTTTTTCCAAGTTCAGAAAACAACATGTGCGGGGCGCGGGTGGGGGTGATGGAGGAGGGAGTTGATATTGTAACATACACTCTTTCAGACTGGAATACGGTACCAGGGGATTTGGACCTTGTGACCGAATAGGAGCCCAGAGTCTGCATCCGGACAGAGCTGGGGGTGGAGGAGGGAGCTGGCAAGGTGTAGGTAGGAGGAAGGAGAAAGAACGAAAGCTGGGAGAGTCTCGGCGAGACAGTTCCCCAGGGTAGCAGGATCCCCAGGGCTCCAATTCCAAGGTGCAGGGACCCCTCGCCCCACTACTCCCGAGCTGCCACCCAGCTCGAAGCCACTTGCTGCGCAAAGCGCGCGGGCCCCGCGGGTCCCGTGCCCCCCACCCGTGCGCCGCGTAACTGACTGGCACACGGAGCGCGCTCACCGATCTTGACTTGCTCGCGGTAGCTCTTTTCGTTGAGACAAAGCCCGCGGCCGTGCAGCAGGGCGTGCAGCGGCTTCTCCTCGTCCTGCCGGGGGAGGCAGCGCAGCCCCTGGGCGCAGCGCTCGGTGTAGACGCCGCACGACTGCCCCTCGGCCAGGGCGCAGGTCATGCAGCAGCCGCAGCCCGGCTCCTTGACCAGCTCGCAGCCCACGGGGCTGGGGGGGCACACGGAGAGGGCTTTCTCGTCGCAGGGCTCGCAGTGCACTAAGGAGCCCAGGCTCTGGGCCGGCCCAGCACAGGAGGCCAGCAGCAGGAGGACCGCGGTGAGCAGCACCATCTTCTCAGTCGCCCCCTTTACCTCGGGGTGGGGCAGGAGATCGACAGTGCAGGGATAAAGGGGCCAAGAAGGCGCCCGGAGATTTTTTTGTTTTTGTTTTTGTTTTTGCTTTTAAATTTCTTTCAGGTAGAGCAGGTGCCCTCCCCGCAGACACTTGCAAAAATATAGAGAGAGATGGAGGACTGGGGTGCCTGCGATCAAGTCCCGGTTGCAAGAATTAATAAAGCCTTGCAACAGGTTGGGGGAAGCAGGGCAGCGCCAGGTGCACGCAGCGAGCTGAGGCCTGAGAAACCCTCGAGCCTGAGCGGGTCAGAATTATAGGTGGAAAAATGCCACAAAATCGTTCACCCCCAAGCAACCACCGAAATAATGAGCTCGGAGGCAGTGGGGATGGCGTTGGGGGTGGGGGAGAAAAATGGATTTATTTGGAAAATTTCTGCTTAAAATCTAAAATGCACCCCGCTTCTTTCTAACCCTCAGCGGCCAGCGGTGCGCGGCGCCGCGGAACAGGTAAGAGGCGTTGGCTGCAGCCGAGAGGGTGGGAGAAAACGTTGAAATCAAGAAATAATAATAATAAAAAACCCCCCCAAACCCCAAACCCTAACACCTCTTTTCTCCCACTTTGCCACCTCCTCTTCGAAATTCGCAGGTTCTCCGCGAAGTCCGGAGAAGGGTGAAAACGGAGGAGGGGGTAATCAAAAGGAGCAAAAAAAGAAAAAAGCCCACACTGCTTCGCAGCTCTTCCCTAGCTCTTTTCCCCTGCAGAAGTTTCCAAAGAGACTACGGGCTCCGGGCGAGCAGGCGCTTTTAAATAGCCGGCCCCTGGCTGCCAGCCAGTTTGTAGATGCAATTTGAGCTACCCAACACCCAACCCAGGCAAGGATGCCAAGGAGCTTTGCAGTACAAACTCACACGGGGTGGGGGTGGGGAGAGGCCTTCTAGACACAAGGGGGCTCCCCTTCGCTCCTGAACTGCGCCCTCTTCCTCGCGGAATGTAAGGAAGGGGCAAGAGGGACAGGCTGGGGCTACAGAGACTGGGGAGGAGGTGGAGGGGCTAGTGGAAGACAGGAGTTCTTCCGAGCAGGGTGGACACATTGAGGAGAGTAACTCGGTCTCCCCCTCCCTCCTATCCCTTAACTAGTCAAGGCACAGGCTGGAGGGAGATGTATTTTCTTATTAGACAACTGGATACATACCGTGCCCAAGAAATCTTCCTAAGCTTCTGCAATGGACTGTATGCTGGTGTCTGTTTCCATGTGGGGTGTGTGTGTGGGGGGGGGGACGGGGGCTGGGTGTGTGTGTGTTTGGGGGACAGGTAGTGTAGAATGGCCAGTGATGGCTGGTGAGCTAAATTAAAAAAAAAAAGAACAAATGAATTTCTCTCCTGAAAGTCTGGAGAAGAGGATTTAATCGGGGGTTTCTGTTACTCATAGTGAAGACGTGACCCCTTTCCTTCAGCTACGCTGGCCAGGGAGGTGTTCTCTCTCTCTCTCTCTCTCTCTCTCTCTCTCTCTCTCTCTCTCTCTCTCTTTCTGTGTGTGTGTGTGTGTGTGTGTGTGCTGTGTAACTGAAGGAATGGACATTCATACAACAGCATTATTGAAAGCAGTGAGTCGCAAAATGGACCCTCAGCAGGAAATGCTAAGTTTGAAAACCTTGTCTGGTGGCCTAAAATGTCCTTGTGTGTGGGGTTCTTAGAGGGGAGAAAGGTGGATTGGAGTGAGACTTCCTCCATGTCATTTTGCAGGGGCATTTTTATTGGGGAGGACCACATCCCTGGAGGGAGTGGGTGGCGGAGTAGCAGGAGGACAGCTTGTCATGGGTTAGCTGGTGCTTGCAGGCACATCCCAGGAGTATGAGCTGACAGGGCCACAGGACCTGGTTGGACGAGGTCTTCACGAGGAACCTGATCATGCCACTAGAACCTCTTTCTTTAATAAAATGAAAGAAAACTAAGGTCTTGAGAAAAGGAAGGTGGTGGTTTTAGCTTTTTTCTGAAATTGATGGGAGTGGGCCATGAACCTCACAGGCAAGTCAGAGAGAAATGACCAGTGCCACTGGCCCTGCCGGGCGGACTTGGGGTGGGCTGTTACACCTTTTACTTTGTTCTTCCTCCCTTGAGAAGTACTGTAACTTTCCTTTGAAGAAGGGGCTGCATTTCATGATGTTTGCCACTAGACTGCACCCTTATCTATGATAAGAATTCTTTCTGGAGGACTGCGTTTAAGAAAATATTTTCTCTAGCTCGTTCAATTTGGGAGCGTCTCACTTTATGTGGTTAACACCCCCAGATCCTGATCTCTCTTCTCACTTATCTGTTTGCCGAAAGGCACATTTTAAAACAGGCCTGAAGTTTAAAATTATGTCTTTGCCTGTATTTCCAAAGGGGTTTTAGGTGGTGGCTGGGAGAGGGAGGAGAATTGAGTGCAATGATTAAAACAAAAAATAGCAACAAGACTCATCTCAATTTCTTCTTTTCTCTGTCTGGGGGTTTGGTGAGGTAGGAACAAATGAATATTTAAAAGTTTGGTGGAAATATTTTAGGAGTGAGGGAGATCATGGGTTGTTTTCTCTTTTGTGTCAAGTTCAGACTACAAGAGTGGCAGCAGAATGTGTGTGCTGTGTTCTGTTCTCTGCTCCTATTTCTTTCTGTACCCCCTTAGCAGCTCCGCCTGCTCCAGGCACACTGGTAGCTTTTAAGATAAATGGGGGACATTGTGGTGCCCCTTCCAAAGAAATATGAGTTGCCTAGTTCCAGCCACCCTGTATTCTGAGAGGGATGGCCTCTAGTGACACGTTTTGTGTAGCTGACTTCTAATGGCTGGATAATACAATACGTGATGACAGGTAAAAGTGTGTGTGTGGGGGGTGATTCACAGAAAAGATAAAAAGGGCAGAGAGAAGAGAGGAGGAGAATGTGGTGGAGTTGGATCCTGGGGCAGGGTGGTACAGGGGCCATGGAGAGAGGTTACTCTGTGAGACTGTATATGTTAGGCAGCCATTCTTTATTCCACTTAGAAATGGGCTTATGTTGTGAGGGATTCAGAGACTAGAGCGTTGTCCGAGAGATTCTGGGATAGGCTTCTTGAGAGGGCATCAGAGAAAGAAGACTTCTCAGGAGCTGGGATTGTCTACAGTAATTTCATCCAAAGATGGAGGACTGGCCAGATGCGTTTTGCAGATGAGTCCGTAATTAACACATGACAGTGGAGTGGGGTGGTGTCGTTACCGCAGGATATGGGATCATGGCCTTACTTGATTCTATTTTCCCCTCCCTCCATTCTGGAGGTCTAGATCTGTTCACAATCACCTTTAGAAAATCACCTTTAGAAAATCACTTCTAGAAAAAAAAATTGTTTGCCTCAACGAGGGTAATTGGGAGGGGATCATTAATTCTTCCCAGATACAATTGTTACCTGCCTAGAGACCCTCTTTGCTGCCGGCTTGCTTTCGCTGTCATGAGCTTCCCAACTCTGGCATAGACTGGCTTCTATATCTGTCAGCTGCATCTTTTCTGAGGAAGTAGTATGTTAAATATCAACCACTTGTGTCCCGTTTCCCGGGACATCACCCCCCCTCTTTCCTTGAAAAGATCAACTGCTTATCAAAACCGACTTTCAAGAAGTGCATCTGAGAGAGATTTATGCTCTTTTATCAGGATAACTTTTCAAATGATGGATAGTGTTTTTATTTTATAAAGCTTCAGAGTCCTTACCTGTGATCATTTTCTGTGAGATTCTAAGTGATTTTCCAGGATGATGCCTGATAACCCAGTTTGGGAAAGCTAGACTTTTTAGTAGGACACAAAGTATTATGGATTCTACTGGTCAGATGGAAAAACATTAGCTAAGGGTCTTGTCTTCATTCTCTTTTCTGCGTTGCTCTCACCACTCTCTCAGACAGGCTTATGTATATAATTTCCTCAATTTTTAAAGACCTCACGACATTAACTTCAGTCTCTCCCAGAGGCCAACACACATGAAAAATACTAATGCTGCGGCCATGTTGTCTTGGTTCTAATGCAAGGTACAGTGATGTTCGATGTAGAAAGTATTCAGTTGTTCGGGTCCTTCCCTAGATCTTGGAGGTTCAGCAAGACTGGGGTCTGTGTAAAAGAGCAGCATGAGGCAGCTTTGCTGTAGTGATGTTGCTGAAGGCTAGGTGGCAGGATAGATACATCATTAGAAACACCCCTCCTTCAATGAGGAGAAAGCAGCAGATACTGGCAGAAGTGTTTCACAATGGGGAGCAAATGGGGAAAGCAAAAGCGTGGATGGAGGGACACGTATGGCCACCATGTGGGTCCACTTATGTGCCACGCCAGCATCGGCACTGCCACTGTTGCCCCCAATGGCACTAGGCCAGCCTGAGGTGCAAACTCCGTGTTCCACCAGATGCTACCTTCACGATGACTTCACTTTGGAGAAAAGGTATGGCAGGGCGACTTGATGACTTTGCGTTTGTCCAAGGGTGTCCTAAAGCTTCTCTGGTGAATAATTAGAAGTGATTTTAAACCACAGTTCATAAAATTCCCCCTGTTAAATTAAAAAAAATGGTAATTACAGCATATTTCAAACATTCAAAGACCAGAACGTAGTAGAGCATGTACCCTCTACTCCCTGTATTTTTTAACAGATCTTCACTTTTTGCCACTGTTGTGGAAGATTTTTTTTTGTTGTTTTGTTTTATTTATTTATTTATTCATTTTGAGACGGAGTCTTGCTGGAGTGCAGTGGCATGATCTCAGCTCCCTGCTACCTCCGCCTCCCAGGTTCAAGTGATTCTCCTGCCTTGGCCTCCTGAGTAGCTGGGATTACAGGCGCCTGCCACCACACCTAGCTAATTTTTGTATTTTTAGTAGAGACGGGGTTTCACTGTGTTGGTCAAGCTCTTCTTGAACTCCTGACCTTGTGATCTACTTGCCTCGGCCTCCCAAAGTGCTAGGATTACAAGAGTGAGCCACCGTGCCTGAACTAATTTTTGTATTTTTAGTAGACATGGGGTTTCACCATCTTGGCCAGGCTGGTCTTGACTCCTGACGTCATCATCCACCTGCTCTCGGCCTCCTAGTGTTGGGATTACAGGTGTGAGCCATCACACTTAGCGGAAGATTTTGTTAAAAGACAAGTAGAATCGGATAGGTAACAGCTCACTTCTCATGCATGCCATCCATGCATCCTCTTCCCTGGACAGAGGTAGCCACTCTCCTGAAATAGCTCTGTATCCTTCCTGCACAATATCTTTCTGGGTTTTATGTGAAATTTCTCATAGAGCAGAATTACAGTGATTTTGAGGGTGAGAACACATGCTACTTTAGAGTTAATTTTGTAGTGGTTCTTGCAGTGGCGGCAATTTAACTAGAGTTTAAATTGACCCTGAGGCTGGCTGTTAAAGGAGCTGGAGCCAGTTGTGACGCACAGTGATTTATATCCTGATGTGAGCCGCACATAAGTTAATAGCTGCACGAATTGATGTTTAGGAGGCTTCTGGAGCAGTTCCAGACAGATAGGGCAGAGCAGGGCAGGCTCCATAAATACTGTTTCTGGTTGGAGTACTGCTGTCTTCTTGGATCATGGGATCTGGCATGTTCCTACAATGGACCACTCAGAAGCTGTTTCAATTTTGGAAAATGAGATTAACCAGGAATAGTGATCTGTTGTGACTTAGAGACAGTGTTGGTAGCTACCAGATCTAGGAGGGAGACTGAGAGGGTAGGCAGAAAAGCTGGAATCCCATAGAAAAAGAGGAGAGAGAGAATGTTAACTGCCTGAAGCAGGTTTAATGTGAAGTGTGGAAAGGCTGAGTAAAATCATGGTGCATGGTTAGCAACTGAGATTTCACACAGTACAGGAAAGAGAATGGGTAAGAGCTAGCTTACCACTATTAGTGCATAGGGTAAATCTGTGTGAATTAGGAAATATTACCTTCCTCAAGATACTTTACTTCTGTTCATCAGAATATCGTTATAAAATACAGATTCTGTTAGGAAACTTTACTGCCTTTTCCAGGAAATTGTCATAATGAATGTACATGTCTATGTCTGCTCTGTGAATAGCACCACTTAAACGTGGTGGCTCTTGCTGTGTAGTGCACAATCTGCACAGCTGTATGCAATGGCTCTGGTTGGAAGGGCTAAACTTCATATCTAAACTATCAGGAAACACTGCTTTTCTACTAGTGTGGAAAGCATGGGTCCAGTGGCACCATTTGATCCATTACTGGGGCTGAGGGATAGTCCTGAAAGCTTTAAAGCAGCTGCCTCTGGCTGTGTTCCCAGCTGGGCAAATCTAAATCTGTATGCCCTTCCTTCCTTAGAGAAATCAAGGTTTCCATGCCCCTACATCTTTGCACAAACTGTTCATTCTGACCAAAAGACTTTTCTTCTTCACCGCTAACTGGTGAGCTGCTAATCGTCATTCAAGACCTAGATGAGATCGCATCTACTTTGGAAGATTTTGCTGACTCTCACGTGTAATTTCCTAAGTGCATCTTGCTGGTGCCCCTGGGATCCTCTGTGTCTTCTTCAGTAAAATAGGGGTAAAATATTGCCTACTGCACAGGGTTGTTGGGGGCCTTGAGTGAGGCAGCCCATGTACTTCTTGTTAGTGCTTAATCAATATTACCTGCTGTAGTCCCATCTTCCTCATTAAACGCAAAGTCCTGATGGGCCCCAGGTTTTATTCATCTTGGTTTTCCTCCTTTATTTACCTTTTGGTTATGAGCCCTTAGTATAGTTTCCAGCACAGAAGGCATTTAATAAATTATTTTTAATTGAAAAACATTGATTGAGTGTGGTGGCTCTTGCCTATAATCTCAGCACTTTGAGAGGCCGAGGTGCAGATCACTTGAGGCCAGGAGTTCAAGACCAGCCTGGGTAACATGGCAAAACACTGTCTCTACAAAAAAATACAAAAATTTGCTGGGCATGGTAGCCCACTTCTGTAGTCCCAGCTGCTCAGGAGGCTGGGGTGGGAGGCTCACCTGAGCGTAGGGAGGTCGAGACTGCAGTGAGCCATGATTGCGCCATTGCACTCCATCTTGGGTAACAGAGTGAGATCCTGTCTTGAAAAACAAAAACAAAAACAAAAAGAAAAACATTTACTATCCCCAAATTATTCCAGAATCTTCCAACATCTTCTTAAACATCCGAGTTTATCTTTGCATCATTTTGGCTGACTGTTGGCAATGTTGCTGTTGATGCGTTTCTATTTTGTTCTTTTGTATACTAGTCTGGTCAATCCTGTATATTGCAAATGCAATTTGTAAACTCTTTACAAAAATTCCAATAGACCCCGTATTGTTGGACTTAAAATATGTTAATTGTAATGTAACTTAAATATGTATGAACATTTTAAGGTATATGCTAACCTTACTGTAAAATCCAACTAATATGTAAATAAACCTAATGAAAGTTAAAAACTCAGTAAAGTACAAAACGACAACATTAATTTGTGTGTTGATTGGTTGATGTTTTGCTGAAAATAAATCACTACTCATGTTGTGATTATGGTTTAACTGTGATAGTGCAAGTTTGATTGAGCTTGGCATGCATGTTTGATATACTGTTTGATGATTTAATCTCACTACTTTATTTTTATTTTTTTAAAAACAACAACAGTGGAGTCATGGCTTGCATAGTGGTTAGTTTTAAAGTCAGCTTGAAATACAAAAATTGAGTGTAATCAAGATTCCCCATGAAAATTCCTTGAATTACTTACAAAATGAAATGGTGCTGCAAAACCTTCACATTTTGTAACATGGCACCATGGCACCCAGCCTTCACTCAGCTTCCACACAGTATCTCAGGATCATGTCTGCTTCTGCTCTTCAGCCCATTAGCAAATGACAATGAAAGTGGTGTTACTTGGCTTCTATGCCTTTGACAATGAAAAAAGTCTTCTAGAGCTGAATTAGTAGGTGTCCATCCAGATGACCTGAAATATGTTTATTTTCAAGATTATTAGCAAAATGACACATATGCACATATATTGCAAAACAATTTGCATAAAATGTATCTGCAGATCACTCTAGGTTGAGAAATACTGGTCTACTCCCTCACTGTATTTTTCACTCTCATTCAAGATGGCTCCGTACTCAAGGAGAATGTAAATGGTATTCAGTGACTGCTTCTTTGGTCCAGGGCCAAGGAGTTACCTCCTTATCAATGCAAGGAACACAGACACTTGACCATGAACCTGAAATTGGGTTCACAGTTTCACAGACTCTTGAGCTGACTGGAACTCCAGGAAGCTGGTCTGCAGAGATTCTGTTCCAACTCTTGGTCTGCTGGCAAAACTGTGAAGTCACTCAGTTTAACTAGGCAATTATTGGGTTTTAAATAGACTTAGGACTTATCCTCCGAGAGCTCCTTTCTAGGCTGGATGCACTTGACAAGCTGAGATAAAGAATCTACACATAACCAAATGACAAATCTTGGACAAAACCGCACATTAAACAGTATAAACAACATGAACAGTCTCTAGTATGATGGCTGGTGCATGTATGTGTGATTGGGGGTATATTGGAGGCTACACGCAGAGATATCAGAGGGCCAGCAGAGTTGGCTACCAATTTGTTAATAAATGAGGAAGGAGAAGATACTGTTTACAGCATAAACATCATGAATTAAAAGGTCCTCCTCCTTGTGTAGACTCACAACAGGTTAAGGCACCAATTTGATTACCAAGCAGAGAATTGAAGCATCTTAACCACAAACTAACCAATAAAACATCTATTTAAAGCAAGGATTGACAGACCAGCCTGGGTACCGTGGTGCATGCCTGTAATCCCAGCACTTTGGGAGGCTGAGGTGGGCAGATCATCTGAGGTCAGGAGTTTGAGACCAGACTGGCTAACGTGGTGAAACTCCATTTCAACTGAAAATACAAAAAATTAGCCAGGTGTTGTGGCAGGTGCCTGTAATCCCAGCTACTTGGGAGTCTGAGGCAGGAGAGCCATTTGAACCTGGGAGGTGGAGTTTGCAGTGAGCCGAGATTGTGCCATTGTACTCCAACTTGGGCACCAAGAGCACAAGAGCAAAACTCCATCTCAAAACAAAAACAAAAACAAAAACAAAAACAAAAAACCCAAAACCAAAAAACAAAAAACTGAGTGGACAGAGATGTACAGTTTACCCAATTGGTGTAGATTGAATGTGGAGGGTGGTTTCTCTGAGACTCAAATATTGAATATCACTGTTTTATTTTTAATAAAGCAGCTCGACCTTGAGAAAGTTGCATAATCTTCTTCTGGTTCAATTTTTTCTTCTGTGTGGGTTATGGTTCCTATCAGGGGGTTGTTGTGAGGACTAGAGGACTAAAGAAGACGATCTCTGTAACTCACTTAGCACAGCACCTACTACAAAGTATATTAGTTTGCTAAAGCTGCCTGAACAAAGGGCTACAAATGGAATGGCTTAAACAACAGAAACTTACTGTCTCACAGTCCTGGAGGCTAGAAGTCCAAGATCAAGATATTGGCCGGGCCAGGCTTCCTCTGCAGGCACCGTGGAAGGATCTGTTCCCGGCCTCTCTCCCAGCTTCTGAAGGGTCCTTGGTTTGCGGCAGCAGAACTTCCATCTTCATGTGGTGTTCTCTGTGTGTGTCTATCTGTGTCCAAATTTTCCCTTTTTAGAAGGACACCAGCCATTTTGGATTAAGGGTCCGCTCTAATCTGGTGTGACTTCGTCTTCACTGATTACATGTGCAAAGCCCCTGCTTCCAAATAAGGATACATTTGGAGGTACTGGAGGTTCAGACTTAACATATAAATTTTGGGGGGACACAGTTCAATCCATAAAACCTAGTAATCACTCAGGTGGTAATTATTATCATTCACAATGTCTTCTTTAATCACCTTGCTCTGTGTGTGTGTGTATATATATATATATATAATATATATATGTTATATATATATTATATATATATATGTATATTTATTTATTTATTTAAAATAGTCTTGCTCTTGTCACCCAGGCTGGAGTGCAATGGCCTGATCTTGGCTCACTACAACCTCTGCTTCCTGGGTTCAAGGGATTCTCCTGCCTCAGCCTTCTGAGTAGCTGAGATTACAGGCATCTGCCACCACATCCAGCTAATTTTTATATTTTAGTAGAGACAGGGTTTCACCATGTTGGCCAGGCTGGTCTTGAACTCCTGACCTCAGGTGATCCTCCTGCCTTGGCCTCCCAGAATGCTGGGATTGCAGGCATGAGTCATCATGCCTGGCCTCTGTGACTATTTTTATAGACAAAATTTTCAGATCTGCCTCTCTCTTCTCATGGTCCTTCTAGGCCTTAATTATGCCTGGAGAGAAAGTACTGTGAGAGCAGGCAATTTGACTGTTGTGTTCACCATTGCACTGACATACAGTAGATGCTCAAATATTTGTGAGTAAATTAATGAAGTCTGTTTATTTTCCCCTTTCCTCTTTTTTGATTATTCAATAGCCAGCTTCTTTTTCTTGTTATCTTTTTTACATTGCCAAAGCATTGAAGGCAAAAGAAATGAAACCAAACAAATTTTTAATTTCCGTTGTTGATAATTATTAAATCCTCCCTATTCACTTGCTCTTTGCAGCTAGTTAGAAACCCAAGCAGATGGGAAAGGGCCTGGGGGAGTAGAGGGGTGTTGGTGGTGGGGAGAGATGCCTGTGTTGGAGAGAATGGAGTCCACTTGGGGCATTTCCTGGGGTCAATATGGGAGAGGGCTGGGAGTCCAGAATTAATGGGACTCAATTCTACTCAGTAGTCTGGGAAGAAACAAGTGAGGTCAATATTGGCCCTAGAGATTCAAAGTTAAAATCTAAATGAGGCACCACCTATAAAGGCCCCAAAGATTTGGTCACCTGCATCAGATGGTTTCTGGTCTGCAAACACGCAGGGAGTTGTATAAGTCTTGGACTCAGGACCCAGAATATGAAATACAGGAAGAAAACGCTCTGTATTCTAGAAATGCTGAGATAAACTGTCATATGCTAAGCTGCTCTGCAGTGGTCTCTGGACCCCATCCCCCGCTCCCCCAAAATAGAAATGACTGAAAACTGCAGACACATTAATCAAGAGGAACAGAGAAAGAACGGACTGAGAATAAAAGGAGCAATGGAGGCACCAGCCCCTGCCTTCTTGAACTAGGAATGCCCTAAGAGAAAGAAGAAAATCACCATAAAGATAACCCCATTTGCCAATTTTTTTTTTTTTTTTTTTTTTTGAGACGGAGTTTCGCTCTTGTTACCCAGGCTGGAGTGCAATGGCACGATCTCGGCTCACCGCAACCTCCGCCTCCTGGGTTCAAGCAATTCTCCTGTCTCAGCCTCCCGAGTAGCTGGGATTACAGGCACGCGCCACCATGCCCAGCTAATTTTTTGTATTTTTAGTAGAGACGGGGTTTCACCATGTTGACCAGGATGGTCTCGATCTCTCGACCTCGTGATCCACTCGCCTCGGCCTCCCAAAGTGCTGGGATTACAGGCTTGAGCCACCGCGCCCGGCCCCATTTGCCAATTTTATAGAAGTCTTCTTACATGCGAGCCACCGGACGTGCATTACTTCACTTAATCTTCACTACAGCCTTATAAGAGAAAGCACATTTATTAACCTCACTGTAAAACTGAGGAAGTGGAGGCACTGACTGGCTTAAAAAACAAGCCCAAGACCACATAGCTACGAAGTCGAAGAGTTGGGCTATGAGCTCAGGAAGTTTGAGCTGGCAGTCTCTACACTTAACCATGATAACCTGCCTGCCTGGAGAAGCCACGGTTGGTGGCATGGTGAAAAACAGCCACTGAAGCCTGAATTAAGAGAGAAAGCGTGGTGGGTTGCCGAGAGTAAAAGTCAATGAGAGCCACCACGTGAAGTCATCAGTACAGACCAGTCTAAGAGATCATTCTTGGAAAAGAGAAGAGAGAGGTAGTGGCTAGATCGATGACTGTGATGGTTAACTTATGTGTCAACTTAACTGGGTTAAGGGACACCCAGACAGCTGGTAAAACATTATTTCTGGGTGTGTCTGTGAGGGTATTTCTGGAACAGAGCAGCATTTCAGTCAGTGAACTGAGTAGAGCAGATTCATCCTTACCAACGTGGGCTGGCATCAGCCAATCCATTGAAGGCCCAAACAGAATAAAAAGGCAAGGAAGATTGGGTGAACTGGCTCTGTCTTTTCCTGAGCTGGGACATCTATCTTTTCCTGCTATTGGACATCAGAGCTCCTGGTTCAAAGTTCCCCTGAATCTCACCCCTAATTGCCTCCAATTCTCAGGACTTTGGACTGGGAGTTATACCAGAGGCTCTGCTTTTTCTTAAGTCTTTGGACTCAAACTGAATTACACTACTGGCTTTCCTAGGCTCCATAATTGCATGAAGCAATTAAAAAATCTCCTTTTATTTATGTATCTATGTATTTCTCTACGTATCTGTATATCTATATATTAGCCATCCATCCATCCATCCAACCATCCAACCATCCATCCATCCTGTTGGTTTTGCTTCTCTGGAGAACTCTGACTAATACAACGACCCTAGGAAAACCCTGGTTTTCTGCACAATAGAGAGGGAAGTGGAGAAGATGGTGACAAGGAAAACAAGAGGTGAAGGCAGAGAGTGGACATAGGAAGAGAGTTGGAATAGATACTTTCTGGTGTGGATGGAGGGGCTTGGTTTCCATGCAGGCATAAGGCAGAGAGGTGATTCCAGGAAGGAAGGATGGATGAAGGGTCATGATGAAGGAAGTCAAGAGTTTGTCATCATGTCAAAATGGGAAGAGACTGGAACCTATGGAGAGAAATGAGCATGTGAAACACCTGGGATAAACTGAGTAAGATGGCGGACTCTTGAGATTGCCAAGAAGTTGCTTAGCCTGAGTCTCAGAAAAGTGTGCAGTTATATTTCTCGAGTTTTCTTGGTAGTGGCTCAAGTTGGCCACTGAGTACCAGAATAGAGATCAGTTGAGGCAGATGGAGGCCTGGAAATCAGAACAAACTTGCTCCTTGGTGCCTTCTCCCTTCCTCTGCCAGCTCTGTGCCTGGAGTACCGGGTGGGAAAGAAGAGAGGTGGCTTGGAAGCAGGAGGCAGGGAGCCCACATCCTTGCCTTACCTTATCTCCTGCCCCCGCCTGGGCAGCACTGCAGTGAGCTTAAGGGCGAGGACGCTGACGCAGGCGACTGAAGGTCTCCTCTCAGAGCAAGTTGCTGCCCTGGTCTGGGGCTGGCTGTGCAATCTCTCCAAACAGATTTCAAAGAGAGGTGGCTGGTGGGAGCATGGTGACCCCACATGCCTCAGCACACTTCTTTCCCACCAGCTCCTGGGAGGTGTGGGGCATGTTTATGAGCTCAATGCTTTTAGCCTCACTGTTTAGCAGGACAGTCATATGCCCAAGGTTCAGATTCTCAGAGTGGTCCCTGTCCCCAGAGTAAGAACTACTTACCTTACCTCCTGCCACCACCCTGGTAGCACTGCAATGAGCTCAGGGTGAGGAGGTCAACTCAGGTGGCCCGATTCAGAGTAGGCACCCAACTACTTTAGAGCGAATTTCCCCCTGAACTCTCAGCCAGTGCCCCCAACTCCTAATGCAAGTCCAGTTACCCAGCAGGCCCAAAGAAACATGAGTAGAGCTACCACCTCCTTTCTAGACTTCCACGGATGGCGGGGGTCTGCCACATGGATTGACTATAAGCAAGTCGGTCACTCTTAGCCCTATGATGTGACAGCAACAGGAAGAGAAAGTTGTGGCCCTGTTAAAGCCCATTGGGAAATGTGAGCAGGATCAATGCTGGTTGAGAAGTCTGGGGTACCTTTTTAGTAACAGCTTTATTAAAATACAATTATTCACACACATACAATTCAACCATTTAAAGTGTACAATTCAATGATTTTTTAGTATATTCATAGAGCTGTGCAACTATCACCATAATTAATTTAAAAATATTTTGCCAACTTAAAAGAAATCCTGAGCCATTTAGCTATTACCCTATAATCTCCCCAATCTCCCCTACCCCTAAGCAACTACTATTCTATTTTCTGATATAGATTTGCCTATTCTGGATGTTTCATACAAATGAAATCACATAATATGTGGTCTTTTGTGTCTGGCTTCTTTCACTTACCATAACAGTTTCAAGGTTCAGCCATGTGGTAGCATGTATTAGTACTCCATTCTTTTAATGGCCGAAAATAATCTAATGTATGGTTATACCATAGTTTTTAAATTCATTTATCAGTTGATGGACATTTTAGTTGTTTCTAGTTTTTGGTTATTAAGAATAATGCTTGTATGAACACTTGTATACAAGTTTGTGTGTGTGTGTGTGTGTGTGTACATATGTTTTTATTTCTCTTGGGTGGTATACCTGGAATTGAGACTGCTGGGCATATGGTAACTCTATACTTAACTTTTTGAGGAAATGACTGACTCTTTTCCAAAGTAGCTACACCTTTTTCCATTCTCTGGAGCAGTGTATGAGAGTTCTAATTGTCCACAGTCTTGTCAACACTTACTATTATCTGACTCTTTGATTATAATCATCCTACTGGTTGTAAAGTGGTATCCATTGTGATTTTGATTTGCATTTGCCTGATGACTAATGATGTTAAGCATCTTTCTATGTCCTAATTAGCCATTTGTATATCTTCTCTGGAGAGATGTCTATTCAGATCCATTGCTTTTTATTTTATTTTATTTTATTTTATTTTGTTATTTTAAGATGGAGTCTTGCTTTGTCACCCAGGCTGGAGTGCAGGGGCGTGATCTTGGCTTACTGCAACCTCTGCCTCCTGGGTTTAAGTGATTCTCCTGCCTCAGCTTCCCTAGCAGCTGGGATTACAGGTGCATGCCACTATGCCTACCTAATTTTTGTATTTTTAGTAGAGATGGGGTTTCGTCATGTTGGCCAGGCTGCTCTCGAACTCCTGATCTCAGGTGATCCACCCACTTCAGCCTCCCAAAGTGCTGGATTACAGGTGTGAGTCACTGTGCCTGGCCAGATCCATTGCTTTTTGAAATATTAAGTTGTCCTTTGGTTATTGAGTTTCATTAGGGTATTCTTTGATCATATTCTTCAACATCTTGATCCACTTTTGTACCAGCACCACGCTGAACCCAGAGCTATTACATGTCAACTGCATTTTTGTCTTTGGGTTCCCCATCAGGACAAGAACAGGCTTGAATTGGATGATCTTTAAATTCTTTTTTGACTCTAAGCTGGATGATGATAAGATATAATATTAATAACAGAAAATAATGAAAACAGCAAATTGACATTTATACAATGCAGCCTAATACAGAGGTCCCCAACCGCTGGGTCATGGACCAGTGCCCATTCACAGCCTGTTGAGAACTGGGCCACAAAGCAGGCGGTGAGCAATGGGAGAGCCAACATCACCACCTGAGCTCCGCCTCCTGTCAGGTCAGCAGCAGCATTAGATTCTCGTAGGAGTGCGAAGCCTATTGTGAACTGTGCATGCAAGGGATCTAGGTTGCGTGCTCTGTATGAGAATCTAATGCCCGATGATCTGAAATGGAACAGTTTCATCTGGTGAAACCAGTCCCTGATGCCAAAAAGGTTGGGGACCACTAGTCATATGAGACGTATATTTGTCAAGCAGTGCACTAAGCCTGTTATAAGCACCATCTCCTTTAATTCTCACAGCAAGCCAAGAGGTAAGATCTGTTCTTATCCTAATTTCCTTTGGAAAATGAGATTTTTCTAGGTCTCTACTGTCTTATATGGTGACTACTAGGCACATATGGCTATTTAAATGAAAATTAGTTAAGTAAAATTAAAGCTTTAGTTCCTCGGTCAAACTAGCTACCTTTCAAGGGCTCAACAGCCACATGTGCCTAGCGGCTATTGTATTGGACAATGTACATACAGAATGTTCCCATAAATGGGAAAAGTTTTACTGGACGTTGTGATAGAGGCTGTTACATGTCCATGATGGCATGTGGATCATACATAATCCTTAGGCTCTGAGTCCTTGGATCAGTACAAAATCTCAAGTGTGAACCTAATTGACAAGAGGGAAAGGACTTACAAGAAGAAGAAACATTAAGTTGTTTTCATGATTCTAAAGTTCTATAGCATTTTTAAAAAGTCAGAAGAAGCCACCGGCAAATGAACCCAAGTCAGCCGACGTTTAATGAGAGTACTTCAGCACTAGGTACTGTGCTTTGTTTTGTGTTACCAGGAGCACAAAGATGAGTGTTTCCTGATTGCAGAGATCTTTATGTTTTTCTACGGAAGACTGGACACATGTATAAAGCAGCATACAGATATCATCTTCAGAGAGATGCAGGTATCATCTTCAGAGAGATGCAGGTATTATCATCTTCAGAGAGATGCAGATATCTTCAGAGAGATGCAGGTATTATCATCTTCAGAGAGATACAGGTATCATCTTCAGAGAGATGCAGGTATTATCTTCAGAGAGATTCAGGTATTATCTTCAGAGAGATACATGTATTATCATCTTCAGAGAGATACAGGTATTATCTTCAGAGAGATGCAGGCAACCAGCCTGGCGGACGGGGATTAAGACTCACTCCCAGGGGCGTCCCTATTATGCATACACCTTGATAGATGTCCTATGTTTTCTGGCCATTTAAGCACCTGCTTGTCTTTCTGACTCTCCCAAAGAGCATCAGCTTCAGGGCAGAACATACTGATTGTGTTATTACAGGGCTGTGCTTCGACATTGGCTGACATCTGGTCAATCCCACAATACTAAAACTGCACAGACCCACAGTGCAGAAGAGGCTGACAGCCCCAGTGAAAAACTGAGTTCTCCAGTTCTGACTTCCAGGGGTTATTCAAAGTGTCAGGGAAGTGGGGCAGGGAGTGGTGGGGGGAAAGACATTCAAGAAAATTGATGAAGAGTGTTTGGGCTGAGGCCTTTTGGAAACTGCTCCCACCCTGAGGTTGGCCCAGCCTGCCCTATCTCACCCCAGTGCCTTTGAAGTGTGTTACCTGGATGGTGAGCTGAGCCATGCTTGGCAGGAGGGGGCGGAAGGCTGTGTGGTCTGGCACAGGGCAGAGCAGAGGGGCAGCGGGATTAAGCCGGGATCTGCTGCTGACTCACGGCACCTCTGCAGCCAGCACTCCACCAGCCAGTCCAGCTGGAAAATGAGGGAAGGACCCAAGTAGAGACCTCACTGAGAAATCCAGATGTCTTTCATGAGAATAAACAAAGCAGCCCTCCTTTCTCTCTCTGGCCGGCAGTTCTCGCTTTCTGTGTGTGTGTGTGTGTGTGTGTGTGTGTGTGTGTGTGTGTGTGTGTATGTGTGCGTGTATGTGTGTGTGTGTGTGTGTATATATGTGTGTGTATGTGTGTGTGTATGTGTGTGTGTGTGTGTATATGTGTGTGTGTATGTGTGTGTGTGTATGTGTGTGTGTGTGTGTGTGGGTCTCTGGGAGTGTGTGTGTGTGTGTGTTTGTTTTAGCTTTAAGCATTTTTCTAGGTTCTCTTTCCTCTACTTTCCATGTGGATCCATGTCAGGGCTTGATTTTGCTCTCTGCTCCAGTCACTGTCGCCAGGTTATCACTGGGCAGAGCCCACAGTATCCCCCTCTCCACTTGCTCACCTCCCTAAACCTGTCTTTAACTGCCCTTCTATTTTCTGGGTTTCTGCCGAGTCTTCCGAGTGGTGTGTCTCAGCGGCTTCTGCTCCTTGACAATAGAAATGTTGGGGGGTAGGAGGAATAGACAAAGCGATTGACCTGGCAAAGGCCTTGCAGGGCTCTGGCTCTGTTCGTTGCTGGAGCAACAGCAGAGATGTTTTCGTTAATAGGCCCTTCTGGTACAGGAGCAAAGAACAACAACAAAAAACTACTCCTTTAAAGTATGTGCTTTTCTATGGCCTTGGATTTCCTTTTTCGTTGCATGCTCTGCCTCACCCCCAGAGACCTGAGACAGGCCATACATTGTCCACCTTTCTATCCCTGCATCCTTGCTATTTCTCAGAAAGAAAAATTCATTTACCTCCCTGGGCTTCCTCTCACATCCTGTTCTACCTCATGTGGGGTGATTTGGAGAGTAGCTTGATTTTAATTGTCTGCATTTCACTGGACTCCATTTTCAGAGGGAGACCCTTGTTCAGTGTCTGACTCTGTCCAGAAACGTACTGGCTGGGAGCCACGTGAACTGACTTGGACCACGATGCTTCCCTCAGTTAGCTAAGTGACCTTGGTGAGTTCTGTTTTGAGCTTTGGTGTTCCTTACTTGCAAAACGGAAATAACCCACAGTGCAAGGTTGGTAGGAATGCGAAACAGGATAGTATATGTAACATTCTTAAGCATACTGTTCAATAAACAAATGGGCTTCCAACCTGAAGTTCCAACTCTTCACATTCACTGTGGATAGCAGAGAGTGTTCCCTCTTTTTAAGGTAACTCTGGCTTCTCCTCTTAGTGTATTCCTTTTTCCTTCTGTACCAGGCATAATGTTGATTGCCTGTCCTGCCTCTGTTCAAGGGGAGTGAGCCTAAGTGCTTTGAACCCCTCCTGCCCCATCACAGTGACTGCTCAAAGCAGGATACCTGATCCCATCAGGATCCACCCACGGGTGAGTCTGGGACAATTCGATTCTCTCTTTCACAAATAGGAATGGAAGGCACACAGGAGGAAGGATCAGTCAGGGGCAGCCATGGGAGCTGAGAAGCCTTTGGAGGCTGGGATATTGGAACAAGGGTAAGATGAACAAATAGTAAGTGAGAAGGATGGAATCAAGAGACATTGGCCTTGGATCGCAATGGCTTTTGGTTCTTCTGTTCCAGGGACTCATGGCATCTTCCTTATGATCCCATGACACTCCTGGTACCTTCTAAACCACTCCTCTATTTACTTGAACTAGTTGGAGGGGGTTTCTGTTCCTTGCAAGCCAAAGAGCCTTGATGAGAACATCGCCACAGATTTTCTGATTTTGAGTGGTGCTTGGCTGACACAGAAGTCCTCTTCTTCTCTCACCTTGAAGAGTTTGGGGATTCCGTGTCTTCATGGAATGTCAGCTCTGCAAGATGCCGCATGACAGGAGTTCATTCTTCGTCTTGCTAGGCAACTTTCAAGCTTAGGAAACTCCTGCAGCATCCAACATTGTTCCTCTTGCTGCAGTTTCAACTCTTCTCCTCATACTTCCTCTTCTTCACCTTTCATTTTTGAGATGGAGTTTCGCTCTTGTTGCCTAGCAGGCTGGAGTGCAATGGCGTGATCTCAGTTCACTGCAACCTTGGCCTCCTGGTTTCAGCAATTCTCCTGCCTCCGTCTCCTGAGTAGCTGGGATTACAGGTGCCCTCCATCATGCCCAGCTAACTTTTGTATTTTTAGTAGAGATGGGGTTTTGCCATGTTGGCCAGGCTGGTTTTGAACTCCTGACCTCAGATGATCTGCCCTCCTTGGCATTGCAAAGTGCTGAGATTACAGGCATGAGCCACTGCACCTGGCCTCATCGTTCTTTTGTTTTCTTCCCTTTGGAAGGCTTGTAGCTCATTTTTTTTTTAATTGATTGGGTTCAAATTCAGAGTGATCAGACTCTGAATTTCTCAAGGGAGAGATTCTAGAGACATAAAGTCTGTTTTGAAAGTTTTAAACTATATCTCACCTTTGCAAGATGCCTGATGCTTGGATCTCAGTCCTATTTTTCTGAGAATTGACCATACATTCACAGACATCATCTCTTTGGTCCTTCCCACAATATCTGGCTGGCCCCGTGAGCCCATTCTACCACCCTGGAAATAGAAGCCTGGAAGAAGGCTGGCTGGGGGCATGGGTCTCTGAGGCAAGTCAGCTTTGGAAACCTGGGAAGAATGCCTCATTTCCCCATTATCCCAGGCTCACTGCCAAGCTGCCAGCTAGAGACCCAAGCTCTGGGCAGAACTCATTTCAGAGTGAGTCAGAAACATGGGGGAGTCTTGTTCACACACGCCGACCAAGGGAAAAGCCCCAAGGGAGCTGTTTCAAGGAGTCCCACCAGAGACTTGGGAGATCTTTTCTCTTCTCTGTTGGGAGAACAAGCCCACCCACTTGGTGGACGTTCAGCTCCCCAGACTGAGGGCCAGAAAAGGAATTTGAGATGTCCTGAGACCCTGGCTTCAGGACCATGGTCTGTCTCTATGGAGTACGGGGTCAGGACCATTCATAACAGGCACAAAACACTCCTCTGGCCCTTCAGCAAGAGATCTGCTATGATGGTACTCCCACTGACCTGGACATCTCTGTGATGTTACCTTAGAAACCAGAAAGAGCATTCTAAGCTGCTTCTTTGATTTTCTCTAGCATCTGGAAATTAAACTTTTTACATAAACCAATACTTCTAAGCCTTTTTCTCAACCCAAACTTCCTCTCCCAGGACTGCCACGAAGGGAAAATTTATTAACGGGTGAGGTAAGAACCTTCTTGGATATCAAAGGGCTTTGACGTTTGGTTAGTTTGAGTACTCCTAGTATTCATGGGCAGGTGCAGTTTGGGTAGAGATCTCCAAGTAGGGAGCGTCTTAAAATCCCCAAATTTCCAGGTGGGCACCTGCTGCCTTTCAGCATTATAGGGGTCATAGCCATCAATGAGGGCAATTTCCTTGCAGCATGTGTTCCAGGGACAGTGTTTCTTCATGGCCTGGTGAGGGTGCAGGGTGTCCAAAGTCAGATGACTAGATCTGGAGTCATGGGTGACATTCCTGAGTGAGATCTGGGGTCAGGCAGGTGGTAAGAGGCATGAAAAAATGTACTACTCCCTAGCTCCTTAGCCTTGGGTAATTTTTAGATGACTACATGCAAATAGGGAGAATTCACACTGGATCAAGGTTCATGTTCATGGGTAGAGTGTTTATGTGGGCATAGGTGAGAGTACCTCTGTGGAGGACCTAGAGGCAGATGCTTTAGGGTTAGGGAAGGCTGATAAAATCTAGGGAGTCCAGTTAAATTTGAATTTCAGATAAACAACAAATTGCAGTAAAAGTGTGTCCCACTCCATATTAGACACACTTATATTAAAAATTATTATTATTTTTTGAGACAGTTTTGCTCTTGTGCCCAGGCTGGTGTGCAGTGGCACAATCTTGGCAACCTCTAGCTCCCAGGTTGAAGCAATTCTCCTGGTTCAGCCTCCTGAGTAGCTGGGATTACAGGCACCCACAAAAATTATTTGTCTAAAATTCAAATTTAATTGAGTGTGCTATATTTTTATTTGTTAACTCTGGCAACTCCACCTGGGTGGGCCCAGTCCCTGGCAATCTCAGGTTTTTGTGGAGCTGGTGTGCATGCACATCTGCATGTAGGACATTTGGGATACCAAAGCAAATAGGAATATCTAGGCCAGAGGTCATTTCAGTGTTTTTTTGTTTGTTTTGTTTTTGTTTTTGAATGATGCGACAATAGTTAATTTTCCACTTCGAAACATTTCTCAAGTCCTTGGAGATCCTTGGAGAATTCCAGAGGTGCTTCAGAAACTTGACCAACGGATCTTATTAATTATTAATTAAATTTCCCCAGTAGGTGATTGGGAAGCAAGAGCAAGCTGGGAATCTGAGAGTTGCATGTGATCTTCCCCCTTTCTGTCATTATTTAGGATCTCTCTCTTGCATGCCTCTTTCTTCTCTCTGATGAGCCACCAAGGAGATAAAATATGAAGCCAGAAGCCCTAAGAGCTTAGGCATCGTGGGGCAAAATAAATGAAATCTTAGAGAGGTTTGAGTGTATGAGAGAGGGGTATCCAGCAAGGGCTTTGTGGGCGCGGCAAGAAAAAGCTCGGGGCTAGGACTCAGGAACTCTGGCAGGAGCTGAATCAGTCCTCCGCAGGTCTAGAAATGGGAGATTCCACACAGCTGGCTCCAGGCAGTGCAAAGGGAGTAGCAGGTGAGAGCTGTTAGCCCCTGGCTGGATCCTGGAGGAGGGAGGGTGGGCACCCTGGCATCACAGGTTGCATCAAGCTCCAAAAGATTGCCCAGGCCGGGCACAGTGGCTCACACCTGTAATCCTGGCACTTCGGGAGGCAGAGGTGGGTGGATCATAAGGTCAAGAGGTCGAGACCATCGTGGCCATCATGGTGAAACCCTGTCTCTACTAAAAATGCAAACATTATCTGGGCATGGTGGCATGCACCTGTAGTCCCAGCTACTCGGGAGGCTCAGGCAGGAGAACCACTTGAACCCGGGAGACGGAGACTGCAGTGAGCCCAGATTGCCCCAATGTACTCTAGCCTGGCGACCGAGCGAGACTCTGTCATGGTCATGACCCCTGCAATGCTGAAAAACAGCAGGTGCCCGCCTGGAAATTCTGGGATTTTAAGAGGCTCCCTACCTGGAGACATCTAACCAGACTGCAATTGTCCTTGAGTACTAGGAGTACTCATACTCACCAAATGTAAAAAAAAAAAAAAAAAAAAAGGATTGCCCAGAGTGCTCTGGCTGCCCTGGAATAGTGGTGTAAGTGCCATCACCAGGCTGGGATGTCTGGATCTTTTTGTTCAGGGCAGATTTGCCACTGCTTGATGCTAGTTGTCAGAAGACTTGACCAAGATTAAGTAGTGTTAAGTGTAGGACGGGGGTGAGGAAGCAAGCTGGTTCCAGGTTTCCAGCTCTGGCAAGCTCTCCTGTTTGCCTGGTAGGACGTGTCCTCTGGAACTAAGTGTTCTTGCGGCATCCAGGGTAAGCGTCTGCTCCTTGCCTTCTTGGCTACCTTTTTGGGAGACATTTGGGTCCCAGCTCGAATGCCTGGAAGCCCCCACTTTGCTGTAGTGAGTGAGGGGCCTCCGGGCCAGGGCTGTTCAGTCCACCAGTGTCTTATCCTCTAGACCCAGGCAATACGCCTGACTCCAGCTCCTTGAAAACCTAGGTCTGGTCAAATGGGAGGACTCAACCTGTTAGTGCATATGGTAGGGCAGGATTTCTGCTGTTTTCCCTGTCCCTCCAATTTACTGGCCAATGCAGGCCCCGGCCAGTCCCTGCTGACCCTGCCAAGGCACTTTTCTTCTCTTTGCCACACCTTGAACTCCCATTTGGCTAAGGATCGCAGACAAAACCATATATCCCTTTAGCCTCAGTTTTCTCATCTGTAAAGTGGGTGGCGCCTCACCCATAACTCACCCTCAAACTAGGACATCTCTTCCTTAAGCCTATGCTGATGTAGATCAGACTTAAGAGTTAAGAACCTCTTCATAAAGGCTCTTGGTGTTGTCTCTGATATTCCCATTTTCTTAAATTTGGGGATTTATGAAGATCTAGAGATATAATATTTAAGAATGTCAAGAGTTTATTGTACATTAACATACTGATCGTGTGTTATCTTGTGTTCTGGGACAATGGATGATCTGAAGAGTCTTTGCATATTTGTGGATTAGTATGCATTTTTCTTTTTGGTACAGTGAGAAATAAACTGTAAAGACTTTAAAGTAAACCTTTAAAGACTGTCATGAGAGGAGGAGGTCCCAGTCACTTGTTCACCTGCTTCTCAAGGGTGTTAAGGGCTGAGCAATGGTTTTGTGTAAGGAGGGAGAAATTCAGTTCCGTGGCCTCTGGAAGGGCCGTGCAGTACACCATTCTGTGCTCAATGCACACAGTCCTTTCCCGTACCTATCTGTGGGAGTCTGTTTCCCGGAACCAGAAGAGGAGAAGAAAAGGAGAGGGAATGGGAAAGGGAGACTGGAGGAGAGAGAAAGGGGAGGAAAGAGAAAACTGCACCATCACGAAAAGTTTAAAACCTTCCTTTCAACTTTTCCCTTATAATTAGTGGACACAGCTGGAGGGAAGAACACTAGGTGAGTTGCAACTTGCTGGGCTCCAGTCCTCAGGATGTGTAAGGCTGGCACAGTGTTTGAGGGGAAGACTCAGTTCTGAGACGGCTCCTCCTCCCTCTCTGTGTTTTAATTCCCTGCCTGGGAGGGGCTTGTGAAGGGTTTGAAACATTTTAGTGCTGCTCTCAGCCAAGAAGCCTTTCCTACAGGGCTGGCCTGGAGAGGCCGGGAAGGAGGTGGTCAAGGCAGGCTTCTTTCCGCGGTGACTTAGGAGCCAGCTCCTTAAAGGGCTTTGGGGGTGTTGTGGGAAAGGTCCTGAAGGAGGAAGTGGGAGGGCCAGGATCCTGCACGGGCAAGTGCAGTCTGGTCGGAAATCTCCAGGCAGGGAGCCTCTAAAAATCCCAGAATTTCCAGGTGGGCACCTGCTGCCTTTCAGCATGGCAGTAGCCATGGCCATCAATGTGGGTAATTTCCTTGCATCATGGGACCCAGGTAGAGTGTCCCTGCATGGCCTGGTGGGGAGGGGGCAGGGCCTCCAAAGTCAGATGACTAGATTTGAATCCTGAGTCTCTGCTTAACATCTGTGTAAGCAGCGGCAAGTTACTCAATTTCTCTCTGTCCCTCAGTTTACTCATCTGGCAATTGGGTATGATGGTAATATACCTCCTTTAAAAGGCTGCTCAGCATAGCCCCTGGCACATGGTGAGCATAGGTATCTGCTTCTGTTATTGCTATAGTGGGAGACCCCATGGGTTTTGTTTGTGAACAGGACACATCTGCCTTCTTGTCCCACTCAGAGCTTGCTGTAGTGGGAAGGACTGAGATTCCATGCCCGTGAGAACTTACATCTGCAAATGGTTGGTATGGCCCCTGAAGGCAGAGGTGTTGCCTTTGCATTGAACCAGGGCAGGTCCACTGGTGAGGCTACCTGGAGGTGGCGGTGCATGCCACAGAGGGCCCTGTGGCTGGTACAGCTCCTGGCTGTGTGATCACTCCTCTGCTGTTCCTGTCCAATCAGCCGTGCCTAGAGCTGAGCTCTCACCCTTTGCTTTCATTCCTGTGCAGTCGCCCCAGGTGAGCAGCACAGGTCACAGGAGAGCAGAGGGATTCTTTGGTTGTCATCCATCTGGCATGAGCGACTTCTCCCTGCAGGTGGGCCCGGCCAAGCAATGTACCACTAGATCTCTTTTACTGAGAGTCTAGGGTGTTCCAGTCATACATGACCTGGACTATTTCTCATCTTCCAGCAACTCTGCAAGTATAAAGTGATATTTAGTGATTTTTTTTTTTTTTGAGATGGAATTTCATTCTTGTTGCCCAGACTGGGGTGCAATGACATGATCTCAGCTCACTGCAACTTCTGCTTTCTGAATTCAAGTTATTTTCTTGCCTCACCTTCCCAAGTAGCTGGGATTACAGGTGCCCACCACCACACCTGGCTAATTTTTTGTATTTTTAGTAGAGATGGTGTTTCACCATGTTGGCCAGGTTGATCTCGAACTCCTGACCTCAGGTGATCCACCCAGCTCAGCCTCCCAAAGTTCTGGGATTACAGGTATGAGCCACTGCGTCTGGCCATACTTAATGAAGTTAAGCTACATGCCCAAGGTTGGACAGTTTGCAAGTACAGTAGGGATTTGTGGTAGGGGTTGGAATAAAAAATTATTAATATATAATTCCAAAGCTTGGGTTCCTCATATTAAGAGTAATTGATGTTAATGGAGCCATTGCTATGTGCATTGTTTTACTGAAGTCTTTACACCAACCATAGAACTGTTGTTCTTTTCTAGATAAGGACATTGTGGTGTAGGGGAAGTAAGACCAGACTTTCTTGGATTGTCTGCTTTAGTCTGGCTAGTATGCTTAAAGTGACTGTCTGAGGTGAAGTCTGTTTGCTCCAGCGGTAGCCCTCTGCTTACTTACTAGGGAAACCCGACAGTCTTAGGGTTCTCTAGCCTGTCCTAGATTTCACATTCTAGGGCCCCACAGGCACCTGCCTGTGTCCCCCACTAGACCATAAATGCAGTAAGAATTGAGACTGTGTTTACTGAGTTGGCATCTGCACTGCCTTATGCATAGTAAACACTTAACAATTGCTTTCTAAATGAAACTGGTCACCATAATAAAAGCTAACATTAATTGCTTACTGTGTGTCTATCCTGTAGACGATACCACGTGCATTCCCCTATGTAATCCTTGTAACAATCTCATTTGACAGATGGAGAAACTGAGGCCTGGAGAGGTGAAATGAACATTTCCAGTGTCACTAAGCAGCAAGCGGCGAACTTGGAGACAAAAGAAAATTTTCTGCCTTTAAATCCTGTGCCCTTTTTCTTTACAAGCGGTCTGCAGTACCCTCCTCCCTGGAGCCTCCTTCTTTTCCCTTCCCCATGGTTTCTGGAGATGGTTTTTCCTAGCCTCATTCTGCAAAAGATGTTTACAGAATGCCCACCTTGGAGCAGGGTCACTGAAGTCATCAGGAACCGACCAACAGGACTTTATTTCTTGCGAAGAAAGAGGCACTTGAAGTCCACAAGCCTGGCCAGTCAACTTCAAAAGAGCTGTCACTCTTTGCTCTCTATCTTCATCCATATTTGGGTCCTGAACCCATTCCTCTACTTAGGTAGCTCCAGAGCCTAAAGAATTAAGGCTGTCACTCTGCCTTGCAAGAGCATGATGAGTTTCCCCGGAGGCAGTGCCTCTCTTCTGCCATCCTTTCTCTCCCTGTTCGTCTTCCTCCCTAGGCTGCAGGTGTCAATTAGGTACTCTTGAAGGATTGTAGTAGTTTCCTGTTGCCACTGTAACAAATTACTCCAAAGTTAGTAAATTAAAACAGCACAAATTTATTCTTTTATAGTCCTGGAAGTCACAAGTCAGAAATGAGCCTTAGAAGGCTAAAATCAGGGTGTTGCCGGGCTGGTTCCTTCTGGAGACTCCAGGGGGAAAATCCATTCCTTCCCTCTTCCAGTTTCTAGCTGTTGGCACCCCTTAGCTTCTTGGCTCATGGCTGTGTTACTCCAGTTTCTGCCTCTGTTCGTCATCACATCCCCCTTTCCTCTCTCTCTATATCCACTGCCTGCCTCCTCTCGTAAGACCTTTGTAATTATATCCCTGGGCCCATTCAGATAATCCAGGACAATCTCCCTAACTCCAAATCCTTTGTTTACATCCACACAGTCCCTATTGCCCCATAAGGCAATGTATTCACAGTTTCTGGGATTAGGACACGCATGTCTTTGGGAGGCATTTTTCAGTTGACCACAGGGATGGTTTGTGCACTAGAATTGCCTTCTTTTGACCTGCCTGTCCATTATACCAGTAAACAAGAGCATGGACTCCACACCTGGAGCTGGACTGGCACTCTGTGTGCAGGCATCATCTTGCTGACTTCTTACAACCTTTCCTTGATGCTGGCACTATTACATTTGCTCCTGTTTTATAGAGAAGAAACCATAAAGACTGAGCATTTAAGCAACTTGCTTGAAGTCACACAAGGAGTAAGTTAAGGACCTGAGATTTGAACCCCGGTCTCTTTGATTCCAAGGTCATTCTGTTCAACATCATACGCTCCCTGCCGTGATAGCCAGACTCCAGTGACCCTGATCACTCTCTTACGGAAACCCTTCCCACACTGTATCAGGATTGGTCAGTGTGATGAAAGGGATACCAGGAAAGTGATGGCGTGTGTCTTCTGAGGCTGGTTTGCTTTTGCCTTGTTCCCTTGGACACTAGCCCTAGGGTCTAGATGCTGTGTCATAAGGACTCTCAAACAGTCCTGTGGAGAGGTTCACATGGTGAATCACTGAGGCCCCCTGGCAGCATCCAGCACCCTTGGGCCATTGTGAGTGAACCATCTTGGAAAGTGGACCCCAGCTGAGTCAGGCCCTCAGGTGGCTGCAGTTCCAGCTGCTGTCTTGACTGCAACTTCATGAGAGACCCAGAGTCCAAACTGCCCAACTAGAGCACTCCCAAATTTCTGACCCATAGAATCTGTGAGATGACAAGTGCTGATTTTTGTTTTTAGTCATTAATTCTTGAAGCAATTTGTTACACACTCATAGAAGACTAATACAAGGCCCAAATTCCGTAAGTTTGAGCAGGTTTTGCTCAGGTTTGGCTATGCCAAAGGAGGTGCTCGTCAGGCCTTGACCCTCTGAAGCCCACATTCTATTACAGCAGGTTAGCTCTGTAGCCCTGGAATGGAGAACCTGACGATCCCAGAGCATTCCCCATTCCTGAGACACTTTCCCCAGAGAACTTTTCATTTGTTACTCCCCTGCTCTTAAACCATCAATGGCTCCTTAACGCCCATGAATAACTCTCTAGAGCACAAACTCCTTAGTCTGACATTTGCCCTTGCCCCCATCCCTCTTTCACAGTCCTTTCAGGTGCATTTCTCATTGCTACTAGGCAGACCCTTCAAGCCTGGTCAGACCAAGGTGCTCACTGCTGCTGCATCTCGTCTTGGTCCACTTGCGTGCACAGCTCTCCCTTGGTTGGCTGTCACTGAATGAACAAATACAGAATGAGGGCCTGCTGGGTACCAGCTGCCAATGATGGATGCTTCCACAGACAGCATCTCAACATTCACCACGAGCCACTGTTACAGATGGAAACTGAGGCTAACTGACTTTCCCGAAGTCCCAGCAGAAATAAATGACGGAGTCAATCCTTGGGACCTGCTCAACCTTGTGGTTTTAAGTTATCTTTCCACTGTACCATATTGCATTTCACTTACACTTCTATGGAATTTTAGTTTGTAAAGGCTCCGATTATTTATAATTTTTTTTGAGCCTCACAACAGCCCAATGAGATAAATGGAGCAAGAGTTCCTCATCCCATTTTACAGATAATAAGTCTGACATGAGAAAGAGGATTTGCCCTCATGGGGACAGGTGTCAGAGCTGGGATTTCCAGCCTAGATTTCTGTCTCCAGACCCACCACTCTTCCTTTCCTTTGTTCCTCTCCCTAAAGCTACTATAGATTCATATAATTAACACCCAATACGTATCTGTGGAGAACCAATTGATTAATTTTTTAAATGTATTCTTCAATAAATAGTGCAAAAAGATCTAGGTGTCTAGAGAATTGTTTATGATGAATAACTGAAACTATCTTCAAGAAAGAACTTTAAAAGGAGGAGCAGGGAGGTATAAAGGCAGACTTTGGAAGGAATTATGATGGAAAGGGCCACTGGTGACTGAAGTTGAACAAAGGAGGCTGTGGAATTTATGAGGCTGGGGAAGCTCCAAGAATGACCCACACTTGTCTGGGAGAAAGGGAGTATTGTTGTTCTTAGGGGCAGGGTGATGGTCAAAATGAGCCATGGAAGGCCCAGGTAGTCCAGCGTCCATGACTCGGTGATGGGGGTGTCACTGTTATCCCTGTTGCTGAAGCAGAGCATGGAAGTTGTGTCACTTGCTCTGCTGGGCACCTCCTGTCCCCGAGGGTGAGCACTTCACTGATGAAGAAGCTGTTCTAGAAGGAGGTTTTTAAGGATCAAGACACACAGGTTCACGCTCTTTGGGCTTGTGAGAGGCCTCACAGATCATCTGCCCCATACACTTGACCTTGCACACACGTGACCTTAGACTCACACCAGAATGCTGTAGTGGTCCCTCAATACATATGTGCTGAGAGACCAAGAGGAGAATACATAAGTGGATAGTGGTGGCTTTCCTCTGTCTCTGAAGGACTCTCATAATATTTCACCCTGTCTTGGACACCAACTTCAGACTTGGCTTTCCTGTGTTGTCAGGGATTCCTTCTGTCTCCTAACCCCACTCCAGCTAAATCCAGTGGTCTCTTGTCCTATCCTCTGTGGACCTCGTCTGTGACTGGTGACCCCCAGCCTGTGATCATGGTGATCTGTTATCTTAAAGCACCTTTTTATTCAGGTTCGGAATGAGTAAGCGATGAGAAGATACTAGGGCACAGCACAGGAGGCCTGGGTGCAAGATTCCCTCATGCACGGCGCTCTCTGTGCTTAAGACACCCCTTGCAGAGTCCACCTTACGGTCGGTGTGGGTAACCCTGTGAGGGTGGGAGGCCCTTCCTATGTCACAGTCTGTGTAGACAGGCACCAAAACCTCCATCTGAGAGCCAGGGGATGTGGGTAAACTTAGGGCTGCCACACATGAGCTGGCACAGCTGACATTGAACAAGTTCTTTCCACTCTGAGCCTCCAGATTGTCACCAAGAATGAAGGGTGTGGATTCCTTCATTCTGTCCTCAACAGGTGTTCCCTGAGTGCCTACTGTGTGTCAGGCACTTCAATGATGCAACTCCTATGGTCATGGGGCAGATCTAGAGCAGGGGCAGGATATAATGTCAGACAAGATGGGTGTCATGAAGGTAAACTTGGTGGGTAAGTGGGGTGAGAGTGATGGGCTGGGCCTACCAATCTCGGCTCACTGCAACCTCCACCTCCCGGGTTCAAGTGATTCTCCTGCCTCAGCCTCCCAAGTAGTTGGGACTACAGGCACCCACCACCATATCTAGCTAATTTTTGTATTTTTACTTGAGATGGGGTTTCACCATGTTGCCAGGCTGGTCTCGAACTCCTGACCTCAAACGACCCACCTGCCTCAGCCTCCCAAAGTGCTGGAATAATAGGCGTGAGCTTGTAGAGAAGATGTCTCCCAAGAGGTGACATTTGAGGAGAGTCTGAATAAAAGGAGGGAGCAGGCCATACATATATCTGGAGGAGTGGATCCTCAGCAAAGGAACCGCAAATACAAGGCCATTAGAAGGTAACCTGTTTGGTGTATTTGAGAGACAGCGAGGAGGCCGGGTGGGAACAGAGTGCAGAGAAGTAACCAGGAGCCGGGGCCACAGTAAGGACCTTGGGTTGTTTCCTAAGGGACTGCAGAAGCCATGAGAGCCATGAGAACGAGGGAGTGGCATGGTCTGGCTTGGGTGTTAAAAGGATAAGTTGATTCCCAAGTTCTACAGCTATAAGCCTCTTCTAGCTCAAGGCTAAGCAGATCTGGCATAGCAGGGAGGGGGCAGGATAGTTCCAAAGCCAGGTCCTGCCCTAGAGGCAGACTTTGTGCATGGTGCCAGGGCAGACTGATGGAACCTGCCTGCTCACGTCTCATCCTGTCGCTGTAGGCAAGCCTCAGCCCAAGACTTTGCTGGGGTGCAGGAACACAGAGCTAGCTGACAGATTGGCTGCAGCCCCCAAACCAGATGCCCAGAGTAGCTGTCAGGTTAGGGTGTGGGATACTGACTTAGGAGTTACATCTTGGATATCTCAACCACTCCCAAATGATAGATTTTTCCCTCTTTAAAAACTTGTTCCGATTTTCTTCCTTTTTCCTTCTAATTTCTCCCAGCCCAATCTTTTATTTATTTTTCTGCTTACTTTCCTTTTTTCCCTTGTTATCCATCCTCCAAGGATCGTATAGTTTCTAAGAGTCAGAAGTTTGTCAAGCAGAAATGAACAAGATCGGGCCGGGTATGGGGCTCACGTCTATAATCCCAGCACTTTGGGAGGTTGAGGCAGGTGGATCACCTGAGGTCAGGAGTTCGAGACCAGCCTGGCAACATGGTAAAACCCCATCTCAAGTAAGAATACAAAAATTAGCCGGGTGTGGTGGTGGGCACCTGTAGTCCCAACTACTCTGGAGGCTGAGGCAGGAGAATCGCTTGAACCCAATAGGCATAGGTTTCAGTGAGCCGAGATTGTGTCACTGCACTCCAGCCTGGGCAACAGATGGAGTGAGACTCCATCTTGGAAAAGAAAAAAGAAACTAACAAGATGGGATTCCTGGCCCAAAGCTAAGACACTTGCCTTGGGTTTCAAAACTAGGGATCTGTAGAGCACCCAATGTGATTCCAGAGCCCTGCTTAAACACCTTCACCTTCTTGCCTCCCACAGCTATGATACGGGACACACAAGCATTGCAGGAACACTGAGGGGGCGGCAGTGGATCCAGCCTGTGGAGGGTGGAGGGGGCTCTCAGGGAAAGCTTCACAGAGGAGGAAGCATTTGAAATAGGTTTTGCAAAGTGAGTAGGATTTTTCCAGGCAGAGAAGAGGTATGGTGGGGAGTAAGACTCAGAGCAAGAAGGTTGGGGAAATCTATGGTGTGTCTGGGGAGCAACTAGTCAGTGACTTAAATCAAATACAGAAAGGACGACTTCAGTGGAGAAAGTAGACAAACTGGTGTGTTTGATCCAATCCTGTAGTTTTTGTTTTTAAGGAACTGTCACTAAATAAACAGGATAAATACAGATAATTTTCAGGTAACAATTGAAATTAAATATTTACGTTATGTTCAGGTCAAAATGTAAATGAAATGGGGGTTGAGAGGGGAAGAGAAGGGAAGGTTGGGGTCAGGGATGGAGAATTTCCTGTTTAGACAGAATGGTGTCTGGTCACTTGGCGACATTTGATATCTGAGAGAAGAAAAAAGCCTGGGACGCCTGGCGGAAGGGACCCCAAACACGCCACTCTTTTGGAAAGCCACCTTGCAAGTCTTTTGTTCTCTTTCCTAGAAATGGTCCATTGTTAAGAGAATTAAGGCGTATAAGGGATTTAAAAAGAAGAAATTCTGATTCATAATAATAATACCTGGTATTTATACCACGCCTTTCTCCCAAGGAGCTCAGAATACCGTAGGGAGATGATGTCATTTATTCCTCTCAACCTCATCCCTGCTTTCCTTACCCGCAAACCATTCTCTCCCCTCCCAACCCAGAGACATCCCAGCTTCTGTGGCCAGGATGGATGCTCTGAGGGATCTGCTGGGATATCAGGCTTTCAGGACTTGGGGCCAGGGCTCTGGGGTCTTTATTCTGCCTTCACCCCAGGCCCACAAAGGAACACTAGATGTCTACAAGTCTGCTGTGCGAGGACCTCATGCTAATCATGCTAGAAATAAAGTCGTTTGTGCCTTTTCTAAAAATATCCAGAAAAGAGAACACCACGATCCTCTTTGAAAGTGTATCAGAGCCTAATACCATGAGGAAGTTCTTCTTGAAACCTAACTCAAATTTCTTCAGCTGCATTGGAGCTGTCTTCTTATTGGCCCTGTCTACCACTGTCATAAAGGACGGGTATCTTGTCCCCACCACTTCATGGAGCCCATGGATCCTCCTCCGAACTGGCCAGTCTTTTAGGTTCGTTGGTTAGATCCTCATCCAGCAAAGCTGGGCTTTTCTAAAGCTGATGGAGAGGAAGTTCTTGGATCCCAACTAGTAGAGGAAGAAGAGATGGGTCAAGTGTTACAGAAGAAATAATCAATCACTGCATGGCCTTTGTCCTGAAGGAGGTTTTGGGAGAGGGTAAAGCACGTATCTATGAAAAGCTAAACATCAACTTAAGGGTTAAATGTCAATGCAAGACAGCCATGTGCCGTACACTAGGGAGAGTATAATAATCATCATAGTAACAATAATTAACTTTTACTAGGCACTTACTATGTGCAAGGTCTGCTCTAAGTGCTTCATATTCATTAGTTTAGTTCATCCCTATTTTTTCCTTCTGAGGTAGGAATTATTATCTCATTTTACAGGGGAGGAAACCGAGTCATGGAGATGCAGAAAAATTTGCCTAGGATCACAGGGTTAGTAAGTGCAAGATTTCAGAAGGTGAACTCAGATAATTTAATACCAGAAGACGAATGCTTAAATTGCAATAGGGAGAAGAAGCAATTTTTATTATGATCAGATATTGGGCAGATTTTTGACATCTGTAAATGGTGGAGTCTTAAGTCTTGGGGAAGGTAGAAGGGGTTTTGTGAACCAAGCTCTTTATGACTGGCAGGGTTACTGCACCTTCACCTTCTTCAACTTGAGTGGGACTAACCTCAATCTTTCAACTTATATTTAGAAATACCTGGACAGTTCCACAGACAGAGTGAGTGGAGAGAGCTGGGGGTGAGGGCTGGAGCCTGAGGCTGGCTCAGCCTCTGAATCACGGTGTGCCCTAGAACAAGCCACTTTCTCTGGGCTTTCTTCCTTCTGGAAAATGCAGTGGTGTTGAACTTGATCTCATAGATCATGTCCAGTTCTAAATGTTATACTTCTAATGCTTTTTGTATAAATATACACTTTAAGGCACAAAATGGCTCAGCCCAGCTTGATCCTTAGCACGTCCTAAGCCAAAGGATCAAGAAACGCTTGTTGATTTGCTTGACTAGCTTCGGGAGTATGAAGGAGTGGGGGGTCCTCTGGGGGCTGGAGTGAGTGGACAGGACAGATTTTATGGAGATGAGACCTGAGTGCGAACATGTAGAGGAAGCAGCTGAGGTCACTGCATCCTGCTCGGAAGGTGTGGCACTAAGTTACTGCATTGATGGCCGTCCTTAGTCACTGTATTGGTTAGGATGTGTTCAAATGCAAGTAATAAAGAAAGGTCCCTGAAATTTGCTTAAACCAAGAAGGAGATGTTTTAGTTGGTAAAATCAAGAAGTTCGACTGAGTGGCAGCTGCTTTAGGTCCGGCTGCATCAGGACTGCAGCTCACTGCGATTCTCTGAGCTCTGTCCTCCTCTAAATGTTGGCTGCATCCTCAGGCTGGCTTGCCCCATGGCCGAAGATGGCAGCCTGCCATGGCATGGATGCATGCTTCTTGTTCTTGTCCTCTTCTTGATCTGATCCTCTCAGATCAAAGTTCTGTGCAGGACAGGCTACATAATTTGTGGGTTTAGTGTGAAAGGAAAATGTGGTACTCCTTGTTTAACAATTATTAAGAATTTTGCCAGGCGCAGTGGCTCAAGCCTGTAATCCCAGCACTTTGGGAGGCCGAGGCGGGTGGATCACAAGGTCAAAAGATCAAGACCATCCTGGTCAACATGGTGAAACCCCGTCTCTACTAAAAATACAAAAAATTAGCTGGGCATGGTGGCTCGTGCCTGTAATCCCAGCTACTCAGGAGGCTGAGGCAGGAGAATGGCCTGAACCCAGGAGGCGGAGGTTGCGGTGAGCCGAGATCGCAACATTGCACTCCAGCCTGGGTAACAAGAGCGAAACTCCGTCTCAAAAAAAAAAAAAAAGAACTTCAAGAAGGCAAAACCAGAGTGCTAAACCAACTGTGGGGCTCAGCAAGTGTGGGGCCTTGACCTCAAAGGCCACGTGCCCATGAGGTTGGGCCTGGTCCTGTGCTTCACTCCCATTGGGCCGACTTGAACCCATCACTGTGATTTCCAGGGGAACACCATGGGCTGCTTCACTTAAATTTGGATTATAGCTCATTCCTGGATCAAGTCTTCTGTAAATTGAAAAGGATTATCTGACTGGTTTAGACCAATCAGAGCCTGTCTTTGCAGTTGGGGTGGGTCTCACTCTACCCAACATACAAGGGCTGCACGCTAAAGGAGGAGGGACGGCTACCTGCTATGTATCACTGGCCCTGTGCATGATTTCAGAATGGATGGATCAGGCAGTGTCTCCCCATCAGAGGAGCATTTGAAGTGGGATCCCATTCCAAGAAGGTTTGATATTTTCTACTCCTTCCCTCTTGTCCAGAGTATATCACGTTCCCCTCTGGTAGGCAGTAAAAAGCATAGGTTTCAGTCAGTGTGGTGTGATGGAAAGAACTCTGAATTTGCATTAACAAGATTGGGATCCACTTCTCTCCACTCTGCTCCCTTCCAGACACACCATCTTGAACACCTGTCTTTATTTCTCCATTACTGTTTTCTTATCTTCAAAGAAAAATAATGACTCCCTTCCCTATTTCAGAGGGCTGACGTGACGATCAGATGCGATTGCATGCATGAAAATGCTTTTCAATCTGGTAATTCCCATACACATGCAGAGGATTGCTGCCATTTCATTTATTTATTTATTTATAGACATAGTCTCACTTTGTCACCCAGGCTGGAGTGCAGTGGCACGATCTCAGCTCACTGCAATCTCTACCTCCCAGGTTCAAGTGATTCTCCTGCCTCAGCCTCCTGAGTAGCTGAGATTACAGGCACCCATCACCCTGCCTGGCTAATTTTTGCATTTTTAGCAGAGATGAGGTTTCAGCATGCTGGCCAGGCTGGTCTTGATCTTCCAACCTTCAGTGATCTGCCTGTCTCAGCCTCCCAAAGTGCTGAGATTATAGGTGCGAGCCACTGTACCTGGTCGACTGCTGCTATTTTAAAAGTTGGGGAATAGTGCTTGTTGGCTTTAACATTTTGTCTGCTTATTTTCCTCTCCTTATATTTGAAGTGGGAAACAAAGGAATGGGAAGTGAAAGAAAAAAACTGGACAGGGAAATTTGGGAAGGCCATGAAAAGACTATTGAGCTTTGAAAATTTAAGAGAAATTTTCTCCTGTAATGGTGCAGTGGCTCACACCTGTAATCCCAGCACTTTGGGAGGCCAAAGTGGGCAGATCACGTCAGGTCAGAAGTTCGAGACCAGCCTGGCCAACATAGTGAAACCCTGTCTCTACTAAAAATAAAAAATTAGTCAGGTGTGGTGGCACGTACCTACGGTCCCAGCTACTTAGAGGCTGAGGCAGGAGAATCGCTTGAACTCGGGAGGTGGAGGTTGCAGTGAGCCGAGATCGTGCCACTGCAGTCCAGCCTAGGTGACAGAGTGAGACTCCATCTCAAACAAACAAACAATCCAAAACTTTAGGAGAAGGGCCGGGCGTGGTGGCTCACGCCTGTAATCCAAGCACTTTGGAGGCCAAAGCGGGTGGATCACCTGAGGTCAGGAGTTCAAGAGCAGCCTGACCAACATGGTAAAACCCCATCTTTAAATAACAAAAACAAAAACAAACAAACAAAAAAACCTTTAGGAGACAGATAATCAGCATCACAGGTGGAGAACAGAATTTCCTGCCCAAAACAACAGTTTTAAAGGAAAATCATCCTTTTCTTTCTGACTGGCAAAAGCACCTCTCGGTATCCCCCGCTGGGTCTCTGCCTCATTGCCTGCCCATCCCATGATCACCCTCCTCCACTGCTCCTCTCTCCCTCAAATCATTCCCCAGCTGCTCTTATCACCTCTCCAATCACTTCTGTGGTTTCTAGGCTCAGATGTCCTCTAGGCAAACGAGAAAGAACCACCGATCACTGGTCCTTCCTACTCAAGGATGGAGACAATGGAACTAAGTTCCAACAGGTTCCCAGAGCTCAGGCCTCTTGTTTGTGCCTTCCTCTTCCCTGAGGTTTCAGTATCCATCATTCTTGACAGTTGCTTGCATGGGAGGCCTTTTCCAAATCTGTACATCCCAGGTGTTCCAACAGGAGGGCAGCTTGCTTGCGGCACATCAACACATCTAGATGTCTATCTTGACATATACACCTGCACATTAAACACACATAATTAGACATCACCCACTAAACCTGAAGTTAGTTATTCCAGCTACTCACCCCACTGTGGGCCCTGCCCTTACCATCACCACCACACCAAAGATGAAGCAGCATCATTTCATACTATCTCACACAGAAAGGCACACTAACAATGACATCAAACCATTCGGGTTCTCCTGAAATGCCGATTCTTGTAGCTCTAGAAAGAACAGCTCCATATGTTCCACAGCTTATTCTTCTACTTCCAATCAATGTTCCCTTGAAATAATTGGAGACAGGGGTTACCTAGGAGGAGGGGTTTCCTTAGGAGAACTCTCCTAAGGAAATTACCATAGGAGACTTCGAACATCCTTGGGTCCCCTGTTCTAGCACTTTGCATGCTGACAGTTTGGTAAAGCTTCATAATTGTAAGGGGTACTTGTGTATTGGGGTCTAGTGTGTGACATGGAGGAAGTCAACACCTCATTTTCAACAAGGGTGCTAAGTGCTGTGCTGGCGGAAGTCCAGGAGGTCCCGGGAAAACCAAGGAGGGCACCTCACCCTAGCTAAGAGGTGTAGGAAAGGCTTTCTCATACTTACCTGGCAGGAGAGATACCATCATCACGAAGGTGGTTTTCCCAGGGCGAGGCTTATCCATTGCACTCCGATGTGCTGACCCCTGCGATTTCCCCGAATGTGGGAAACTCGACTGCATAATTTGTGGTAGTGGGGGACTGCGTTCACGCTTTCCCCTGAGGAAGAAAAAAAAAGGGAAGGGCCAGGAGCGGTGGCTGATGCCTGTAATCCCAGCACTTTGGGAGGCCGAGGAGGGTGGATCACGAGGTCAAGAGATCGAGACCATCCTGGTCAACATGGTGAAACCCTGTCTCTACTAAAAATACAAAAAATCAGCTGGGCATGGTGGCGCGTGCCTGTAATCCCAGCTACTCAGGAGGCTGAGGCAGGAGAATTGCCTGAACCCAGGAGGCGGAGGTTGCGGTGAGCCGAGGTTGCGCCATTGCACTCCAGCCTGGGTAACAAGAACAAAACTCCTTCTCAAAAAAAAAAAAAAAAAAAAAAAAAGGAAAAGCTTTCTCAAGGACACAATATTCAGAAGGAACCTAAAGGTGAATTAGAATTAACCAGATATGCGTGGGAGTGGCAGTCAGCCCTGGCAGTCTCTTTCTGTCACAGCCTTGTTTGCTAGTTTATTGTCTGAAATGCCCTCACTTTCTACTGGAATAAGTGACACCGTAAGAGCACAGCGTATCTGTCTGTTCACTACTGCAGCCTCCGGAAGAAAGCCCAGAACGCAGTGATGCTAAAAACATCCCACACAAATATGTTCTGAACCAGGGTGACCTTGCCCAGACCCTTTCCCTGGGCACTTGCTCGGTGTCCTGCCCTGGCCCTCTCTGCTTCAGGCCCTCTGCTGCAGCCACGCTGGCTGCCCGGGGTTCTCCAAGCACGGCCAGCTCTCTCAGACTCTGGGCCCTTTGTACACAAGGTCTGTAAAGCTCTCCCTTCCATCCTCCGGCTGATCAGCCTCTGTTTCTTTCATGGCTTACACATCAGGCTCCCTGCCAGCTCCTCTGCACACTTGGTCTGACCTTGCCCCCTCCCCTCCTCTGCCAGGCTGAGCCCAGCTCTTCTCCTCCTGCCTGCAGAGGACCCCCCTCAGCCTGCTACTGTGGTGCTCCCTGCCAAGGTTGCCAGATTTAGCAAATACAAATACATGACGACCAGTTAAGTTTGATATTTAGATAATCAACAATTTTTTTTTTTTTTTTAGTATATCCTATGAACCATTTGGAACCTACTCGTATTACAAAATCATTCCTTATCTGAAATTCTGATTTAACTGAGTGTCCTGCATTTTATCTGACAGTCCGACTTTCCACACTGTTTTAGCCAATGCTTTCCCATTTCTCCCCTTTCACATCACTGCAAAACATTTCATTTTCTGTCTCTCCATTGAGCATGTGGTCCCCTTGCTGTCTCATAGGCTCCCTGTCTGTCACCTATGAGGTTAGCCTTTCCACCACTCCAACAGCCCCTGTGGGAGTCCAGGTGGCCTGTGGGCTCCCCCACTGCACTCTGTAGGCCCTTGCCAGGGGCTATGAGAGGTACAGCTGGCGGTGATGCTGGGGGTGGTGTGCAGACAATAAAAGGACTCTACCTTTGGGCTTCTCATTGGAATTGGTTTTTCCTTCTTGTCTCCTCCCTTCCATCATCTCCTCCAGACTCTGGAACTCCGAGAATGAGCGGGAGCTCCATTGTTGGCGCAGGGCTGGGTGAGGGCAGGTCTGTAAGATGATGATGATGGCTGCTTTGACTGCCACTGCTACTCACATTATTGGGTGCATCTTAGGGTTTTGCTTTGAAAAATTATCTCACTTATAAGGTTGCCATAAGGACCTTAGGAAGTAGGTACTGTTATTACACCCATAACACAGATGAGGAAATTTAGCTTGGAAAGGTGAAGTTGTTTGGTCCAAGTTATACAGCTGTGAATCAGGGTGTGGTGGAACTCGAGCTCCATGATCTCTGCTAGAGCCCACACTGTCCACGCTATCCATGGCGGCACCTCTCCTGCCCTGCACTGTGCTGGAGCGGGGCTGGGGGACACGGCAGTGGCATCTCGGTGCCATCCCCATCTCATTCATACCATGGGTTGTCATTTTCTGGACTGTGACCTTGAACTTCCTGTTTTTGCCTGCCCTTCCTGGATGTCTTACTGCTTATACTCATTATTATTCCTCCCTCAGTTATAATCTGTCCAGTGGTTTCCCAAGCCTTGTTAAGAACTTTTGAAAATCTTACCTAGAAAAGACCCTGCCGAGTCTTCCCCAGAGAGTCACCTGCCTCCCCAGTCACCTTGTGGTCCCAGAGCTCTACCTGAGAAGGGGGGCGCTTTCTGAAGTTCTGGCTTCTGGGTGGAGCTCTGCGCATCCTCCTCCACAGCCCTGGCAGCTGTTGGGCAGGTGGGGGCCCTTTTCCAGGTTTTCAGCCTTAGCTAATTGCCACGGCTGGTTTCCACCTGGAGCTCAGGTGTGACTCCCACATGAATCCTGTGTACCTGTTCTCTCCCCACTTGCCACTTTACCAGCAAGAGTAATCACAGGATTGCAGCGTTAGTCTTAGATTAGATTTCAGTGAGAAGTTGTCTAATCTAATTTTCTCATTTTACAGATGAGGAAATGGAGGGCTAAGAAAGGTTAGAAATTTAATCAAGTTCACAGAGTTAGCAGAGGTTTGCCTTATTTGAAAAAACTACTTGGAGAAATGGATCAAGTGTCCTAAAACGGCATCTGCTGAGGTGGGTTTGTTTGTTCTCACGAGAGGTGGTATCCCCCGTGGGGAAGATAAAGGGCAGAGTCAGTCTCATAAACATTCCGGTTTGGATATCAACCAGATTTGCTATCCTAGGATAGCTTAGGGCATCTGTCCTTCACGTCAATGACATTTTCAAAGAGGTCTGCTTCAGATCTTTCCAAGGACCTGTTACTAAAATGGGCTTTTTGGAGAATAAGTCCCCTTGTCGTGGATGTGGCCAGAGGAGGATTAGAGGTCAGGTTGCCAAAGAGAGAGTGTGGGAGGGATTTGCATGTGGGCTGTGGAAGAAATGGGGAAGATCCTTGAAGTCCCATAAACCCCACCTTCTATAAACCTCCACAAGCTGGGACTTGAACCCAGAAGGTTTTTTTAATGTTTGTCTTTTCATTAGGGCATGCTGCCTCTGCTCAGGCCATTAGGGCTGTGGTGGATCACTGTGGCTGGTCCTCTGTCTCTGCTCCCATCTGAAGCTCATCGAAGTCTATCATGTTGGGAAATATCCCCAAGGAAAATGCACTTTGGTTTTACATGGCTTTGAGTTAGGAAATCCTTCTAAACTTCCTAATTGAAGCATTTTATTTCTCTCCTTCCTTATAGGTCATCTGTGAAAATCATATTTATTAAGTATGCATCAAGCACTCACCATGTACCTGTGCTAAATTAAGGGGTTACTGAGATGAACAAGGCAGGGACTTAATGGGAGTCACCATTCCTGAAATTCCCTCTATAGCATAGGTACCATGGTGATCTCTCTGGGTTAGGAGAATTCGGGGGATTTTTTGTTTCCTTCTTTAAGCATTTTCTACACATCCCAAATGTTAGAATTTTGGTGTCTGAGCTCCACGTTTCCATGTTCAGTTGTCTGACCTGGCTGTCTTTCAGGTCCTGGCCAAGCTCAACATGTCCAGAGTAGAATTCAAGTTTCTACCCCAAACTTGCTTCCTCTCTGTTTCTTTGTTTGAGCAAATGCCCTCCCTCCTCTGCCACCTTTTCTCACCTCTTCTCGAGCCAGAGACCACTCACCTCCTGTCTTCTTTCTCTCCTTCTATTTCCAATGAGTGTAGTACTTTTTTTCATAAAACTATGGGCATTCAATCAAAACCCCCACCCTTTATCAAGAAATATCATGAAGTTGTGTTCATTTTGTCTTTGATATCAAAATGCTTTATTTGTTTATTTAATCAGATGGCACTTGCCCTTGTCACCCCAGCTGGAGTGCAGTGGCGTGATCTTGGCTCACTGCAACCTCCATCTCCTGGGTTCAAGTGATTCTTCTGCCTCAGCTTCCCGAGTAGTGGGTTTCCAGGTGTGCACCACCTTGCCCAGCTAATTTTGTATTTTTAGTACAGACAGGGTTTCACCATGTTGGGCAGGCTGGTCTTGAACTCCTGAGCTCAGATGATCCACCTGCCTCGGCCTCCCAGAGTTCTGGGATTATAGGCATGAGCCACCATGCCTCGCTACTTACTACTATGTGTAGTAAGTTTTTCGAAAAACTATAGGCATTCAATCACAACCCCACCCTTTTTCATGAAATTGTGTTTATCTTATGCCTTTGGTATCAAAATGCCCTTTTTAAATGAAATGTCAGAGATGGTAGATGGTAGATATCTGTGTGTGTGTATTTAACATAGTGAAGGGACACTGTTCGTTGCTACCCAAACTCAGCTCCCCTTTCCACTTCCAACAGGAGCTGTTTTGTCCAGGCGTCCACCCCATCCCCTGATTTGGGGGGCAGACCTGGTAAGGCTAAGCCAGCAGTCCTTAGAGAGTGGCCACAAGACCCTTTCAGGGGGTCAGGGAGGTCAGAACTATTTTTATACTAAGCCATTATTTGTTTCTTTCACTTTCATTCTTTTGCAAGTATATACTGAAGTTTTCCAGAGGCGGGCTGTCATGTGATATTGCAACAGATTGAATGCAGAGGCAGATATGAGAGGCCAGCTGTCTTCTATTAAACTGGAAATAAAAGGGATTTACAAAGCTGTGGAACAGTGCCACACTTCTCATCGAATTCCTAAAGGCCACAGTTTAAAAAAAATAACAGATATGTTATTGATATTAACACGTAATGCTGTTATTATTGTTTTAAATGAATTGACAAATAAATATATTTAAAAATTCCCAGCATTAAGTCCTAATATAATACATATCAATAGGTGTAACTCACCTAAAAATAAGTTCTCAGGAGTCCTCAATCATTTTTAGAGTTTTAAAGTGATTCCATGTCAGAAAAGTTTGAGAACTACTGGTTTAAGCTAGTGACAGCTATCGTTTATGTAAGTGACCCAAATTAGCCCACTCAGATTAGATGGTGGAAGGATTTATGTTCCATGCTCGGGGCAGAAATTTCTCTGCCTTCTCTTGTTGAATGTGAAAGCTTTTAGATTCCGTTGCTCTTGGTAACCTCCTGTAGCCAGGAGGGACCACACAGGGGCTGTGGATGGCCATGTGGAAAGAGGGACAGGTGACATTCTGGGGCCTAGAGAATGTCACTAGACTGCTAATGTGATGTCTAAAGCCACTCTACTTTGCTCTTCCAGTGGCATGAGAAGATTTGACTCTGTATTGTTGGATTCAGCTTGATTTGGGGGCTCCATTACTCGTCTCAGAAATTCCCCTGATGGAACACTTGGAAAATGAGTTGGCATTCCCATATAGGACTCAAACTTTGGGGCACATTTTACTGTTCTCTATAATCTGTGAACCACCACATTTAATGATCCTTGGAGGTTTCCAAGCATGAGGAACCAACAAGAAGGAAGAAAGGGGCCGAGATGGAGACAGAGTAGAAGGAGTTGATGCTGTGCAATGCAGACAGCGTGAAAAACTCTCAGAAAATAAGGATGCCATGGAATTCCCAGGCCTGCCGAATACTCTGAGAGCCACATCCCACTTCCTTCCATGTTTCCAGACCCCACTCCTCCACTTCTCTAGCTTCCTTCTTTGTAAGCCAAACTGTCAACATCTGTTTGGACGAGCAGACTCATGGTGACAGCTGGGGGAATTTGATTCAGTGCTTGACAGGTGGTGGATTAAACTTGAGGAGAGGCTCCAACGCCAGATATTCATGTCACCAAATTGAGAGGGAAGAGGGGCCGGGGTCGGGGGAGAGCCTGAGGCATCTGGGGCCTGTTCCCAGGACTTTCCTTTCTCTCTGATGGTGATTGTGCTTGTCCTGTTTTACCACTTTTTTCAGGACCTTTAAAGGATCTTGCATATAAATTTGGGTGCAATGTGAGGGATACCCATGGTAGAGAAATGACTTTGCATATCTTTGGAAAATGGCATCCTTCCCTTTTTAAATAGTGCTTTCACCTGTTAAGTATGGGGCAAAGGAGCCATGACTGGTGTCTGCCCTCCCTTCTCCATCCCTCCCTCCCCATCTTTCTCTCTCTCTCTTTTTCTTTCTTTCTTTCTTTCTTTCTTTCTTTCTTTCTTTCTTTCTTTCTTTCTTTCTTTCTTTCTTTCTTTCTTTCTTTCTTTTCTTTCTCTTTTCCTTCTCTCTCTCTTTTTTTCTTTCTTTCTTTCTTTCTTTCTCCTTTATTCTTTCTTCCCTTCCCTTTCCTTCCCTTCCTTTTCATTTTTCTTCTTTCTCTCTCTGTTTCTTTTCTTTTCTTTCTACTAGATAGTCTGTGTCCATGGCAGACATGTCCTGGGAAAGCTGAAGTGATTGTGTTGGGTTGGAAATCTCAAGAGGGTGGAAAACTTCTGTCTGATTTTTAATTTTCTTCTTGGTGGGCAGCAAGGTGAGGAGGAAGTAGGAAAAGAGCTGGAAATTTGAGAGGACAACTTAGACTTTTCTCTGATAAATTGCAAGTAGGACATTCAAGGTCTCTCTTGTTAAGAGACCAAAGTTGGATAGACGCTCCTTGAACTTTTTTTCTTTTTCTTTTTTTGTTAAACAAAAACTGCTACAAAGATACAAAGCACACTAGACTTGGGATAAGCCCTGGGGAGACTTTATGTCCAAGTTAGGATAATCAGAAAGTGTTTAATTTACTTGGTTCTGGAATAAAACCAAGGCTATATTCAGCAATATTTGAAACCAGTTAAGGTCAGCAATTGAGATGCCCAGTTGTATTTCGGTGTTTGCATCTATTTATGTTTTACATTGTACTCTAAATCATGCACTTTAATTTCAAAAGACATGCCTAATTATTTTAAATCATAGTTTAAAATTTTGAAAAAGCAGAAGGGATGGTAAATGCATTTTCTAATCTTTATTATTTCCTTCACTCTCAGAGGTCTTTAAAGCCAAAGTGTCTGTTAGTGAATTAGAATAAAACCACAGGATAATTACTTTCTGGGCTACCAATGCAACATGAATTGCTTTCCATGGTGAGAATGCTGAGAAGCTGCCACAAAACTAAACCAATTAGGATAACAGGGGAGAAGGAGAAGATTAAATTTATTTCCATCTGATTTAACTTGCTAATTTTGCAGGGAAGGTTTTTCCCTGCCATTGATCTTTATGTTTTAACCCATGAGCCCCTTCTGTTCTCCAGATGTACTAGGGATTAATTCATCTGCCTGATGGGTATTTTTGGTTGACTCAAAAGCCTCTGACCTTAGGAAGTAGGTTTGAGGAATTATGATCAGTGAACAAGTTAGTCAGTCAACGCATTCGTTTTGAGCCTCCACTACTTACCAGACATGTTCTACAGACTAAGGATTCAGAGTGAACAAATCAGAGCTCCTGACCTCCCAACGCTTATGTTTTAATAGGGGCAAAACAGAAAATAAACATATAAGCAAATTAATTAATAAAATTGATAAGTGCCACAAAGAAGACATCATATAATAGGGAAATGTGATAGAAAGTCACTTCCCAGCAGGCAAGACAGTAAGGGCAAATACCTCGGGGTGGGGGATATATTTGTGTTTGAGAGAGAAACCGGCAGTCCTTCTCTCAAGGAGAAATGGACATCCCATGTGGGTCTTCTCTTGCCTCATAATTTGATTCCAAATCAAAGTCTTGAAGGAATACGTCTGGTTAATAGGTCTCAGCTCACATCCAAAAGTTTAACTGCTTGGACATCCTAGCATCCAGGATGACTCCCCCAAAAAAACCGCACCGCAGAACTGGGCCCCTAAAGGAGCTGCTGCCTCTGCCGTGATCGGGAAGCCTCCTGTTGAGTCAGGAAGCCCCAGCCACAGCGGCTGCTCCATGTACCTGCTTACACTCCGGTCGGCGCCAGTGAAATGGACAACCCGAGGGCTGAAATGGGGCAGAATCTATAATAGTTCATCATGGCCTATGCAGCCAAGACCTTCCACACTTTTTCTCTGCCTGGTAAACAGGGGAAGTTTAATGTTAAGAAAAATGTCAAGCAGGAATTTGTTGACTCTCCTGGCTGGTTGTGCTATTGGTTCCGGCCAGATAGTAAAGAAACTGGTGACTCCTCCTTCCTAGCACTTAAGGGGATCTGGTTTTCTTATTAAGTTCAGGCCTTTGTTTAACCATAATTACATCGTTAAGGGTAGTCAGCTCTTCTTGGGATGTTCTTCCACTTCTCCTAGTTGCAGACAGTGGAATCCAATCCAGCTAGTATAGGATGAAAGATGTGTAAAGAGGTATAGATGTATCATGGACCAAATGGGAGCGCTGAAGAGAAAGAGTCTAGGCTAAGCTTTCAGGATGACTCCCAAAAAACCACACTGCAGAATTGGGCCCCTAAAGGCACTGCTGCCTCTGCCGTGATCGGAAAGCTGCCTGTTGAATCAGGAAGCCACAGCCACAGTGGCTGCTCTGTGTACCTGCTAGCACCACAGTCGGCACCAGTGAAACGGACATCCCACATGGGTCCTCTCTCCCCTCATAACTGGATTCCAAATCAGAGTCTTGAAGGAATGTGTCTGGTTAATAGGTCTCAGCTCACATCCAAAAGCTTAACTGGGACATCCTAGCAATGTAGTTTTTGGGTTTCTAGCCTCTGCAGTAGAGAAGAGCCGTCTAGAACTGGAATAGGGTCTGAGCCTGGCAATCTGCAGAATTGGGCTCTTCCATTAAGCCATGGTTTACACCGCCTGCATTCTGATACTGGGGCTCATGCAGTGACTCCAGCAGGTTTCGCTTCTGTACACCCATATGGGGGCAGCTGTAAAACCACAACCAACTTTCCTTTTCAGACCCTGCATTCAGGAGTGTGTGCCCCTAGGCAAGATATGATTTAGGTTGGGCTAGTTTCACTGGACAGAGGTGGTAGCTACTTGGAGAAAAAGCTAATCAAAAGAGATGCCATTTAGACTCTTAGCCCAAAGAGTGATTGTTTTTTCTCATTTTTATAGCGGCAGTGCTGACACACAGCTTGACATAGAGTAGGCATTCAATAAATATTGATTAAGTAAATAAATGAATGAAGGAAAGAAGAATAGGATGAGGGGCCCTTTGGCATTAAATATGAGGTAAGTTCATTTGAGCCTATGTTTGTTGAACAAATGCTAATAATGCTTGATGTGTACCAGGCACTGTCCTAAGTGCTTCGCAAATATTATTTGTGAAGCTCATTTAATTCGCATAGTTTCTCTGTGAGATATATACTATCGTTCATCCCATTTAAAAACTGACATGCAGAGAAGTCATGTTGCTCGCCCAGTTACACAGGTATGTGGTAGTTTAGGAGTCCACTGGCTTGGGTTGCTTCCAGTATCTTCTGCTGTTACAGGACTTACCTACTATTGGTTTGGCACATGTGGAGGTGCGTGAGTGCATGCATGTGATATTATCAAAGTAAATGGGCACAACTATGTAGGTAGGGTTTGCTAGTGTTGGTACATTGCAATCCATCTGTCCTTATTCCCCCACCCTTTTTGTTTTTTTTGAGTTGGAGTCTTGCTCTGTTGCCCAGCCTGGAGTGCGGTGGCACAGTCTTGGCTCACTGCAACCTCCGCTTCCCTGGTTTAAATAATTCTCCTGATTCAGTCTCCTGAGTAGCTGGGACTACAGGCATGTGCCACCATGACCGGCTAATTATTTTTGGATTTTCAGTACAGGCAGGGTTTCACCTTGTTAGCCAGGATGATCTCGATCTCCTGACCCTGTGACTCGCCTGCCTCCCAAGTGCTGGGATTACAGGCATGAGCCACTGTGCCTGACCCTTATTCCCTCTTTATACTGCCTCCCAGTTTCTTCCAGTCTCCTGCAGGCTATGCCTGCTCATGTATCTTCCCCCTGTCCCTTTTCCATTCCTGGGCTGCACTGGGTTTCAGTGCTATTTTGACAGCCAAGCAGGTAAGGTGGGCCTCTCTGATGCTCTGCTGAGCTTCCAGAAGGCTGTGCTTGCAGAATGAATACCATTGTAGGGGTGGGGCTGGAAGCAGCATCCACAGTCCTCTTGGTTCAGATCAGAGTTGGAGACGTCTGACTGCTCTGGCTGCTGTGGCTTCCCAGAGCGCTGTGGTTTCTTCTGGAAACACTGAGGAGACCACAGCGGCAGTACCGAGCATCCCATCCCTGCAGCCCACTGGGTCTAGTGGCCAACCTTCTTCTGGGCCAGTTTATATTGGGTCATGGGTGCCAGAGATGAGTGCTGTCAAGGCTCTTCCGGACCGGGGATAGCGTGGCCTTTGCAAATGCTCTGCGGAGCTGGCTCTTTTTTCAGGAGTGGTGTGGATTGTTTGCAAAAACAACAGAGACTCTGCTGGCATTCCACAGATAACACAGGCCTGCCTGCGGGGGAAAGTGTCTTCTTTGCCAGCATAGGCAACAGGGTGGGGAACGTAGGGGCAGAGAGGAAGGGTGTGCTGTTTCTTCAGAGTTCACCTCATCCATTCCCACCTCCAAATAGTTCAGCTTAAATAGTTCCCAAGCTTAAATGGACCTCTTGAGGTACCCCCCACTTCCTGCAAGCACCTGGCAGTGGGGCAGTCCTTCTGATATTTAACAGCTGGCCCTCCTGCTTCAGGACTACCCTTTCTGTTTTTCGTAGATGTTCAGCCCAGTGTGCTTCAGATACAGAGAAAAAGCCAGCCATGCATGGATCTGCAGCCGCTGACAAGGGATTCCCACGCTGGGAAGGGGTGCAGGCTTCCTGTGAGCAGGTTCGGAAGGGTCCCCGTGACTTCATAGCAGGACCACTAGACTCAGGCCCTTTTGGCTCCTGATCATCCCCTCTTTGAGTCACAAAACTATATACCCAGCTCAGTCTCTTTAAAGCATGTTTTTTTTTCCCTTGGATTTTTTTTCTCTCTTCAGTGTTTATATGAACTGGTTGAACCCATCACGTGGTGTGTGCATGTTTCTATTTGCAGAAGCACCGCCTGGGGAAGTTTTGTTTGTATAGAGGTCATCCCATCTCTTGGGCTTGGCTGCAGCCCCAGCTGGGGTTTCGGCAGCAGTAGCTGAGCGCATACCAGGAACTTCTTATTTCTCTCTCTGCCCTGGGTTCCAGGCTCCTGGTCCCAAAGGCTGGTGCTTCCTGGGGCAGGAAGAAGGGGCACACTCAGGAACGAGCAGGATCATCTTCCTTCCACCCCATGCTCCACAGAACCAAGAGTTTTTCCAGGATTTGACTGTCTCCTTTCTTACAACCTGACTGTTTTCCATGGTCTTAGAGCTAGGCTTAGATTGATGGAGTAGATGGTAGAATTTAGGGATGTGCTGTTCTCGCTTTTATGGTCAGTATTCTAGGATGGCTGAGACCATGAGCTTTGGAGTCAGACAGAATTGGGTTGAAATCGTGTCTTTGCCAACTGCTAGCTGTGTGATCTTGGATAATAATTCTAAAGCCCAGTTTCAACATCTTAAATGAGAATAATAGTATCTACACTGTTAGATGGTCAGCAGGATTAACTTAGGGCATGGGTATGAAATGTTTCTAATTATGATGATGATGGTGGTAACAAATAGTAACACAAACTATGGTAGCAATAAAAATGACAACTTCCTTCTATCCCTGGTTCCCTCCTCTATTAGAGCAGTTTCCCAACTTTTTAAAATTATCACTCCCCTAAGGAGCCTCTGAAGACACTGGTTTCCTAATCATTACCCCTTCTTCTCCATGTACTCTATGTCTGTTCATATAGTGTGACCCTTTAGAGACTATTAATCATTGTGATAGCTAAGATTTTTTTTTATCCCTCAATATCCAATTTCCCAACAATATGGAACCTCTTGAGATGCATGTACTTGGAGGGGCTCTGCTATCTGGGGATCATGCAGGTTATTATTAAAGTCTTTTGGTTAGATGGAGTCACAAGTAAACCCCAGAGTGGCCCTTTAGTGGGGATGACTGTCTATAAAAGAGAACCCCAAAGAAACCAAATGCTTCTCATACAATAATGGATACTCATTGACTATAAGGGCAGGGCCAGAGCCTCTTCCCACAGTGGTTCACTCTGCACTCTTTTCCCTCCCACTCCGATCTATCATTTGTCTTTGGGACAGCTCTCACTGATAGGAGAATGAGAGGATTCACACTCACTTTTGCTTATGGGACTGGATTCTTCTACTGGTACCTTTGAGACTGGGTGAGGCCAACATACCAGTGCTGACTGCAGGCTGCATGGATAGCTCTACATGAGACAGTAAAACATAGGAATGATTTAGGGAATGGAGACTTTTTTGTATGGAAAGGAGAAGGGCTTTCCTGAAGGAGAGTGTTATTTAGGACCCAGAAACTTGGAGAAGCGGGGGTTTCAGGGCGTGTCAATGATCTGAGCATAGGTGGGTCAACTTAGGGGTGAGGCAAGGATGCTTTGATAGCTATAGGTCAGGCCCCACACAGGGCCGGGGAAGCCTTCACACAGACGGTATGTGCATGGCGCTTCCCCGAGCTGTGCAATATGGCAACCTCGCACAGACAAGGTGTTCCTTGCGAAAGCCTAAGCCTTAGATGCCTTCCCTTGGGAGCTGAGAGAGAGAGAGTTTATATTCAGAGTTCACCAGGAGTTTGTCCAGCCTAAATGATCAGTTTTCCCTCTTTCTTCAACAAAGAAATTTGCTTATAACTGCAACTTGATGTGTGAGTCTTGTGGTGGCCAAGGAGAAGGAGAGGGAAGTGTTCTTACCTCCACTTCTGAGTTCCAGTAGAGAAGGGATAATGACCTCTTGGAATGGACATGGTTCCAAATACTTGGGGTGACCAGAGCAGGGGTCCCCAAAAGTGTGTATCAGAGTACCCTGAAAAGACATATGCCAGCAATAGCATTTCATCAAGCCCTGCAAATACCTACCTAGGCCACACGCTCCTGAGGTGGATGCAGAGTCCGAGAGAAACTCCGGAGTTCTAGTCCTTCTTGCTGAGGGCTTGCAATATGCCAGGCAGGCTCTTAGGGGCTTAGATTTACATTCTTGGCCTTCAACAAAGATGATGATGATCCCTATTATTGAGCTTTTAGATTAAAAATATATTTCCAGGCTGGACTGGCAATGTTATGTCCTGGTCTCTTCAAGTTCTGACATCCTGTGGAATCTCCCTGACATAATTTTCAGATGTGCTCATTAGATGCTTCTTGGAAGAAAACTTTGCTCATGAAGAGGAGAAACTCAATGTTGGAGAGAGGAAAATGAGGGTTGGGGCACAGAACACACATGTTTACATTTTATAGCTCTGCCTAAAGCAGAACGTTTCTTAGTGTTTCTTCCAACATCACTGTCAGCTTTTAAACTTTTCCGCTCTGAATGTTTTGAGGTCTTTGCTCCTTCTCTATTTCTCAGCCATTCACCCTTCCCCTAAGGCTTTCCCTAGAGTCCTCTGCGGTTGACGCCCTGCCCTGTGCATGCTTCTCTCCCTATTACATGACCTCAGGCTGTACAATCACATCAAGCATAGCCTTGATGAGAAATAATCCACACTCAAGGCGGGATGTGCGTGGGAGAGGGGAATGCCCTGGTGAGGCTTAGCAGGGCCTTACTTGTGGTGTGAATATGAACACGGAGCAACGCAAAGAACCCTGGATCTGGATTCAGAAGCCTGTGGCCACAGCTCTGGCCCTGGCCCTGACTTGCCGTGTTACTTCTGGTAGGCCATCTAGATGGAGTGACTAGGTGTCTTCACTTGCAAAACAGGGAGTGTTCAAGATGACATTTTAGGTCCTTTTTTCAATTGTTGGTATGTTATGGCTTTTAAAGAATTAATTGTAAGAGTTATCAACTCCTTCCCCTCCTAGCATCCATGTCTCACTTAGTAATCTCATCTCTACTTAGGACTTGGAATTACACATCTTTGCAAACGGGGGCCTTAGTTGTCCTGTGAGCTAGAGATGACGTTGGTTTTTTTCCACAATTTTGTCCATAGACTTCATTATAATGATTCTACCCTGCTTCACCCCTTCCCTATCACCTGTCCATCCCTAGTTAGGAAGATACTCCTTTATGGGCAGTTAGGTGGAGAGCGTGAGAATTCAGATGCAGGAAGCTGAATTTCTTCCTCAAGCCTCCAATTATAATTATATAACCATAAAAAAGTTCTCCATTTTCCTCCCAGCACTTCGGACAAATGACCTCAAAGGGAAGAACCTCTTTTTCTTCAAAATTGTGACCACTAATTTTTGCCTTTCTGATCCACTCACATCTTTATTCTTTCCTAACTTCTGTGGGCTATGGCAAAACTGTGCCAAAAGGACTGGTGGGTTGCTCCATGAAGACCCCATAGAGCTGGGTCTTTAGTCTTTTTAGACTCAGCTGAGGGCAGCTGGTGTTTCTATGGGAGCTGGAGAGTGAGGAAGGGTGGATTCCTCTCCCTCTTGGTCTGAAGGACTTCTTCCTTGCCCCATGGACCAGAGGAGGGGAGTTGAGTGGCAAGATGTGTTAACTCTCCACACTCAGGTTGGAAACGTCTCCACTCCACATAGACTTCTGACCACACACAGGTCTTCACTTCTCCAAAGGTCATTCCCTCAGTAATGCAATACCTGCCCATCTAAGAACCACACCTTCCTTGTTAAGCCAACACACTTCTGTTTTAGACGTTGTATTAAAGGCCCATCCTGGCATTGCTTTTTAGAGAATAGGAAGGTAGACACTAAGTCCTGGCAGAAACAAGATCTACTGGTACTTGTTAAAAGTTCCATTTTCACAATGAATCCTCAATTCATTGCAGAGCAATATTTTTTAGGATCTCTTCAGTGTCACTAAGGAGTATGCCCAGCCTGGAGAAAGTGAAGAAGAAGACTGTTCATGTTTAATGTGTGAAGCTGCTGTGGTTCTAGAAAATGGGCATGTGTGTGAATTTGCTTTATAGAGGAAAGCAGGAAGTGAAGAAAATGATCATTACGAATTATCAAACACTAAACCCTTTTGGTAAGAGGAACCATATTTGGTGCATCTCTTGGCATCTAGGAAGAATTATGAATTGACCACAGTTTGCTCTGGACAGAAAGATCTAAGGAACTTGTAACCCATGTTAGGGTACAATTATCTTTATAGACTGCAAAATTTTCCTTACAGCTTCAGTTTTCATTGCCTTTCTCTTATTTTATTTGGATCATAAAGCAACTGAAAAGATTGTGCCTCCCATAGTGTATTTGGAAGTAGCCTTGGATGAGCTTCAATATGGTGACTTTGGTCTTTTCTCCTCTGCTGTGAATCATGTTGGACACCTTCAACAATCACTCTTCTGGGGATATCGGGATCATGGTGGACAGAAGGCAGAACTAGATTGCAGCTTCAGACAGGGCAGCATGTGGGGCCTTGCACTGTGAATTTTAGCTCCATATTGACTGCAAGAACAAACCAGCAATCCTGAGAGGACCTACAGACCCTCTAAAGGAAGTGGACTGCTCCCGCAGGACCGGGGAGACACCCCCAATACTCGGGGAGGTGTAAAGTTTTAGGCAAGTTTTCAAGCCCATCTCGCCCTCTGCCTGGAAACAGACTTAGATCTATTGTGGGGGACATGGTGGGAGTGAGACCAGCCCTTTGGTTTGTGTGGGAGCTGGATGAGGCCTGTGACTGCTGACTTTCCCCCACTTCTCTGACAACCTGCATGACTCAGCAGGGGCAGCCATAATCCTCCAGTGACCTGGGAACCTCACCCCATCCCCCAGAGCAGCTGCAGCAAAATCCGCCCAAGGAAAGTCAGCTTAGACACGCCTGGCCCTGCCCCCACCTGATGATCCTTCCCTACTCACCCTGGCAGTGGAAGACAAAGTGCATATAACTTTGGGAGTTCTAGGGCCCCGTCTACCACTGGTCCCTCTTCACACTATTATGGATGATGCTTTCTGGAAAGTGCCACCTCCTAACAGGAGGCCAACTAGGACAAAAATAGAGCATTAAACCACCAAAACTAAGGACCCTCACGGAGTCTATTGCACCCCCCTGTCACCTCCACTGGAACAGGCACTGATATCCACAGCTGAGAGACCCACAGATAGTTCATATCACAGGACTGTGCAGACAACCCCCAGTACCAGCCAGGAGCCAGGTAGACTTACTGGGTGGCCAGACTCAGAAGAGAGACAATAATCACCACAGCTCAGCTCACAGAAAGCCACACCCATAGGAAAAGTGGGAGAGTACTACATCTAGGGAACACCCTCGGAGACAAAAAAATCTGAACAACAGCCTTTAGGCATAGACCTTCCTTCTGACAAAGCATACCAAATAAGAAGGAACCAGAAAACCAACCCTAATAGTATGACAAAACAAGGCTTGTCAACACCCCCGCAAAAATCACACTAATTCACCAGCAATGGATCCAAACAAATAAGAAATCCCTAATTTACCTGAAAAAGAATTCAGGAGGTTAGTCATTAAGCTAATCCGGGAGGGACCAGAAAAAGGCAAAGCCTAATGTGAGAAAATAAAAAAAATGATACAAGAAGTGAAGGAAGAAATATTCAAGAAATAGATAGAGCTTAAAGAAAAAACAATAACAAATTCAGGAAACTTTGGACACACTTTTAGAAATGTGAAATGCGCTCGATAAAGTCTCAGCAATAGAATGGAGTAAGTAGAGGATAGAAATTCAGAGCTTGAGACAAGGTCTTTGAATTAACACAGTGCAACAAAGACAAAGAAAAAAGAAAAAGAAAACATGAACAAAGCCTCCAGGAAGTCTGGGATTATGTTAAATGACCAAATCTAAGAATAATTGGTGTTCCTGAGGAAGAAGAGAATCCTAAAAGCTTGGTAATAATATTTGAGGGAATAATCAAGGAAAACTTCCCCAGCCTTGCTAGAGGCCTATACATGTAAATACAAGGAACACAAAGAACGCCTGGTAAATTCATCGCAAAAAGATCTTTGTCCAAAGTTAAGATGAAGGACAAAGATCATGAAGGAAAGAATCTTAAGAGCTGTGAGACACAAGTACCAGGTAACCTATAAAGGAAAACCTGTCAGATTAACAGCACATTTCTCAGCAGAAACCTACAAGCTAGAAGGGATTGGGGTCCTATCTTCAGCCTCCTCAAACAAAACAATTATCAGCCAAGAATTTCGTATCCAAAGAAACTAAGCATCATATATGAAGGAAAGATACAAGCATTTTCAGACAAACAAATGCCGAGAGAATTTGCCATTACCAAGCCAACACTACAAGAACCGATAAAAGGAGCTCCTAATCTTGAAACAAATCCTGGAAACACCTTAAAACAGAACCTCTTTAAAACATAAGTCACTTATAAATCATTCTACTATAAGGACATATGCACAGGAATGTTCATTGCAGCACTGTTTACAATAGCAAAGACCTGGAACCAACCCAAATGCCCATCGATGATAGACTGGACAAGGAAAATATACCATAGACTATTATGCAGCCATCAAAAACGATGAGTTTGTGTCCTTTGTAGGGACATGGATGAACCTGGAAACCATCATTCTCAGCAAACTGACACAAGAGCAGAAAATCAAACATCGCATATTCTCACTCATAGGCGGGTGTTGAACAATGAGAACACATGGACACAGGGAGGGGAGCACTACACACTGGGGTCTGTTGGGGGGAAATGGGGGAGGGACGGGGTGGTGGGGAGGTGAGGAGAGATAGCATGGGGAGAAATGTCAGATATAGGTGAAGGGGAGGAAGGCAGCAAATCACACTGCCATGTGTGTACCTATGCAACAACTTGCATGTTCTTCACATGTACCCCAAAACATAAAATGCAATTAAAAAAAAAACATAAGTCACACAGGACCTATAAAGCAAAAATACAAGTTAAAAAGCACAAGCAAAAAAACAAAAAAATGAAGTACACAGGCGATAAAGAGCATAGTGAATGCAATGGTACCTCACATTTTAATACCGACATTGACTGTAAATGGCCTAAATGCTCCACTTAAAAGATACAAAGCTGCAGAATGGATAAGAACTCACCAACCCTCTGCTGCCTTTAGGCTCACCTAACACATAAAGACTCACAGAAACTTAAAGTGAAGGGGTGGAAAAAGACATTTCATGCAAGTGGACACCAAAAGGAAGCAGGGGTAGCTATTCTTATATCACACAGAACAAACTTTAAAGCAACAGTGGTTAAAAGAGACAAACAGGGACATTATATAATAGTGAAAGGCCTTGTCCAACAGGAAAATATCACAATCCTAAACATACGTGCACCTAACACGGGAGCTCTCAAATTTATAAAACAATTACCAATAGATCTAAGAAATGAGATAGACAGCGACAGAATAATAGTGGGAGACTTCTGTACTCCACTGACAGCATTAGACAGGTCATCAAGACAGAAAGTCAACAAAAAAAATAATGGATTTAAAGTATACCTTGGAACAAATGACTTAACAGCTATATACAGGACATTTCATCCAACTATTCATTCTATTCAACAGTGCGTGGGACTTTCTCTAAGATAGACCATGTGATAGTTCATAAAATAAGCCTCAATACATTTAAGAATATTGAAATCATATCAAGCACTCTCTCAGACCTCAGTGGAATAAAACTGGAAATCAACACCAAAAGGAATCTTCAAAATCATGCAAATACATGGAAACGAAATAACCTGCTCTTGAATGAACATTGGGTCAAAAACAAAATCAAAATGGAAATTAAAAAATTCTTCAACTGAACGACAGTAACGGCAAAACATACCAAAACATACCAAAACCCAAGGGGAATGTTCATAGCTCTAAACACCCACATCAAAAAGACCGAAAGAGCACAAACTGAGCCTCTAAAGTTGCACCTCAAGGAACTAGAGAAATGCAAACCAATTGCAAACCCAGCAGAAGAAAGGAAATAACCAATATCAGAGCAGAACTAAATGAAACTGAAATAGAGAAAAACAATAAAAATGATAAACTGAACAAAAAGCTGATTCTTTGAAAAGATAAATAAAATTGAGCAACCATTAGCAAGATTAACCAAGCAAAGAAGAGAGAAAATCCAAATAACCTCACTAAGAAATTAAACAGGAGCTATTAAAACTGACACCACTGAAATACAAAAGCTCATTTAAGGTTACTATGAATACACAGATACTAGAAAACCTAGAAGAGATGGATAAATTTCTGGGAAAATACAACCCTCCTAGCTTATATCAGGAAGAATTAGATACCCTGAACAGACCAATAGCAAACAGTGAAATTGAAAGAGTAACTAAAAAATTTCCAACAAAAAAAGTCCAGGACCAGATGGATTCATAGCAGAATTCTACCAGACATTCAAAGAAGAACTGGTACCAATCCGTTTGACACTATTCCACAAGACAGACAAAGAAGAAACCCTCTCCAATTCATTCTGTGAAGCCAGCATCACCCTAATACAAAAACCAGGCAAGGACACAACCAGAGAAGAAAACTACGGACCAATATCCTTGACGAACATAGATTCTAAAATCCTTAACAAAATACTAGCTTACCAAATCCAACAACATATCAAAAAGATAATTCATCATGATCAAGTGGGTTTCATACCAGGATTTCAGGGATATTTTAACATATGCAAGTCAATAAATGTGATACACCATATAAACAGAATTAAAAACAAAAATCACGTGAATCATCTCAATAGATGCAGAAAAAGTATTCGACAAAATTCAGCATGACTTTATGATTAAAACTCTCAGCAAAATTGGCATACAAGGGATATATCTTAATGTAATAAAAATCATCTAAGACAAACCCACAGCCAACATAATGCTGAATGGGGAAAAGTTGAAAGCATGCCCCCTGAGAATGGGAACAAGACAAGGATGCCCACTCTCATCACTCCTCTTCAACATGGTACTGGAAGTCCTAGCCAGAGCAATCAGACAAGACAAAGAAATAAAGGGCATCAAAATCAATAAAGAGAAAGTCAAACTGTCACTGTTTGCTGGTGATATGATTGTTTACCTTGAAAACCCTAAGGACTCCTCCAGAAAGCTCCTAGAACTGATAAATGAATTCAGCAAAGTTTCTAGATACAAGATTAATGTACACAGATCAGTACCTCTTCTATTCACCAATAGCAACCAAGTGCAGAATCAAATCAAAAACTTAACTCCTTTTACAATAGCTGCAAAAACCCCAAAATACTTAGGAATATACCTAACCAAGGAGTGGAAAGACCTCTACAAGGAAAACTACTAAACACTGCTGAAAGAAATAATAGATGACATGAACAAATGAAAACACATCTCATGCTCATGAATAGGTAGAATAAATATTGTGAAAATGATCATACTACCAAAAGCAATCTACGAGCTCAATTCAATCCCCATCAAAATACCACTATCATTCTTCACAGACTTAGAAAAACAATTCTAAAATTCATATGGAACCAAAAAAGAGACTGCATAGCTAAAGCAAGACTAAGCAAAAAGAACAAAAACATAAAGTGGGGAAAGGATACTCTTTTCAACAAATGGTGCTGGGATAATTGGCTGGACACATGTAGGAGAATGAAACTGGATCCTCCTCTATCACCTTATACAAAAATCAACTCAAGATGGATGAAACCTAAGACCTGAAACTATAAAAATTCTAGAAGACAACCTTGGAAAAACCCTTCTAGATATTGGCTTAGGCAAGGATTTCATGACCAAGAATCCAAAAGCAAATGCAATAAAAACAAAGGTAAATAGCTGGGCCCTAATTAAACTAGAGAGCTTTTCCGTGGCAAAAGGAACAGTCAGCAGAGTAAACAGACAACCCACAGAGTGAGACAAAATCTTCACCATCTATAGGTCTGACAAAGGACTAACATCCAGAATCTATAGTGAACTCAAACAAATCAGTAAGAAAAAAGCAAACAATCCCATCAAAAAGTGGGCTAAGAACATGAATAGATAATTCTCAAAAGAAGATATGCAAATGGCCAACAAACATGATAAAATGCTCCACATCACTAATGATCAGGGAGATGCAAATCAAACCCACAATTCGATACCACTTTATTTCTGCAAGAATTGCCATAATCAAAAAATAAATAAAACAGTAGATGTTGGCGCGGATGCAGTGATCAGGGAACACTTCTACCCTGCTGGTAGGAATGTAAACTGGCACAGCTGCTATGGAAAGCAGTGTGGAGATTCCTTACAAAACTAAAAGTACAACTACCATTTGATGCAGCAATTTCACCACTTGGTATCTTCCCAGAGGAAAAGAAGTCATTATTCAAAAAAAGATACTTGCACACGTATATTTATAGCAGCACAATTCACAATTGCAAAATCATGGAACCAACCTAAATGCCCATCAATCAATGAGTGGATAAAAAATTGTAATATACATACACACACACACACACACACGCACACGCACACGCACACGCACGCACGTATACTCCAGACATCATAAATATGATGGAATACTACTCAGCCATAAAAAGAAATAAACTAACAGTATTTGCAGTGACCTGGATGAGATTGGAGACTATATTCTAAGTGAATTAACCCAGGAATGGAAAACCAAACATCGTATGCTCTCACAATGGGAGCTAAGCTATGAGGATGCAAAGGCTAAGAATAATACAGTGGACTCTGGAGACTTGGGGGGAAGAATGGGATGGGGGTGAGGGATAAAAGACAACAAATATGGTGCAGTGTGTACTGCTTCAGTGATGGGCGCACCGAAATCTCACAAATCACAACTAAAGAACTTACTTATGTGACCAAATACTACCTGTATCCCAATAATTTAAGGAAAAATAAAAATATAAAAATTAAAAAAAGAAACAAAACCAATCAATCCTCTAATTGATTCATTGTATAAGAAAGCCAGATGGATAAAAATGTGTGGAACATGGAAAAATGCTTGTGATACAGTGTGAAGAAAAAGAAGATGTCACAGGACCCATGAAAGTGAGAAATGCTGATAATAAGTATATATATTTTAAAATAAACATAAGGGAAACAAAAACTGGAAGAAATGTACCCAAATTCTTCCCATGAGGAAATTGTGGGCAAGTTTTTTTCTCCCTCAACTTTTCACAAGTTTCCAAGTGTCTCTCTTTTGCAGAGTGTGTTTCTGCTGGAAGTGAGTTCATTGGTATCAGTTATTCAGCTGTCCCTCCATGGCACTGTCCATCTTCTTGATTTAAGAAAACTGGGTGGGAGCCATGCATTTTTCTGAACAGAAAATCCGTGGGAGATTTTATGACTCTGTACCTGTCTCCCTTGCCTCTGATTTTCCCCTTAGCAACATATATACACACATACACATGTCCACACTTACACACTCACTCCCTTCTCCTCCAACCTGCATGCCTTGGAAGGCAGAGCAGCATCTCCAGGAGAAGCATCTGTGCAAAGACACTGCTTAAGGCCAGACAGCTGGTCTCAACCCCCTCGCCAGCCACTTGAGATGGTGGGAACTTGGTGGTGGCTGAGTCTAATATGGGAGAATTCACTTGTGAATTGCTCCTTTGTTCTCCTCCTAATCTTCTAATCCAGGGGAACAGAGAAAGGAGTTTTCCTGGGACTTGGGGCCCAGGCTTTCAAACACTTCTATCTTTGACCTCACCCTGGGTTGGGATGAGGGAAGGCAGGTGGAAAAACACCAGGGCAAGGAGAGTGTAGTGTCAAAATTGTGAAAACATTTAGCCACGGCTACTCATTACCTTTCTCAAGGAGCTGGATTTACACTGATCTGCTGCTAGGACCCCTGCCTTTCCTGGTTCTGGGCCATAGCACCCTCTCAGAAGTCTCTCTGGGACTCCCATCCACCTTCACCTATCTTTTTCCTTATAACAGTGCCATGGCTGAGAGCCAGAGAGCAGGAGTGGGTCTTTCACATATAGTCTTAAATAGGAAATTCTCCAAATTTACTAGCCAATGACCATTCCAATAATCAATTTATCTCTTGGCCTGTAGATGTATAAATACTTAATTTCCTCTACTTATCTGATTAGAGTCCTGTGCAAGGAGGCCAGATTCACTGTCTGGTTTCCTATGAAAACCTTTCAGCTTTGCTCAGGACTGTGGCCATTGACTACTGCTTCCTTATGTTTGGCAGTGACTTTTGCTGTGTGGCCAGTTGCAATGATGCAACAGCTGATGTTTAGTGAATGCTTGTTATGCATCAGACACTGTGCTAAGAGTGGTGCAAGTGTTAACTCATTCAGTTCTCAACTCTATGAGGGGAGTTCTGTTGTTAGCTCCATTTTGCAGATGAAGCAGCTGAGGCACAGAGATAAGGAACTTGCCCAAGATTCCCAAGCTGGGAGGGAGCAGGGCCTACTTCTGAAAACAAGCAGTGTGGCTCTAGAGTTCAGTTTTATGCCTGTGCTATTGGGTAGGGGTCAAAGTGGCACGGGAGCATGGATGACTCAGGGGGACACATCTGCACCACCTGCAAAGCCATCATCTGAATATGGCAGGGAGGAAAGGGGCTGGCTGGACACATGAGCATAGGAAAGCACCATCTTGTTGCAGAGGCCATGTCTTTACTCTTTCAGTCCCCACCATGATGTCAGATACACAGTGAGCACAACAGTTTTAACTGAATAAATGAGTGAATTACTGAGCTATTAAATATCTACCTGAATTAGGGATGGTGCTTGATATTCCTATAGGGGTAGAAGCAGACCGGTCTCATTTACTCGGCACAAAAGGAGCATTCCTTGGATGATGCTGAGCATGGAAGTCATGTCCTGCTTGCTGTTTTTGCATTTTCTTCTCTATATTCATCCCCTCCCTTCCCTAACATATATCCTCATTCCTTATATTTATTCTCTCAGATATTTGCCTGGTGCTTATTTCCACTCCATATATGACTCTCCCCTCCTTCCTGACCTATAGAGTTTGGCTTTCCCCAGGCTGTTCTCTGGAATTGTGAACTAATACCTCTCAGCTGACTAAGGGAACTCCAAGGCACTAGGACTAAGGCTGGAGTCTCATCCACCTGTGTGGCTTTTGGCAAGTTGCTTCCCCTCTCTGAACCCAAAGAGAAAGCTGTAGCATGATGAAATTATGGGATGGGGGGTGCAGAAATACTCCCCAAATCTAGGGTTTGAGAAAGTTCTCTAGCAGCCCAGTCTTGGGTTGAGGGCTGGAAGGCCATGTTGGTGAGTGGACTTGGTAGGTGGTGTGGGAACCATGAAGCCTGGCTTCAGAAATGGCTTCTTAGTGCATGTAGGTTTCTTTTTGCCTTATGCCAGTTTGAGCCAAGCTAGAAGAGCTCTGTCATGGGGACCAAGGCTGCCAGCAAAGCAGCTCCTTCCCCATTCAAGCTGGTCTGAAAGCAAACACATTGCCTTTGGAGGCACACCCTAGCTCTGCCAGCTCTCAGATCCAGATGCTGGCATCGGCTGTTTAATGGTTCTGGCATGGGCAGGCAGGGCACCCTGGGTGCTGACATGCAAATATGCAGGGCACAATGTGTGGGTGGGCAGAGGGACATCTGCTTGTAGGTTCAGGGTGTTCTCTGCCCCAGGGGACTGTTAATTTCTCACTAATGCATTGACTTAATTGTAGGAGGGAGGTGGCAGAAAGAGGAGATTGTAGAGAAAGAAAAGGAGAAAGAAAAAGTGGCAATGGAAAGCAGACTGCTCAGATACAACGCCAGCTTGGGGCCACCTGGGAAGGAACTTGGCCAGATCTCAGCTGGGTGGCCCAGGCTGCCTGTCCAGTATGGCCGCCGTGCAGGCTCCTCTTATACCTGGCCAGCAGGAGGGGAGGGGGGCAGGGATCCTTAACCCCTTCCCTTTTTGATGCTTCCCACACCTGCAACGGTTTGTCCTTGTAAACGGACATCACTTGGCTCTACCCTGAAGACTCTCCAAGATGCACACTGAGTCACACGTTTTTCTGACTCTCCATGCTTTCAGGGGCTTGACTCAGCTTTCTCTACCTCCCTTCAACCTTTGTCCAGCTCATTCTTGGGACTCTAGTCTGCGGCCTGCCCTCAAGGTGTGCAACCTCAAATGGATGAATGGATATCAAGTCTTCCAAGCACACCTGGGGACCCTCTCCTGTTCTTGCTAACATGATGTAAAACTGCTGTAGTCTTGCCATTTGCCCCCAGTATTGCTTTATAATCAACAATCTAGGGAGTGCTGTTTAGGTTAGTGTGGTTTCACAATCAGCACCCAAACCTTGACGGCTTGACACAATAAATGTTGATTTCTTGCTTTCATCTCCAGGGTGGAGGGCTGCATTGTTGGAGGTGGAGGGCAGGGAACTCTGCTTCATGAAGTCACCAGCCATCTTGCTCAGTGTCCTCCACTGGAGCCTGGCATTCACAGGGCAGCAGGGGGTGGGGAGGAGAGGCCATGGGGGCCTGTAGGGGAAATTTCCGTGGTCTGGTCAATAGGTGGTGTTCATCACTCCCGCCCGCGTTCCATGGGCTGGCATGTAGTCACATCACCACACCTCGAATTCCAGGAAGGAAATGTAGTACCAAGGGTAATAGATGATGGCTTGGTGAGCCTCTAGTGGTCTCCACCACAAAACACAATCTCTGGCGTCAGCAAGACTTGAGCTGCAATCTCAGCCTCACCACTGAGTCGTGTGTGCTCAGAACTCTGGAGAAGCAACTGGCCCCTGGAGTTAATACCACACGCATAGTTAAATACTGCAGAAGGTTCCCACAGAGGTTGGCCCGACTCCAGAGCTGTGGGACGTGGGGCTCGTTACTCTCTCTGGGCCTCCAGGTTTTCATCTGGAAATTGAGGCTAATCACACTTGCCAGGGTGTTTGTACAGATAAAATGAGGATGGACTTGAGCCTTATAAACAGGGCCTAACACCAACCTCATCTGTCATGACTGTTCCTATTAGCATCATTGTGGTCATTATGCAATCCGGTCATGGGAGCTGGGGACAGAAACTGAAACTGAGTAGAAATTATCCCCTGCCCTCCAGGGTCTCACAGTCTTTCAGGGAAGACAGCACGTCAACAGGAATTGTATGGTGGCATTCTTCCAGGTGGGGGCCGGCTATGGCACAGAGAGGGATGAACAGCTCCACTTCGTGATTCAAGGGAACTGGTGGTCTCTGAGATGGCGCTTGATGAGCAGGGAGGATTTCGAGAGCGGAAGAGGTGGAAGAAAAGGTGGGCGACATTGAGGCTGGGGCTGAGGAGGTGGCTCAGACAATAAGCACCAAGATGCAAAACCAGGGGACTGCTGAGCAGGCCCGGGGTGGCCCTGGGGTAGAGCACAGTGCATGCACCTGGGTTGGGGCTGGGACACAGCAGAGGATAAGGGATGAATCCATTGGAGCCAGATCAGGAAAACAAAACAAAATGAAACTTGACTCTGTCCTGTAGACAGTAATTGGGCCGCCTTGGCAGACTCTGGCCTTGCCTGGTGCCTGCCCTGAGACCAGCCTCAGCATGTTGTCACTTTCAAAACCCACAAATCATGCTCCTAAAGCAGGAGGAGCTGCCAGAAGAAGGCATAGCATAGCCCACGTAACAGGACTTTCTAAACGTCCTCTGTAACCATCTCTGCTCTACCTCTGGCCACTACTGTTATTCTTTTTGTCTCTCTCCATAATTCTGTCCTTTTGGTTTCTGTTTCCCTATCCCTAGACAGGGGACAAGCTATGTCCATCCACTCAGGACTCCCAGGCCCTTCCCCTGGCTCCATCTTTCTTTTACATAGAGCGTCTCTGTACTTACTTCCCTTCTCATCTTGCATATTCCTGATTTATTTCCTTTCTTTACCTTTACTCTAGCAGGATGTAAATAGTTTTTTTCTCTCCCATTAAACATAGGTTAATTGAACCCCAGCTTCATGGAAGACACTGTGTGTCCTGGTCATTGGGGCTCACACAGGCACGAGATAGTGTTATTATGCCTTTACTTACCCACCTGAATACAGATGCAGCCAGTGGACTTGCTTTGGCTAATGGAATGTGAGCGGAAGTGATGGTTGTCATTTCCGGCCTGAAGCTTTAAGAGCTGCTGTGGGATTCACTGTGCCCTTTCCCTTCTGCCCTCTGTGGCTAACACTGACGATGATTGACCCCATCAGCCTGGATCCTGGAGGGAGAAGACCTGCATGGCCACAGGTCTGCAACACACACGTGATATAAAACAAATCTGTGCTGTTTTAGGCATCTCAGACTTGAGGGTCCATTCTGACTGATATGCCTGGTAACTGGGTAGAATTCATCATAGATGGAAGTTGTCCATCCTCAGAGGGTAAAAGCCCAGATTGCTGTGTACCATGGGATGCTTGCAGATGAGAAAGATGACGGTGGGGTGACAGTGAGAAGCTGCTCTGGCACCCCAACAGAGAAGGCTCCCTCATGCGTGCTCTGGCTAATGTTAAGAGATCCCATCTAAAAAAATGTGGTGGCAGAGGCAGCTGACAATGGGCTATCTCCCAAAGACCTGAACCTGGAGGCCTTTGCTTTTTTTCTTTGTTTATTTCTTGCATTCCTGCACTGTCTGCACAATCTCTCTTCAGCTGTTTAACTGTGCCAAGCAGTTTTACTAGGGTGTGATGCCATCTCCTAACAAACTTTATGTAGGTAGATGATTTGTTCGTTTAAATCTTATGTGCGTTTTGGGGGCTGAGGAGAAGATGGAAATGGGGAACAATGAGAAAAGGGAACAGAGAGAAAAACCAAAGGACAAAGAGAAGCATGTTTCAGCAACTGGCGATCACACAACATGGTGTACAGTGGAGACAGGAGTCTGGGAGTCTGATCTGCTCAACCTTCAGTGCTCCAGATCTCTCCACAAAGCAGACCTGGTTTGAATCCATCTCATTTTCTCTTTCATTTATTCATGTAAACTAATACCTATTGAGCATTGCAGGCACCGTGCCCAATACTGTGAATTCAAAGATAATTGAGACATGGTTCCAGGTTTCCAGGGACTTCCAGACAGATATATATGGGAGTCCCTAATTAAAACACAGTATGATTAAGATGACTGGTGTCTACAAACGAGTGGGCATAAAGTGGTTAAACAGTAAAGCTCTTGAGTTGCTGTGGGTGCCGAGGAATGAACAAACTGATCCTTTCTCGTCAAGTCTCCAAGCAGAAACTTCCCTTTCCCACTGAAAGGAATTTGATGATCCACCCAGGCAAAGAGAACACTGGGAGTCTGAGATCCTAATGCCCAGATTAGAGAGAAAACTGCTGGGCTGTACAAACAGACCCAAGCTCCTTGCACGGCTTGTTAGTAAGGCAGGGTTTTTGTTGGTTTTAAGAACAGTTTTAAAAACAAACTCAACAATTTAGAGATTCAGTAACGGAGAACTGGCGATGCAGCGTAAGACGTGGCATGCACAGGTGAGGATTGAGGGAACCGTGAGTGCCAGCTGGAGGAGAGACAGCCATGCCAGAACAGCTCACTCCCTATGGTTAAAGCTCTTTACTGGTTCAGAGGGAGGGAAACTGACAGCTGGTCTGAGGACCCTCCCTAGCCTGGTGGTTGCACTGAATAGGATAAAGTGAACTTTTTAGTAAAATGTATGTAGAACTCAACGATGAGTTTGTGTCCTTTGTAGGGGCATGGATGAGTCTGGAAACCATCATTCTCAGCAAACTGACACAAGAACAGAAAATCAAACACTGCATGTTCTCACTCATAGGCTGGTGTTGAACAATGAGAACACATGGACACAGGGAGGGGAGCATCACACAGTGGAGTCTGCTATTGGGGGGAATAGGGGAGGGACAGCAGGGGGTAGGGAGGTTGGGGAGGGATAACATGGGGAGAAATGCCAGATGTAGGTGACGGGGGGATGGAGGGAGCAAACCACATTGCCATGTATGTACCTATGCAACAATCCTGCATGTTCTGCACATGTACCCCAGAACCTAAAGTGCAATAATATATGAATATATATGTAAAAATAAAAATAAAAAAATAAAAAATTCCCTCCCCCCGAAAATGTATGTAGAGCTCATTCAGGCTCTGCCTTTCTCATCAAACCCTTTCAATATCCTCAAAATGTTCAGAATTAAAGAGCCTGCAGGTTAAGCTTATTGTTACCAGACCGTGACAATCTTGCTTGACAATCAGGTAAGATTCTGGCTGTTAGAGTCAGCAACACCAAGCAAAGATCCCTGTGCCAGGCTTCTGTCTTTGTCAAGCTGCTTTGGTCTGAGAGGGCCTAGTTTACTCAGAAGTGGGGTGTGCAGTCAGTGGTAGGTTTAAGGAAGGAGTGGTCTATTTCAGGAGAGCTGGCAGCTCCAGCTCTTCCTTGGTGAGGAGATCAGGGACGGTCTCCCCAAGATGGTGAGGCTTGAGTTGTATTTTCTGGATTGACAAGGGTGTTTCAGGCAGAGAGAACTATTTTTGAAAGTGCACAAAACAGCTAAGCAGCCTGGTAAAGTGAGGGAGCTGTGAGTAAGCGAGAGGGGCTAAAGCACTGGATGCCACGTCAAAGGCTTATTTTACGCCACCCCACTTTTTTTTTGAGGCAAAGTCTCACTCTGTTGCCCAGGCTGGAGAGCAGTGGTGCTATCTTGGCTCACTGCAACCTCCACTTCCTGGGTTCAAGTGATTCTCTTGCTTCAGGCTCCCGAGCATCTAGAACTACAGGCATGTGCCATCAAGCCTAATTTTTGTGTTTTTAATAGCGATGGGGTGTCACCGTGTTGGCCAGGCTGGTCTTGAATGCCTGACCTCAGGCGATCCACCCACCTTGGCCTCCTAAAGTGCTGCGATTACAGGTGTGAGCCACTGCACCCAGGCTATTTTACTATTTCAAGATAACATGCAATCTAATAAAATAATCATGATTTGACAATGTCAGGCTGATTTTCTCTGGAGCCGCCAGCTTGATTTTCATCAAAGTCATAGGGTGTTTATTTGAAATGTTCTAAATACAGGCCTCGGATTTAGGGTGAAACTGCCTTAGGCTTGGCTGTCTGCTGATTCCCTTCCAATCCAGATTCATTTCCTGCCCAGCATCTCTTTGGCAAGACTTTGTTCCTGGGGCCTTTGGTCTTTGGAACAATCTGGATGCTGTTTACAAATGACAGGATCATGTGATTCTTAGCAGCGTTCCTGCCCCTTTCTTAATAGAACCTAAACTAAATGGTACATCTTACTATTTTAGGTTGAATAGAATGAATGCCTTTTACATTCAATGAACTATCATTTAATTAGTTGATATACTTACTTTTCCAAACCTACCAAAGCAACTACCATCTTCAGGCTGTCATGTGAATTTCTGTAAGGAGTTCTGCTTTGTTTCTATCTTTGCTCCTGTCAAAGTCGTCCGCCTAAGTGAGTGGCCATTAGCTCCTTGTCCCACACAGTCACAAAATTAGCAATCTGAAGATTCACTTTACATTTGATATCCTTTTTCTCTGTGGCGAGCTGTGAGTTAGGATTCATATGCAATACTTTTTAAAAGTATAGCTTGAAGTAATGAAAAATTAAAAACGGACTAACTAGCTCACAGGAAAGGATAGGTTTAATAAATCATGATGCACCTGTAGGATGGAATGCCGTCTGCCATGAACAATTTTGTTGAAAGAGATCTACATAAATGACAAGAGAAAATTGTTAAAGAGAACCAGAGCATCCCTAGAAGCAAGAAATGGGTAATTTTAGAAAACAATTTAAAAGGACACACCCGACATACAGTCATGAGGGCAGTAAAACCAGATTTTATTCTGGAGCCATTGCAATGCGGGGAGAGACCTCAATAGCTAGCAGAGCTCGACTCAGAATATAGCATGGACAAGTTGGGGGCATTTATGGCCCAGGTGCAGGGTGGGGATCAGTGGATGGAAAATTGCTAAGAGGAAACATCAGGGATAGGGGCGGGGGGTTCTGGCTAAACAGACTTGATGAGATTCTTACTTAAGGCAGGCCAGTGTGATCAGATACCAAGGAGGGAGGATGAGGTATATGATATCAAGGTTGGAGGAGTTGTTCTAAACCCACTTCACGAGATTCTTACTACAACTGGGCAATACAGGCCTGACAAAGATGGACATCAAGGTTGAGACCTCAAGGGCTTAGAGTATCCTCACTAAAGTTTGATTAAGCATTTTGGTCAAAATTTTCATGTCTTATTAATACATCAACAAAGCAGGTTAGATATAGTTAGATACACTGTGATCTTGTTTATGTTAACATATTTATGTACAAATAACAGAGAGATTATGGGCGAGTTTTGTTTTCTTTGTGCTTTTTCTCTATTTTTCAACTTTCTGCAGTGAACTTATACTGCTTTTATAATAAAAAATATGTTGAATTTACTACACATACGTGAGAGGTGGGAAATTCTTCACCCTGAGTTTTTAGGGTGAGGCAAGACTTTTCAAACTTTTGTTGGAATTTTGCAGCCCTAAAAACAGAAACTAAGAGTCCTTTGCAAGCTGTTTCCCGAAGACAGGGTTGTTAGCTGTGGCAGAAAGTAAGCCAGTGTGATGTTGAACTTTTGTCAAAAAGGAAATTTAAACCAGAAGTGTTTGCGCTGCTCCTCATACAAACCTTGGTGCAAACACATTCTAGTTGGCGACTCTCAGGTAAAAACAATAGAGAGAGGCTATTATCTAAAAATAATCGATCTGGCTCATGGAAGACCTTCCATCTGCTTTTACAGAGGATTTTTCATCCTGAAAGTATCGAGGCCTATGGCACATTTTCATGAAGCCATTGAGGGTTCAAATATGGTGAACTTGGATATAATTTTAAGCTCCTTCCCAATGAGAAGAAGGGAGCATCCCTAGAAGCACAAAATGGTTAATTTTAGAAAACAATTTAAGAGGACACACCCCACATACAGAAATAATACCTGTTTGAGGTGACGGATATCCTAATTACCCTGATTTGATTGTTATCTCTTGTATGCATGCATCAAAATATCACATGTATCCCATACATACATACAATTATTATGTATCAATTAAAAAACTAAAAAAAGACAAAAACAGAACTTAAACTTTATAGAGCCATGAATACATTTTGGCAAGATTATTACCTTTCTAAGGTGGTACAGGTGGGTCACAGGAAAACTTAAGTGAAATTAATGGGATTCAGGTCTGTGTCTAAGCTAGCGATTTCCAATCATTTTGTACTTATAATATTGGAAACATGCTTGATATGATGCAAGAAATGAAGATAGCAACGAATTAGTCAGTGAATATCACAATACAATCAACAATGTGTTTTAGTATTCAAGGAAGTATTCAGTCACCTCATAATTTGTTTGGGTTCCTTTCAGTGCCGTGGTCCTTACGAGCAGAACTCTCTTTCTCTCTCTCTGTCTCTTAATGAGTCAGAGTCTTGCTCTATTGCCCAGGGATGATCATGGCTCACTATAGCTTGGCCTCCTGGACTGAAGTGATCTTCCCACCTCAGTCTCCTGAGTAGCTGGGACAACAGGTGCATACCACCACATCCAGCTAAGTAAAAAAAAAAATTTTTTTTTTTTTTTTTAATATTTGAGACAGACTTTTGCTCTTGTTACCCAGGCTGGAGGACAATGGCGTGATCTCAGCTCACCGCAACCTCCGTCTTCCAGGTTCAAGCGATTATCATGCCTCAGCCTCCCAGTAGCTGGGATTACAGGCATGCATCACCATGGGCAGCTAATTTTGTATTTTAAGTAGAGATGGGGTTTCTCCATGTTGGTTAGACTGGTCTCGAACTCCTGACCTCAGGTGATCTACCCACCTCAGAGACAAGGGTCTTGCTATATTATTCAGGTTGGTCTTGAACTCCTGGTGAGCAGAACTCTGTATCACCCTGACCATGTTCCCATACATTGTCATCAATGGTGCTTGTACGTTCCACTGAGCATGTGCTCCTTCTTTGGAAAGCACCCTGTCCCCTTATTCACCATGAGGAGCACCTGCTGTCAACCGAGTTACATGGTACAGTCACCTCAAAAGGCCACAAGACACCACTGCCCTTGTGTATGTGTACTCAGGTGCAGCAAAAATAAAGAGCGTACTTACTCAAATTTGGCGGCTGCTCTGTGAGCGTCAGGGGAGATTGGTTGAGGGCTGCTGCCCTTGTTGATGGCTTGCTCCAGCACATGGTCAGAGAGCTTGCAGCAGTGAGCTACACACCTTTGGCCGGACACTGGGTGACACCTCTTATGTTTTGAAGAACAAATATTTGTTAAATGAGTGAGTGAGGTATTCTTGGTGTTTCAGAGGTCTCATTGTAAGAGAGATATTTTCTTTGATTGTATCTCTGGAAATCTTTGGAGTGTTGACAATCTATCCATTTTCTTTTCCAGTTCCTCTTGCCTAAGCTCATGTATCAAGTAAGAAAGTAGGCTGGTGTGGAATGCCACATGCAGGTGAGAGGGAGGACTCGGTTGGGGAGAGGTTGCTAATGAGAGGGGGTCTTGTGGCCTAGATGAGCTTCCTAGTCTTGGCATTATGCCAAAGCCTAACTAGATGCAAAACAATGGATCAAATTAAAAGTGTGTGTGTGTGTGTGTGTGTGTGTGTGTGTGTGTGTGTGTGCACGTGCGCACATGCCAGGAGAAGTGTTGGGAGGAGTGGTTTGTAGGTATTTGCTTATTGGTTAGGTTGTATCTTGATGCTCTCATAGATAGGCTGACCAGGCAGTGATCTTCATAGAATTATAAGAATTCAAACGGACTAGAATATGCAGGTTGTGTATGCTGTGTTGAAAAAATTCCTAGGTACTTCTGATTTCCACCTCCTTTGAGAACTACTCATTGAGGGAGTCATCACCACTTCTGCTTCCCCACAAAAGGGTCCTTTTGGCATCATTTCTCTGGATCTCCTTCATCCACACCCAAGGCTCACTACTGCCTAGGATCATTATGTGGCAGGGGAAGCCCAGCTCATGAATTTGCTAATGAATCATCGATTGGCTGTGTTTGTAGAGCCATCTCTGGCTGTAAGAGAGGCAGGTCACGAGGGTTACTATTAATTAAGTTCTGAATCCCCATAGACACGTTCCAAATCCTAATGCTCACTCTAAGCCTTCAGAATGAGTAAGGCTGGCCTGGTGTGTGGGTTTCCTGGACTGAGACTCCAAAAGTCCTCGATGCTGAAGACACTGCCTTGGAAATGGGTGAGACAAGGCTCAGGGAGGCTGGGGTACGCAGGAAAGGTGGCACAGGCAGCAGGTTTGGTGGGCGGGAAGCCTATGGCTGTGTTGGAGTGTCTAGCTAGACACGCAAAGAAAGACCAGGGTGTCTTCAGTCAAGTGAGCTGAGAGAAATGCCACGTATGGAGTCTCTGGTCTCTCCTTCGTGATGGCAGGCAGCTGCAGTCTGCTCATTCAGAGCAGGTGGTCAACTCTGAAGGCTGAAAGCCACGTAGAGGTCACTTGGTCCATTTGTTTTCTATCTGCAGCTATTACAAATTACCATGATGCTGGTGGCTTGGAACAACATGAATGTTATTTATTATCTCACACTTCTGGAGGTAAGAGGTCTGACCCAGGTGTCACTGGGCTAAACTAGGACTGTGTTCCTATCTGAAGGCTCTAGGGGAGAACGTGTTTTTTTTTCTTGGTTCCAGCTTCTAGAAGCTGCTCACATTCCTTTGCTCATGGTCCCTTTCCTCCATCATTAAAACTGGCAACTTTGTGTGTTTGGGGTGTTCTTCTAGTCACATTGTTCTTTCTCCGACTCTCCTCTTCTGCCTCTTTCTACTTTCAAGGCTTCTGTAATGATGCTGGGTCCATCTGAACCACCCAGGATAATCTCCCATCTCGAGGTCATCTGATTAGCAAGCCCAATTCCATCTGCAGCCTTCATTTACCTTTGCCATGTAACTAAACATATTCGTAGGTTCTGAGGATGATAGCCCAGCCACCTTTCTGTGTGTGTGGGGGTCATTCGTCTACCTACCACACTTGGTTTGTTCCTGGCTCACCTTCACCATGTGGTACATGCACAGTGGGTGTATTGGTAGCAACTCAGCTCCAAGAATCAAGGTCCCCAAGACCCCCTCCTTCTACTTCCAGATTCCTCTTCCACTCACCTCCCAGCCTGGAACATCTCTAGACATATGTATGGAGTAATTTAAAGAAGAATTTAAGAAGGTGTACTACTAAACCTGCAATTTTCATAGGACCCAGCAACTGATTCTTGAACAAATGAAGACTTATCTGGACATAAAAATGAATGGCAGCTTTATCTGTAGTAGCCAAACCTGGAAACAATCCGAGTGTCCTTCAACAGGTGAGTGCATTAAGCAAACTGTGGTCAAGCCGTATGATAGAATAGCCACAAAAATGAATGATCTATTGATATACGTGACTACTTGGTCCAGTCCCTAGGGAATTATGCAGATTAAAAAAAAGGTAATCTGAAAAAGTTACTTACTATGTGATTCAATTTATAGAACAGTGTCAACATAGAAACACAGAAACAGAGAAGAGATCAGTATTTGCCAGGGGTTAAGAGTAGTGGGTAGGATAGGTAGGAAGTCAGCGTGGCTATGTAAGGGTAACATGAGGGATTCTGGTCTTGGAAATGTTCTGTATCTTGACTATAAACACCCACATCCTAGTTTGCTATTGTACAATTGTTTTGCAAGATGTTAGTATTGGGGTAACTGGGTAAGAGTACAGGAGATCTCTGTATTATTTCTTACAACTGCATGAGAATCTACAATTTTCTCAAAATAGAAAATGCAATTGGGAAAAAAGGCTTTTGACTTCAAAGAGCCAGCAACAGACTTGGAGAGATAGTCACTGTTCCTACGGGGGAGTTCTAAAAGGCTTCACCTGTCTGGAAAGGAGCAGTGAGCTGGTCGGGGGAATGTCTCTAACTTAACCTTTGTGACTTTGCAAACATTTCTTTTCCTTAATTTTTAATGTGGGCAAATAATTCATTTCCTCCAATGCCAAGAAATTATTTTTACACATAGCAACAGGTGTAGGGGGTGCTATTGAGGTTTCAGCCAATGAGAAGGCCCATCCCTCTGTGAGGCTGTACCTCTTCTGTCTCTCTTTGTCCCTTCTCATATCCTCTCAAGTCGTCTCTCCTTTCTGGGGTGGGATTCTCCTTCTTGGTAACTAAGGCCCTCCTCCCTTCTCTCTCCCTTCCTGTTGACCAGACACAGCCACTGCAGGCTGAGGCCAGGGAGGGCCAGGCGGGAGGGGCAGGAAGGCAGGGTTGGCTTTGCTCAAGGCAAGAGCTGTCAACTCTGCCCTTTTGAAAATGAGCAACAAAGAGAAAAAGGAAAGAAAAGAGAAAGGGAAGTGGGGGAAGCACAGTGTAGGCAGCTGGGGGAGGCGCAGGCTGAGGGAACAGGTGGGGACTGTTTAAACAGAAGGCCTGACTCAGCTGTTTCTTTTCACTGCATTTCCAAAGGACTGTTTGTTTTAGTTCCCCAAGGTGGGTGGCAGGAGTGAGGCTGGGGGCCTGGCACTGGGCTTTGGGGGTGGGGAACAGGTGTCCTCTGGGCTCACAACAGCCTTTCCTTCTTCAGGGGCTGCTCTATTTCAGGCACTTTCTAGTTTTTGAGCTCTGGGCTTTCATCTAGAGAAGTTTTGGGGATGACAGAGGATGCAGAACTGGATACGAGAAGCTTCAGGAAGAGCCATGATAGCCCCTCCTCACCCCCAAATTACACATTGATCTAGAAAATATGTAGGTGAAGAGAATGGTAAAGGAATCAGCAAAAAGAATTATCGAACCCTCCCCCATCCAATATTATAAGACACTAGAAAGTCACTCTTCTAGAAGAATGCCTATACTTCCTGAGTCCACAATTACATTCACAAACAAGGCAGAGCTTGGGACTTGCAATTTGCTCCTGTCAAACCACATCTCCTACAGGAAGGCCTCCAGGTCACCTTGTCTTTGTACACCAAACTGTTTCTCTCAATTAATTCACTTTGGACTTTCCTGTATAACCCTGGAGATCAGTGATATGGTCTATATCAGAGAAAAACAATTTGCAAATCCAGGGTGGGAGGTACGGTGATGTTCTTTTGCTTAAGCAACCGTTTATAAAGCTAATGCTTTCAAAAGGTTCAGACTTATCAGGCCACTATTAGTATGTACAAATAAATAAAGTGGTTTTAGGATTTGATGGGTTTCTCCCCAGGGAGTCAGGCTCAACAGGAGCTCCAGCATGGAACATAGTTTGTCTAGATGCAAAGCTGCACTTAAACCAACAAATAACTAGCGTTAAAGGAGAAGGGTAAACATGACTCTAATTCACAAGTTTCTAACTCTTCCATACAGCTCATGAATTGTCCCCACCTCCATGCAGCCCAGCTTGATCCTTATCATGTACCTACCACACTGTGTCTCCACTCTGTGTCTTGTGTCTCCCTCCTCTGCCTCCTCTTCTCTCCTTTGCTGCCATTCTTCCTGGCTGCCTAGAAGTAGCTCAGCCAGGCTTGCCTGAGCTTGTCAGTTCCAGGGGTCAGGGAGTCTGCCATTCTCTCTGCACAGAACCCAGCACAGTGGCAGTACATGACCATCAGTAAATGCCTTCTGACCTTGATGGTGGTGGGTCAGGGGCAGACCTGCAGTATTTTACCTGGTTGTTTTTATTAACATCGAATAAAATTTAAAAGACAGAAAATACTCGGGAATTTCCACATTTGACCAGATTCATAATCCATCCAAGGAAGTATTCTTATACCCTGAAGGTGTATCAGATCTAACGCCTATTCTAATCACTTTACCTTAGCAGGAAATTGGATAAGGGATGTGGGATCCTTACCTTACAAGTACTCTGGTGACTCTGAATAAAATGAAAAGGTTGGATTAAAATTGAGAGTTTGCTCTGAAAAGTTACGTGTTTGGATTAAATGATAGCTTCTCTGTTTTTTGCCGCCACCACTGAAGAGCTTATGATTTCTTTCATTATCGCATGAATTTCATATTGTGAAATATTTGCAATTAAAATCTTTACAGACAATATTCTACATTTTAAATCTCTAATATCAAAAACATAACTACTCATTATGTTTTATTATTATAAGATAACTGGTGTATAGAGTTCATTTAATTTCAAGAAAACCCATTGCACTTATTTTAACTTTTGCTAATAATTATAATAATAACAATAAATATCGGAGAGGAGGTAGAGAATGTGGATCCCTCATGCATTGCTGGTGGGAATGTGAAATGGCATAGCCTCTGTGGAAAACGGTGTGGTAGGTGCTCAAAAGTTCTTACCATAAGACCCAGCAATTCCACTTCTAGGCATATAAACCCAAGAGAGCTGAAAACATATGTCCATACAATAATGCACTAAAGTTGAAAGCAGCATTATTCATAAGAGCCAAAAAATGGAAACAACCCAAATGTCTATCAACTGATGAATAGATAAGCAAAATGTGGTATAGCTATATTCGGCAATAAAAAATGAATAAAGTACTGATATATGCTACCACATGGCTGAATCTTGAAAACATTATACTAAGTGAAAGCAGTCAGACAGAAAACAGGCACATATATATAGGGATAGAAATTGACTAGTGGTTGGCTGGGGCTGGAGGGTGGGAAGGAATGGAGGAGGCAGGGACCTGGCTTGGAGTTTCTTTTTGGGTGGCAAAATGTTTTAAAACAGATTGTGGTGCTGGTTGCACAGTGTTGAATATACCGAAAACCATTGAAACGTACATCTTAAATGGATGAATCATATATGAGTTAAATTTTAACAAAGTGGTTACAGAAAGAAAAAAAGCTAAATGCGAAACTCACTGCAGCGGTGATTAGAGGAGAGCACTGGACTTTTCAAGCCTGGCTTCCCAGAGGAGGCGGAGTTCCTGCTAGTCCGTGAAGAAGATGTAGGGTTGATTATTGAGAAGCCTCTTAAGGCCCTTCCAGGCTTGATAGGAGAGTATCAGCAAAGGACCAGAGGCAGGAACTGCTTTGGCCTGTGTAGGGGCGATGAGACTGTCTCCCTGGCTGGAGGAGAGCTTGCACTGGTGAATAATAAGCAGAATAATAAGCAAGTGAGCGGGAAAACAGGGCCCTGGACTTGTCTCCTCACAAGCAGGGGACCCTGAAGTTTCTGGGGGTAATTTGATGGAAGCAGTGTTTTAGGAAACTTCAAAGCTTTATTTGGCAGAGATATATGAGCAGAGTTGGAGTGGGGAGAGATTAGAAGCAGAATGGATAGCTTATTCGAGTAAATCCAATGAACGGGGCTGTCACATTTTCCCTTTAGATAACTTTTGTCTCTCTAGTTATATCATCTTGCAGTCCCTACCCTCCACCCTGTGTACCAACCACACTAGTTCTCTTTCCCCCAACACTCGTGACATTTTATACCTTGGCTCCTCTTCAAGACCCCCACCCCTTATCTGGGAAGCCATGTCTCTTCTCCATGTAGTAAACTCCTATTCAGTGTTGAGGACCAGCTAGATGTGTTCATGGTAGGAAGGGAGGAGAATCAGGCTGAAGGGCTTGCGGGTATAGGGATCCCTACAGAGCATTAAGGAAGGTGCTCTTGCCTGGATGAATGGCAGAACTGAGTTCTGGTACAGTTTAACCACATGTACATCAAAGACATAGGATGGGCAAATGTGGGACCTGAGACAAAGTGGAGAACCCGTGGCCAGGACAGCTGAGAGGGGAAAGGGTCAGCTTCCAGTTTTCTCATTGCATCTAGATCTGGCTTTTCAATGGTACCCAGGGTATGTCCTGGAAGTGGGTGCTCCTAAGGAGCCGAGCTGGGTTGAACAAAATGCCACTTCCCTGGGCTGTCCTGTCAAAAGACATAGTCACTGCCTCTTCCTTGCACTTCTGTTTGCTGCACTGTGCATTAAAGCATGGTGTTGGCACTTGCCTACCTGTCTGGCACCGCAATGAGACAGCTACTCCTTAAAGCTAGTGATGTGAAGACAATGTCTCATCAGTTCCCTCTATCCTTGCGCAGCTTATCATGATCCTCTCGTTCCAGATGGCCTCCAATGGTAGAATTCCAGGTACAGCACAAGTGTTAATACCTCCCTTTTTTCCCTTCGCTTTTTAAATTGTTTTAGGGAGTGATGGTTCTAGATAGCCGATCTCTTTAAGTTAGATGCTTTACTGCAGTCATTATGAAGTCAGCACCCATGGAAATGGAGTCACATTAAATAAAGTGAATTCAAATGTATGTAATTCAAAGAGACACAGAAGGAAGGACAGAATGAACGAGTTGAAACAGTGTGTGGTGACATGAGCCTGAGATGGGTCAATCTGACATCACCTCCCAGCCTGTCTATGCCCAACTACCTCCCCCAATGTGAGTAGCTCATTAGGTGGAGGATGACTATGGTGTTTACAACATGGCCCCTAAACACAGTCCAACTTCTTCATCAGCTGCACAATTGAAGAAACTGATCTCCCTCTACAAGGTTGGAATTAAAGTAGACCTTGCTGGATCTATTGAGAAGTACTCTGTATTCTGCAATGGAGAGAATTCAAAGATTGGCCACATGAAACATTTCCCTTAGGCACTGACTTCAAAATCACATCCCCATGGATGTCGCTTCACTGGGGCCACTTACAGTGTCTGCTACAATGATAGAATGAGCCAAGGCTGAGCGCTAAGGGAGCTCACAGTTGAGAAACAATTTCTAAGCACATTGTCTCTGCTCCTGGCCTGCTCATCACTGCCTTGTTTCTATTCCACCCCCTGGTGCTGCTTCCTATCTGTTGAGAGGTGACCAGGTCCCCCCATCCTGTTCTTTCCCTCTTTATAAATGACCTGACATGTGAGGGTGAGGAGGGAGTTGGCCTGATGGAGTATATCGGTTCTAAAAAATTCAAATGTAAACTTTTGGTGGTTCCTATTTTTTTTTTTAATGTACTAAGCAGAAAGAAAGAGGTATTTACTCATTTCTGACATTGAAAACAAGGTTGACTCACCCTCTCATTATATGGTGGCTGGCACACCAAAGCCAACTACAATCATGGATTTCAGCAATTGCCTTACATTGTTCCTCATTTTTATCATTCATTAATCCATCAGTTTATCCATGCACCCATCTATCCACTCATCCACCCACCTAACCACCTACCCATCCATGTATCCATCCATCCATCCATCCATCCATCCATCCATCCATCTATCCATCCATCCATCTATCCACCCATTCATCCATCTATCCATTCATCCATCCACCCACCTAACCATCTACCCATCCACCTATCCATCCATCCATCCATCCATCCATTCATCCATCTATCCATCCATCCATCCACCCACCCCATGCATCCTTTCATCTACCCAGTCATTCATCTATTAAGTTATTTTATATAAAAACATATATCTGTGACAATTTTTTTTTTTTGAGACAGAGTCTCACTCTGTTGCCCAGCCTGGAGTGCAGTGGTGTGATCACGGCTTACTGTAGCCTCAACCTCCCAGGCTCAAGTGATCCCCCAGCCTCAGTCTCCCAAGTAGCTAGAACTATAGGAGTGCACCACAAAGCCTGGCTAATCCTTTTCTTTCCCTTTCCTCTTCTTTCCTTCCTTCCTTCCCTCCCTCCCTCCCTCCTTCCCTCTCTCCCTCCCTCCCCCCTTTCTTTTTCTTTCTTTTTCTTTCTCTCTCTCTTTCTTTCTTTTTCTTTCTTTCTTTCTTTCTCTTTCTTTCTTTTCTTTCTTTCCTTCTTTCTTTCTTTTCTTTCAACTTTTCTTTCTTTCTTGTCTTGCTTTGTCTCCCAGGTTGCAGTGTAGTGCGGTAATCTCGGTTCACTGCAGCCTCTGCCTCCCAGGTTCAAGTGCTTCTGTGGTCTCAGCCTTCCAAGTAGCTGGGACTACAGGCATGCACCACCACACTTGGCTAACTTTTGTATATTTAGTAGAGATGGGGTTTTACCGTGTTGGCCAGGCTCGTCCTGAACTCCTGACCTCAAGTGATCTGCCTGCCTCAGCCTCCCAAAGTGCTGGGATTATTGAAGTGAGCTACCATGCCTGGCTGCTGGCTAATTTTATATATTTTTTTGTAGAGACAGGGTTTCATTATGTTGCTCAGGCTGGTCTCAAACTCCTGAGCTGAAGTGTTCCTCACACCTCAGCCTCCCAAAGTGCTGGGATTACAGGCATGCACCCCTGCCTCAGTCACAGTTTTATATAACATTAAAAAAAGCTTATAGTGACAAACAACTTTCTCTTTTCCTGCCTATCCTTATCTCCCCGGTTCCTCTTTCCAGTTTTTAGGGTATGTGTCCACAAATACTCCTTGCATAAGAAATATTCCATGTAAATCCTTGTTTTTTATTTATTTTTCTAAAGTGATATCACAAAATACATATTTTGCTTTCCACCTTGTTGTTTTTCATTTAACAATATAACTTGGGGATTTCCCTATGCCTCTCAAATAACTTTTCTTGGTCAGGTGTAGTGGCTCATGTCTGTAATTTTAGCACTTTGGTTTGAGCTCAGGTATTTGAAACCAACCTGGGCAACATAGTGAGACTCCTGTCTCTATAAAATCTGAAAAATTAGCTGGGCATGGTGGCATATGCCTGTACTCACAGCTACTTAGGAGGCTGAGGTGGGAGGATCTCTTGAGCCTGGGAGGTTGAGACTGTAGTGAGCCTTGATCACACCACTGTACCCTAGCCTGAACAGCAGAGTGAGACCCTATCACATACACACACAGACACACAGACACACACACACACACACACACACACACACACACACACACAACTTTTCCTTTTCATTTCCCCTGGCACTTCTTTGATCTCCACACTGACGCTCAACTTCTACATGTGACTGCTTCATTTTTGGCAATTTACCTGAACAACAGCAACAACGTTGTAGCAAACCAACAGCGTTCTACATATATAAACTTGTTTAATCCATGCAACAAAATTATAAGGTAGAAACAATTATCCCCACTTTATGAAAGAGAAGACTGAGGCATAGCGAGATCCCAGCAGAGAGGTGAGCAGTAGAGGGGGATGTCAAACAAGGAGTTCAGCTCTGGAGCCCAGCAGCTCAGCCTCTATGGTATCTTGCCTTTTTGATTTTAATATTCCTTACATTTGCAGCTGAGAGGCTCCTGCTTCTGGGCTGTGCTCTGCCCTCCACTCCTGTTGCAGGTAATGAAATTCAGACAGAATCTGAGGATGACAGAGGCAGCTCCCGTAATCCTGGAGGAGCCTCCCACCTTCCATGTAATCCCACCTTCCTGAGTTATTTATGACTTGAGAAAAGCTGGGTCACAGAAAGCTTCTGTGCTCTGGCTGGTGTATCTTTGGGAACTGTATCCGGTCTTCTATCTAGTTTCTTGCTGATAGGTTTAGGATCCTCTTTAGAATGCCTCATGTATGCCACACAAATTAGTCCTCTTGACCATCTTCCCTCCTTGAAAGCCATTTGCTTCTAGTGCCTGTCTTGTCTCCCAGCCAGTGTGCCTCTAACTTTGCCAATACTGCAAGAGGCAGCTGTTTCTGACGGCTGCCTGGATGGGCTGCCATCACTGGCGCCTGCCTGCTCTGTGGTGGCAGGAGATAAGGATACTTTCAGGGCTCTGAGCAAAGTGCTTGAACATGGCCCTCCGAGGTGGAAGAGAGGCTTTTGGATTTGGGCACTGGGGACTGCTCATGAAGGGAAGCCTTTGATCGGGAGCATGTTAGGGGGTGAGGGCAAGGGGCAGAGGTGGGGTGAACAGAGGCTATTCTGGGCAAGGAGAACCTCACTGGTGAGACACACAGAGAGATTCGAGACTACTGAGTTGTGTTCAGTACCAAGCGCCGAACTCAGCTGGAGCTAACCCCAGATTGCCTTCGATTCAAATTCTACCCTGTCTATCAAAATACACAGGGTCCAGGTGGAGCTCTGCCTCCTCCCTCTCCAGCCATTCTGATGTCAGCAGCATTTATCATGCAAAAAAGGCAACATTTATTTGTTGAGGCCACCTGTTTGCTAGCTCTGTTCCCCATCTGATGTGGACTGCAATACTTTCCCTCGGTGCTTTCTGGCTTCATTGAAGTTGGGTGAGACGGAGATGGGACAGGACCCTCCCAACCTCCTGACCGAGCCTTTCCTCTCTCTCCCCTTGTCCCTGGCTGGGAAGGTTTTCCTTATCTTTTAGCATCCAGTGAGTGACTGGTAGCCAGAGCCAGACACGGCCTGGAGCAGGTTTTCCAGGGCCCACTTTAGATTAGGTGCTTGGCAATGATGGAGCAGAGCATGAAGGCAGGAAGGAGATGGGTTGCTGTGCCTGGTAGCGTCGAAATCTCTTCTATCTCAAGGTCCTGAGGGGTATGTGGATACTTGTGGATGTATTTGTGGCCAAGTTCATTGATGGTCAAGAAGAAGAAAAAAATAAAGAGCATACAGAGAAACTAGAGCAATAAAACAGCTTCCCCAGAAAGACGGGCAAAATGAAGGTGAGAAGGTGAGGCTAAACAGAGACCCTTATACCCTGGGACCCAGCCTCAAGTTCTTGTGGTCACACACTGCTGTTTCTTGGACTCTGAGATCTCTGGATGCCACTTGGAGTTCTTGGAGAGGATCTGGGTCTTTCCCCACACTCGGGAGGAGGCAGCCTCACAGGATTTTAGGATATGCAATGTGTAACTAGATTAGCAACAAAGAAAACCACACCATAGCCACGTAGAGGAGGGAATGCAGCCATAGAGCTGGCATTGCCTGCCTCAGGGGTGATGGTCAGAGTGCCTCAATATTTGACAAGAGTCTATCTTTATTTTCTGAAAAGAAGCAGCGTAGAAATGAAAAAGAATCATTCAAAGGATGAGGAGTTGAGTGTTTGGAGGGGCAGTTACAGTTTCCTCCCCTTGAACTTTGGCAAAACAAGAATTGCAGCACCCCTAGAGATTCTGGAGAGTTCTGGACTGCACTAGAAGTGCAGAGAAGTTGAGAGGGAGCAGGAGGGAAGTGGTGCCTAAAATTCTCCATGAGGGAGGGCTTGTGCGGTCATCTCCCCAGGATACTCTGTTTACCCTGGCCAGACCCTGACTGCAGCCCCAGGGCCGGCTCTGAGTACAGTCATCCGAACAGGGCAGGAGCTCAGGAATGGGTGTTGATGGATGGGCAGCTTGAGAGGAACAAGGGGAACCTGGAGAGGGCTCAGAGAAGGGACCCAGAGGTGATGAAACACTGGAAACTAGAGCTCGGTGGCAAGGTCAAGGTACTGGGACTAGCTCCACCTGGAGAGGAGAGGGAGGGTGAGTGAGGGGTTAGGGGAGAGCCTTGCCCAACCAGTGCTCAGGCCCTGGCTCTTCTCTGGCCTTGCCAAGGATGGAATTAGGGTCCCAGTGCAGCTTTACTCTTGAGGATGGACTGAGTTCCGAGAGGTTGGAAACCCTACAGCAAGGGGGAGCAACATTTTCAGATTATCAGCACAATCACCCACTTCTGTAATTGTGAGTGACTAACACTTGCAGCCGTTGCAGCTAACAGATCCCTAAAGCCCCTGTGGCCTGGAAGAATGACTCATGAATGGTGTTTCAGACAGCTGGCCTAGCGGGGGTGGACACAGGTTTGAACAGTCGGGACACATGCCTGGTACGCATCAGTCTCTCTCACTCCATTGCCCAGGTTACAGGGCAGTGGTGTGATCACAGCTCACTGCAGCCTTGAACTCTTGAGCTCCAGTAATCCTCCCACCTCAGCCTCTGAGTAGCTGGGATTCCAGGTATGAGCCACTCACCCAGCCTGAAGCCACCCGTTTTTACATTGGACCCAAGAAAGGAGGACTGGAGTGAGGTTGGAGTAGGTGGGTATAGACTTTCTCAGGAGGAAGGAAACTCACTTATACTTCTGGAGCACCTCTGCGTGCCAAGAACTTTACGTGGGCTGCCTCATTTAATTTTTACAATAATCTTGTCGGGGAAGGAGGAGAGAAGCTGTTCTTGCCATTTTACAGATTAGGAGATCAAGCAAAAAGAGATTAAGCGTGTACCCAAACTCACCTAGTTACAATTGAGAGTGGTACAATTGAGACTTGACCAGGCAGGGCTAATTCCAGACTCACCTGCAGAGGGAAATCAAGAGATAGAGTCAGATTTTTCATGGGCCCCCAGGGCTCTTCAGACAAAGGTGCCCAGGAGCACATCCTTCGGTCAAGCTCACCTTCTGACTCTGAGTCCACGTCTAAATTTAGAGAAGGCCAGTTCGTAGGTTCTCCAGTACCCCTCCCATGTCTTAGCTTTAGAGGGTCCAACTTGGAGCATCCCTGAGGTTCCCCCTAGGTGGAGAGGAAAGCTTCGTGGGGAGGAGAGATGCAGTTTATGTGTCTGAAAGTGGTGAAAGAGATACAATCCCAAGCTTGGATTTGCAGCTGGTGTCTGGTTGCCTTGGCCTGGAATCTGAACTCAATCCATTTTCCATGGGCGAATTAGCTAAACAATCCAGCCCACAAAGGGAGCAGCTCTGATGTATAGGTAAACGAGCTCAGAGAGGTGGGGGGCCATGGGGGTGGACAGAGATGGGAGGGGAGGGAGGAAGGCTACTGGCGAGAAGCCGACCTTCTCTTACCTTGCTGCCCAGAGTCCCAGCGTTTGCTTGGGAACCTGGCAAGGAGGCTGGTCTGATTTCCCTGTGGTCTGAACGGTGGGAGTTTCTGGTGGCAGGTTATATTTTCCCGAGGTGGTTTGAATTACACCTGCCCCATTTCATTTAATTAGGCTGGTGCTGCTGTCTATTGTGTCTCCTGTTGCATGAATGAATAGTAACATGTTTGTTTTCTTTTGGGTGGGGCACTTTTTAAAAAATGGTAGGATTGGCAAAAGTGTGGAGGTCCTCAAGAGGGATGATGAAGTCATCAGGAAAGAGGAGGTTAGAGGCAAATGTTCACCCTGTGGAGCTCAATAACTCCTTTTCCCCACCCCTGGGCCCCACTTTTATACAATGTATTCACAGGCTCCACTGTTTTCACTTGTGTTCCCAGCCAGGCTTGCTTTCTCTTTGCAGTGTGCCTGGGAATCAGGCATTTCCTCCTCCAGGCCTACTGGCCTCCCCTCGTCCCTTCTCATTTTACTGTAGTTTTCCATCCATCTCTCTCTTCCTCTCCATCTGTCTCTAGCTCTGGCTACCACAAGATCATTAACAGGCAACCATGGAATATTTGGCAGCCAGGGAAAGAATATAGGAACTCTAAACATGCCCACATGTAATGCTTGCCAAGAGATATTATAAAGAGAAAAAGTTGTAAATAGTATGCCCTCTCTATGTAAGAAAGAGATGCTCACATGTGCACGTATTATTTCTGGAAATACACAAAAGAACTGGATGGAGTCTGGAATATTGTCTGCATTTGGAGACAGACCTACTTTTACAGTGCATGCTTTGGTGCTATTTGACATTTTTTTTATTATGTGCATCTGTTACTTTTTTATGATAAAGAATTAATTTATAAAAGGAAAACATGTTATAACATTGTACCACTTAATTACTAGGTTAAGCAATGATTAAGGCCTGTCTTAGAGAATGCAGGTTTGAATCCTGGTTCCACTAAATATTAAGTATATGACTGTAGGTAATTTATTTAATCTTTCTAAACCTCAGTTCCCTCATCTGTAAAATAATAACCATGCCTGCTTTATGAGGTTTTTCATCTTATACTTTGCAGCAAAGGCTATTGGTTGAGCATATCACTAAATGGATGTAAGTTTTAATTTCTGGACGTAAGTTTTAATTTCTGTAAGAAATTCTCCATGAAAGCAAATGACCAGATTATAAACATAAGACCATGGATTCTGATCTTTCCATTTAGAAAATGATATTACTAGATAATGAAAGTCTAGATTGCAGGAAGCATGAGAGTGCTGTTTACCTGGGATCTTCTAGAGGCTTTGGGGAAGAGGCTGAGCCTTGAGCAATGGGGAGAATTTGGTGAGGCTGGAGGTGAGGTCATTGCATTACAGGCAACATGAGACAGGGTAAAGGGAGAAAGCTGCAGAGGATAGTGGTGGAGCAGTAGCTTCCTCCAGAGGGCGATAAATAGAGACAAAGAGGTTGGAACCGGAAGGCCAAGCCAAGGATCACACACTGCCTCCTACAGGCAGGCGGAGGCACTGCAGGTGTAAATGAGAAAGTGGCTGGGTTATCTTTTGCTCTGTAACACATTACCCCAAAATGCAGTGGCATGAAACACTCATTTGCCATGCTCACAATTCTGTGAGTCAGAGATTTGGACTGGGCATAGCAGGATTGATTTGTCTCCACTCTCCAATGTCTGGAGCCTCAGCTAGAAGACTCGAAAGTTGGTGATGACTTGATGGCTGTGGCTGGTGTCATCTGAAGGCTCGTTTACTCACTTGTCTGCAGTTTAGTAGAGTCCTCTGCTGTATCTATTTCCCAGACACATGGCCATGGCATCTTCATGTAGACTGGGCTTCCCCATAGCATGGAGGCTGGGTTCCCAGGGCAAGCATTTTGAGAGATCTAGGAAATGGTAATGCCTTTTCCAACAGAGCTTCAGAAGTCATGTGAGGTCTTATCTACTAATTCCGTTCATCAAGACAGTCACAAAATCTTGCCCAAGTTCAAGGGGAAAGGAAGAATCCACCTACTGGTGGAGGAGCAGCACATGGCAGAAATAATATTGTGGTCACCTTTCCAAAATACAGTTTGTGACAGAGAGTGCCATGGAAAAAGCCATTAATTCAAAACAAATATGTATTGAGGTTGCTCTGGCTATGGAGTAGCCATTCTTTATTCTTTTACTTTCTTAGTAAACTTGCTTTCACTTACAAACAAACAAAACACATGTGTACTGAGCATCTGCTACGTGTTAGGCACCCTGCCTCTGGGAGTGATGAGAAAAAACAAACATGATTCCGACTCTTAGAAGTGACAGTCTGGTAAGGAGGTAAGCTTGAATCAAATCATCACACACGAAATATAAAATCTCAACTGGAGTCCTGGAGAGGAACATGAGGCTATGAATTCCTATAACAGGGTATGTTTTAAATTTTTATGGGTACATAGTAGGTATATATATTTATGGGGTACATGAGATATTTTGATAATAATATACAATGTGTAATAATCATATCAGGGTAAATGGGGTATCCATCACCTCACGCATTTATCATTCCTTCATAATATGAACATTTCAGTTATACTCTTTTAGTTATTTTAAGATGGACAATAAGTTATCATTCACTGTAGTCACCTCTTGTGCTCTTAAATACTAGATTTATTCATTTTATATAATCATATTTTTGTACTCACTAACCATCTTCACTCACCCCACCGCCACCCATCCATTACCCTTCCCAGCCTCTGGTAACCATCATTCTATTCTCTATCTCCATGAGTTCAATCATTTTAATTTTTCACTCCCATGTGTGAGTGAGAACATTTGACATTTGCCTTTCTGTGCCTGGCTTATTTCATGTAGCATAATGTCCTCCAGTTCCATCCACGTTGTTACAAGTGACAAGATCTCATACCTTTTTATGGCTGACTAGAACTCCATTGTGCATAGGTATCATGTTTTCTTTATCTGTTTGGCTGTGGATGGACACTTGGGTTTCTCCCAAATCTTGGCTATTGTGAATATTGCTGCAATAGGCCTGGGAGGGCAGCTGTCTCTTTGATATACAGATTTCCGATGGTGGGATTGTTGGACCACCATAGTGACTGTACTAATGTAGACCAACAGTGTGTGAAGCTTCCCCTTTCTTCACATTCTCGCCAGCATTCATTATTGCCTGTCTTTTGGATGAAAGCCATTTTAACAGGAGTGAGTGAGAGGATATCTCATTGTAGTTCTGATTTGAGTTTCTCTCATGACCAGCGATGTGGAGCCCCTTTTCATATACCTGTTTGCCATTTGTTTGTCTTCTTTTGAGAAATGTCTAGTCAGTCTTTTGGCTCATTTTTTAATGTGATTAATACATTTTTTTCCTGTTGAGTTGTTTGAGCTCCTTACATATTCTGGTTATTCTACTTTTTGTCAGATGGAGGAGTGTGGATTTTAGAGTCACATGAGGAAGGAAAGGTTTCCCTGAGGAAGTCATTTTAGGATGAAGAACTAAGGATGATGGATAAGGAGTAAGTAGATCAGGAAAAAAGAGGTTCTTCATGCAAAGGTTCCATGGCAGGAGGGAGAAGGTGTGTGTGATGATTATTTATTGTCCTGATGAGGGAGAACGGTGGCAATGAGAATAAATAGCCATGAAGAAGTGTGAGAGAGGTTTTGAAGGAAGTACCAGCTGACTGAATTTGGGGGACTTAAGAGGGGTGAAGGGTCAGATGTTTCTGTGAAGTTTCAGGTCAGGATGACAGGGAGGATGATGCTACCTTGAACTGGGGTCAGGAAGTCAGAAAGAGGGTGAGTTGGTGAGTAGGACATTGTGTTCAGGCTAAGCGATGTTGAATCTGAGGCAGTTGTGATATAAAATAGCAGAAATATGGGTAGACAATTGGATTATCTGACCAAGTAAGGGGTGGAGCTATAGCTTTTGGAGTAACTGATGTAAAACTGAGGGTGGAAGCCATGAAGGGTTAGGTTTGCAAGGAAGAGAGAGCAGGAGATTCAGAAGGGACTGGACTTCAGCACATGCCCCCGTTTAAGGGGAAAGAGGAGGAAGGGAAGGCAAGGAAGGGGATGATGAGCATAGTCGGGGATGGAAGAAGTAGGGCAGAGAGTTCACCTGGACAGTCTGAGGATGAAGGCATTTCAGGAGTGGGAGGTCCATGGTGCCATGCATGGAAACCAGGGCAGGAAGAGCTAGTCCTGAAAGAAGCCCTGTGAGGCTTGATGGCTTGGCCAAGGGTTTTTGCCAGGTTCTGCAGACAGAAGGAGGCAAAAAGAGTAAGTTAGGGTGGAGAAGATGGTGAAGATGTGGAAGGAGGTGATGGAAGTGACTGGATGGCTTTGGCAGTGGGAGGAGGAAGCAAGTTACGAGGTGAAAGAGGAGATGGCAAGGTCACGGGGAGAGTGGTCAAGATTTTGACGCATGACTTTCATGGGAGGAACAAGACGATAGAGCTGGAAAATGCTGGAGAAGCAGCGAAGCTTCAATAAGAGTGTACTTGGATCTGAGTATCGGGGGTTAGAATTTCAACATGTCTTTTTGAGGGGGACAGAAGTCAACCCATAACATTGCCCAGTGAGGGAGTGACTACTCAAGGTGTTTGCATGCAATGAGCAGAGGGCTGGGGAAGGCTTACCAGGAAACTGAAGTGAAAGGAAAGGCATTCCAGGCAGGTAGACCAGCACGGACAAGAAGACATGAAGAGGAAGATCCAGAACAAGAAGAAACTGACACCTCTTGGGGTCCTACTGTGTTGCTGGCACCATGTTGGACACCACACAAAAACCACCATCAAACCCTCCCCACCTTGCCATGACTACCCCATCTCACAGGTGAAAGCCAATATGTGGAGACAGGAAGGGACTGGCCAAAGGTTAGATCCCAAGGTGGCACCATAGTGGAGACAAGAAGCCATACCCAGCACCGTGCGTCCAGTGCCTTTTCTAAAAATATGGCATAAAGCCGTAGGGACTCAAGTGGAAGACTGTTTGGGGGTAGGGCATTCTCTTAGGGTCCCTGATATCATTCCATGTAGATGGGTGTCTACTCCGCCATGGAATGCTCCTGGTCAGGCATCGGAGAAAGGCCTTAAGCTGACTTCTGAGTCCCCAGAGACACATGCTGACCTACTGGAGGTTTACGGATCCAAGCAACAGCCACGGTGACCAGGCTGAGTGATTACACCGCATCGAAGGACTTGGCTTACTCTGTGTCTTTGGGCATGGTCAGCTCTGCTCCTAATGAGAACAGTAGCTGTCAATTTCCCAAGTGTCCATGACCTTAAGGAAAACATGAAGCAACCGGGAGGTCCTGACTCCCCTTCTTCTGTGTCTTTGCCCAGGTGTTTATCTCCATCTGCTGCCTTCAGGCCCTAATAAACACTTGGTGAAATGGACAATCTAAGCTCCCCCAAGATACAGAAAGAAAAGCTCTGCCTTTGGAGGTGGACTACTATATTTGAACTTTGGTCCTCCCACTTACTGTGTGATCTTGGCTGCGTCTGGTTCAACTCTCAGTTTCCTCATCTAGACATTGGCATAGTAATTCCTAACGCATGGCTTGCAGTGGGTATTGAATAACAGCACAGACTGTTCAATAACAAAATAATGTTTTGTTAACATTAAGGTGCTGTGTATATGCAAGTTATTGGTCATAGTTGATACATTTAGGACTCTTCATAGAGCTAAATCATCACTTCTCAGCCTTTTGGCTAAGATCAAGTGTAGCATAGAGCTACATCAAACAGTCTCTCCCTGTAATTCTTTCTTTCCCAAATAGAACCCCCTAAAATAAGGGTCTACAAACTATGGCCCATGGGCCAAATCCATCTTGCTGCTCATTTCTGTACAGCCTATGAACTAAAAATGACTTACATTTTTAAATGGTTGAAAAACATCAAAAGAATGATATTTTGTGACATTGGAATTATATAAAATTCAAATTCCCATGTCCATAAATAAAGCTTCATCAGAATATAGCCATGTTCATTTATTCATGCCTATGGCTGCTTTCAGACAACCACAGCAGACTTGAATAGCTGCAACAGAGACCGCACGGCCCGCAAAGGCCACGATATTTACCATCTGGTCTTTTACATCAAAAGGTACCTGATTCCTGATCTAGAATAGCAAAACCTGGCAAATAAAAACACTGAGCTAAACCTTGATCTTTAGGCATTCAAACTGGCTATGTCCACAGTCCTCAGATCTTTGGGTCTTTGAGGAGTTCGTACAGACCTGCCTTCCAAGGGTGTTAGAACATCGGCCTGAGTTGCTCACGGCTTAGGCAAGGTTGACAGAGCCCATGACAAGGGGAGTCCTTGTCATGGCAGCCTAGGGCCTTTCTCACTGGATCTGAGGGACCCAGGAAGGCCTGTCCCATTAGCAGAGCTGCAACTGTCTGAGTCCAGAGCCACACAAATCCCAACCTGCCTGCTGCAGTCTAGCCGATAACTTGCCTGCACGTCAGCTGGGAGAGTGCGTTTGTCTAGTGACGGGTCTCCCATTTAGAGGTAATCACCTTTTTGTATCCACAGAGCTCTTCTGAATGCTTCTCTCCACCCAGCACTTTCCCTGATGATTGAAAAGAGCTCAACCATCAAATGGCTTTGTCTCCTCTGAATGGCCTCCGTTTATCACCTGGACTAGCCCAGAAACTCCAACCCTGAGCTTCTCTTTGTGTAGCAACAGGTGCTGGGGAAGGGGGTGGGGTGGGCAGGGGGGAGGATGCATCTAAACTCCAGAGTAAGACAAGAAGAGGAAGGCTGGGAAATGCTCTTTGGGGGAGATCTTTAGAAACTGAATCACGTTCGCCACCCTGGAACGGGCTGCAACGGATATTTGTGCAGGACTCAAGGGAAGCAGGTGAAGCAATGATCTTTCAACCTTCTAAAAAAAATGCCCTATGACTGACCTGAGTGTTCCTTAAAAAGAAAGAGGGCATCAAAGAGTTCCCCTAAAAAATTCTAAGGGAAAAAAAGGAGTCAAGAGTTGCTTTTCCATATTTTTTAGTTGTGTGTAAAAATATTCTTACGGCTTGAGCCAGTTTAGTGACTACATTTTCTACTTAGTCCTCTCTGACAAGGGTCTAAGAAGGTTTATTCCCAAGTGCCAATTCTTTATAGATGCATTAAAATGTCGAGTCAGCCAGGTGCACTGGCTCACACTTGTAATTCTAGCATTTTGCGGGGCTGAGGCAGGAGGATCTCTTGACCCAGAAGCTTAAGACCAGCCTGGGCAATGTAGGGAGACTCCTGTCTCTACAAAAAAAAAAAGAACATTAGCGAGGTGTGGCGGCCTGTGCTTGTAGTCCCAGCTACTACTTGGGAGGCTGAGGTGGGAGAATCCCTTGGGCCCAGGAGTTCAAGGCTAGAGTGAACTGCGATTGCACCATTGCACACTAGCCTGGGTGAGTGAGTGAGACCCTGTTTCAAAAATTAAAAAAAAGGTTTAATCCAGCTATAAAAGTTGGTATTGGGGAGTCTAACGTTCAGGGGAAGCAGTAGTACAGGGTAGAAGTTGGGAACTTTATCTGGAAAGAGCTACATAGTAAGTTTTACTGGCGTTGCCAGCCATCTGGTCTTGGCTGCAACTATTCAACTCTGCTGCGGTAGCACAGAAGCAGCTATAGATAATATGTAAATGAGTGACCTGGGCTGTGATCCAAGAAAACTTTATTTACAAAAACAGGCGGTGGACTGGATTCAGCCCACGGGCCATGTTTGCCAGCCCCCGGTGCGTAGAGCTTCATCCTGCTTGCTACTCTCTGCTTTTCCCTACCAGATGCTAAAGCACAGAGAATGTGCTGGTTTACGGCAAGAAGTTCCCTCATGGGTCTAAGCTGAAGCTGTGGGTAAGTGAAACCAAGGAGAAGAGGGACAGGATCTTCGGTGTCAAGGTGAGAAAAAAAGGTTGGCAGTAGAAAGAAGAGTGTGGGCCAGGCGGAGGGTCCCCTTAACAGCAGAGCATCTGAATATGGTCACTAAGGTGGCGGCCGAGGTGGGAGCAAGACATCTGGTTCTTTGTGCTGCCCAGGGCTCTAAACAACCTCAGCCTCCACCTCTACTATGATTCCTGCTCTTTTTAGTCATCCCTGGAATCTTCTGGGATTGACGTCTCCTTTATGCCATCTACATTCCTGCAAACTCCCAATCTTGGTTCTCTCACAAGACCCATTAGAGCTCACCTTTAATAACCCTGCCTTGACGGTACCTTTCTTTAGCATTCAGAATAAATTAACCCTCCTCTCTGCTTTCCTGGTGTGGCTATACACCCTCTACCAGGTATAAATTGCATAATATTGTAAGTTATATTTATGGCTTCCTCATTGCTAGATTGCAAGCTTCGTGTGTGTGTGTCTTCATCTTTACATTTTCAGCGGCCAGCTGGGAAAAAATGCCAAGAAAGAGAGACAGATAAAGAAGAGAAAGAAAAAATAAGAGAAAAAAAAGAAAAAGAAAAAGAAAAGAAAAGACAGATGCAAGGTTGAGTTAATTCAAAATTACCCAATTTAGTGCTATTTTGAATGGCTTTCTAATTGCTTTATTTATAATGTCTTCTCTCCCAGTGACTTACACTGTTTTTGAGGGAGAAAGACAGAGTTGTAGTAGCCAAGATTATACTAGTCACAAATGGCAGAATTTCCATAGCCAGCCTAGGCTAGAAGGGAGATTTGTTGGTTCCTGTAACTGAACCAAGGGAGGGCAGAGTGCAGCTGGCCTCAGGGTCAACAGGGAACAGGCAAGAGACAAGCAGATCGGACCCACTGTCCCTCATCTTGGTTTCTGCTCATGTGCTAGTCTTATCCACTCAGACTGACTCTCTTTTGGAACCGAAGGTGTCAGCAACAGCCAAGTTTCATGACCTGGTATTTTTACCCTAAAGAGGAACTGTCTTCCCTGCCACCACACCCGAGGTCTAACTCAAAAACTCTTAAGGAAGCGTTCGCTTTCCTTGGGCCCTGCACCTCACCTGAGATCAGGGAGGCACATCTTCACAATTGGAAGCTTCTTCCCAGGTGGAAGGAAGACATCCCAGAGGAAGGGGGATGCATTTCTTAGAGGTAGAAAAACATGTGCCAGGCAGAGAGTAAGAGACACCCATTCTGTGTCTTCCTTTCTTGAATAGCCCTTTCTCAGTGGTTGGCCCTACGCTGGGCAGAAACACACATGAACGATGAGAGCCATTTTTCTTCTAAAGTGCTGTCTCTCATCACTCATGCAAATTTATCTCCAGGTTGGGGCCACCAATAAACTTTTCTAGGGTATATCCCCTTATTCTGATGGATTAAGACAACATTCCTTCATCACTGCTCCGGAGTCTGCAAACCAGTAGACAGTCCTGCTGAATCCAATTGGGCTCTGTGGCTCTTGGCTGTACTCGCTCAGATGTTTGCAGGTTGACTGATGGGCCAGGCTGGTCAGTGATAGCGTGATAGCCTGTGGCTGGGCACTGTGGCTCACACCCGTAATCCCAGCACTTTGGGAGGCTGAAGTGGGTGGATCACAAGGTCAAGAGATGAAGACCATCCTGGCCATCATGGTGAAACCCCATCTATACTAAAAATACAAAAATTAGCTGGACAGGGTGGTGCACACCTGTAGTCCCAGCTACTTGGGAGGCTGAGGCAGGAGAATCGCTTGAACCCATGAGGCTGTGGTTGCAGTGAACCAAGATCACACCACTGCACTCCAGCCTGGCAACAGAGTGAGATACTGTCTCAAAAAAAAAAAAAAAAAAAAAAAAAAAAAAGATGCCCACCGTTTTATAGGCTAAAAATGCCACCATCAACTTCAATCTTTCTTTCTACAGTCTGTAAGTACTGAATAAAAGAGGCCCAGCCATCTATTATCCATTCCACATTCATTTGTCCAGCACTTATAAAAAATTAATAAACTATTTTTTGGAGCAATTTTAGGTTTCTAGCAAAACTAAGTGGAAAGTACAGAGATCCTGTCCAGCACATATATTTTACAAACTATTGTGCAACCAGCTTTTATTGACTTTATTTTTTTCCTTTACTCAAAAACTCTGTAAAGTAGGGATGGATTTTTATCTGCACTTTTCAGATAGGGAAACTGAGGCATAGAAAGATTAAAGGGGCTTGCCCAAGACCTCATAGCTTTTGAGTAGCCAATCTGAGGGCGTTACTGTGCATTTTTCTAGGGCACTTTCAAAGAGCAGAAGTTTCCAAAGCAGTCACGGCTGACTCTTCAATGGTGGAATTCTCCACTCATAGTAGACACAGAAAGAAATAATGTAACTGTTGACAGGCTTTGAAAAGCCTGAACTCAGCAAATAGGCCACATTTGGTCTGCCGATATTCATTCAAGACATCAACTTTGGGTCCCACTGTGCCGTTGTAAGGGAGTCTAGCGACTTCTGATAAGGGATGGGGATCTTCTGTGTGGCTCCTTCCCCACCACTGATGCTGACTTTCTGGCTCTTGAATACTCATTTCACTGGTACCACATGGAAAAGCCCCTGGAGTGGAGGGTGGCAAGAATGAGAGGGAGGGTAGCTGGTAGGGCTCTCCAGATTGCCCTGGTTTGTCTCTCCCAAGACTAGTTTTCATGCCCAAAGGAATCTCATGGCTCAATCCATTCAGAGCTACAATTCCAGTTTCTTCTTTCTTTGGCTTCAGTACTTTCCAGCTCCAGTCTCTTGAGGTTAGGGTGTATGTGACATGGAGAGGAGACTGGGGCAAGGGGTGGGGGAGTGGAGTGGAGTGGGTGGTTGGTAATATTTTCCAGTTCTTTCTAAAGTGTCTGCCTTCCCTTAATGGATGCGGAAGTGAGCCAGCCAGCTGACTACCCCGACTTGGTTACTGCTTACATCATTTGAGCAGCCAGACTGGGGACAGGGGTTGGGGGAGGTGGAGGAGAAGCTGAGCAGGGATTAATCCAGCCCCGAATGAATTGACAGACAAAGGCATTGGAGATCAGGTAACCTTTTTCCGAAGCTCATGCCTTGGGGACATGGAGAAGAGCCAGACAGTTCCATTAGTGCATGCATAGCGTTCTTTGTGGGTGCTCTGCCCTTTATCAACAGTTCAGTTCCATTCCATTGCACCCTATGCCTCTCCCGTCTGTGAGCTTTGGTTGAGAATCAGGAATGTCCCAAGAATATATTAGTGGAGGAGTGATATAGAGAGACCTAAGATTAACAGCCCTCTTGGCATTTCCTTGTAGTGGGGGACAGCAACTTGCATCAGTTAGCTTTTGCAAGATGAGCTACCCCCAGAGTTAGTGATGTGTGACAACATTCCTTCATCACTGTTCCAAGTCTGCAAACCAGCAGGGCAGTCCTGCCGAATTGGATTGGGCTCTGTGGCTCCTGGCGGCACTCGCTCAAGTGTTTGTAGGCTGGCTGATGGGCCAGGCTGGTCAGTGACAGCCTGGATGACTGGAGCCTTTCTCTGCATACTCTCTCATCCTCTCCCAGGCAGACTTGGGCTTGTTCAGGTGGCAGGGGCAGGGTTCCAAGGAGGCAAAGGACAGCCTGCACAGCCCCTAGAAGACAGGCTTGGAATACATGTGACATGTTCTACTGGCCACAGCAAGTTACAAGGCCAAAGCCAGCAGTGGGGACGAGCTCCAGCTCTTAATGGGAGTAGGCAAAGAGAATTGTAGACATTTCTGCACTCTGCTTTAGAGACATGTACTCTCGCTATGCACAGAAAATGATAGTCTTCTTTTATTTCTCTTATCACACATGCCTATGGCAGGATGGAGGAAGAGTGGTTAAGTCTGACAGGGGTGAGTGGGATGGGACAGAATTTGAAGAAAACTTCACAGAGCGGGACGTCTTAGAGGACAAATTGTATTTCAACAGGAGCAGAAACACACACATCTTTCTCTTTCTTTTCTATTATTTTCCTCTTGCCAAAAACCCACAATGGGCCCAACTATTATGTAATCTATTTGCCAGGGATTTCAGAAGCGACACTGTGGTGGCTCTCATCCAAGTACAAACCAGGTCAGACCCTGCTTGGCTTCTGAGATTGGGTGCATCCAGGGTGATATGGCTGTAGACAGTGATCCCATGGTGTAGAATCTGCTTTCTGCATCTGGAGGCAAGATGTGCTCCAGCCAGAGCTTCCAGGGGTTAGAAAAAGGGAGGGTCCTGGACTCACATTTTTGCCAAATTATAATGCTTCTTTCCTATCTCTCGCCTCTTCCTGAGCTCCTCCCCTACCTCTCTTTCTCGCTGTGATTTCGAATGGGTATAGATCTACGATGGCAACAAGGAAAAAGGAACGGAAAAATTGTTATCATTCCATTGCCAATGGAAAAAGAGATCAATTTATTTCTCGCATTCTGTGGCGGGGTCATGCAGATATCCCACACATTAGTATGTGAATTCTGTGTTAAGTGCTTAGCGCAGTTTTGGGGACAGAGTATGTGAATTAGTTAAGCAGTGTGAGGGCAACGGAAGTGAACGTGATTGTTGTAATTATTGTACTTAGTGAAACACTGGAAATGGAAACATTATTTGAGCAGACTTCTATCTTAGTAGAATTTGCTGATTTGGTAGCATACTTTACTAGTAAGATCGTTAAAAACCAACATTCAGATTTTAGAATTGTCTTTTCTATGATCTAGCAGTCTCACTATTAGGTATTTATCCAAAAGAAATCAGTATATCAAAGGAATATCTACATCCCCAGGTTTATTTGAGTACTATACAAAATAGCCAAGATTTGAAATCAACGTGTGTCTATCAACAAAAGAGTGGATAAAGAAAATGTGATACATATATATATCGGTATGTGTATGATATATATTAAGTTGGTGCAGAAGTAATTGTGATTTTTGCCATTAAAAGTAATGTCACACACACATACACAGACACACACACACATACCCAGAATACTATTTGACCCTAAAAATGAAATTTCCTCATTTGCAGCAAAATGGATGGAACTGGAGGTCATTATGTTAAGTGAAATAAGCCAGATACAGAAGAACAAATATTGCATGTTCTCACTCATATGTCGGAGCCAAAGGGGGGATCTCATGGAGGTAGGGAGTAGAATGCTAGTTACCAGTGTTTGGGAAGGGTAGACAGTGAGGGGAAGAGAGGGTGGTTAATGGGTACAAACATGGAGCTAGAAGAATATGTTGTAGTACTCGATAGCACAGTAGATTGACCACAGTTACAATACTATGTTGTCCAATTCAAAATAGCTAGATGAGAAGATTTGAATTGTTCACAACATCAAAGAAATGGAAATGTTTGAGGTGATGAATATCTTATGTACTGATTTGATCATTACACATTATATGCATTTATCAAAATATCACATGTGCCCCATGAATATGTAGGTTGTTATGTATCAGTAAAAAAATTTAGGACCAGGTGTGGTGGCTTATGCCTGTAATCCCAGCACTTTGGAAGGCCGAGGTGGGTGGATCACCTGAGGTTAGGAGTTCAAGACCAGCCTGACCAACATAGTGAAATCCCATCTCTACTAAAAATACAAAAATTATGGGCATGGTGGCACGTGCCTGTAATCCCAGTTACTTGGGAGGCTGAAGCAGGAGAATTGCTTGAACACAGGAGGGGGAAGTTGCAGGGAGCCAAGATCATGACATTGCACTCTGGCCTGGGCAACAAGAGTGAAATTCAGTCTCATAAATAAATAAATAAACAAACAAATAAATAAATCAAAGAAGCAACTTCCTGTTTTTGCACATGCATGAGGAACTTTCTTGCCTAGAGCGGAAAAAGTCCCAGGAGGAAACCCAGTCTGGGTCTGGAGCTGGTCCTCCTCCCTGTGAAATCTACCCTTGGAGAAATCCTCTGTCCACATTTCCACCTGCAAGAGGACGCCCTCACCCTGCCCTCACCCTGGCAGCTCTTGGAGAATGAGGGGAACTCTGAGAGTGCAGACTGTTTTCTTATGCTCCCCAGTCTCTGTGGCCTGAAGTACTCCTTTTGCAAAGAAAGGTGGTGCCTCATTAAACCTGGCTTTTCTCTGTCTCTGCCGTGTCTTTGAAGATCCTAGGGGCCTTGCGCAGTTTTTGCATGCCAATCACGCCTGGGACTTTAGGTGGGGATTCTGTTTTGTTCGTTCCCAGTCTGGAAGATGTAGTCAAGAGTGGAGGTTCTAGATGGGAGCTGAGGTGGTTCTAGCTACCTCCACCCTTATGTCATTCTCAGACCTTCTTCCTCTCTGTTCTTCATGACAGAACCAGGGTCTAAATCTGAACTTGTTTGGTGGCAGAGAACAGAAACGTAGTTCCAATTAGTGTAGACAAATGAGACATTTCTTCCAGAGATGTGTAGGGCACTGAGATGCCTTATAGAAATAGGGGAAGAGCTGTGACAGTCACTGTTTGCTCTTCTCTGCTGATCTGTGCTTCTCTGACTGCTGGTGAATTTTGAGTGCTTCCCAGAGGCTTTCATGGCCTAGGAGCCACATAATCACCAGCTGTCCCTGCTTAGCAACTTCTGTAGAAAGAAAATCCCCCTACAGCATTCTTTGCTGCAACTCAGGGAAAGATTCTCAGTTTCTCTACTTGGGCTACATGTCACTGCTGCCTAAACACAGACCACTAGGCTTTGTTTGTCCTTAGTCCTATGCCCACTCCTCCAAGTAACAGAATAAAGAGGATAGGAATGTTTGCTGAACAGATAACGCTCAAAAAGTACTCTAGCAGGCATAAGACCGAAGCAGGAGGCAATGTACTCCTTTTCTCTATTATCACCAGAGCCCATCAACATACTGGAGTTGGTGTCTACTCTTCCTTCCGTGACTAATGGGTGTAAGTCAATCATTGCCATTCTTCCTCTCCTTGACAGTGACTGGTTTAGGCACAAGCATGTGATGTGATCCTGGCAAATATGATGGAAGGAGATTAGAAGACTTCTCAGTCCTTAAGAAGGCTAATCTCTTTTGCTGGGCACTATCCAGTCTGTAATGGATACCTGGGACTGTTGGACCCAGCCTGCAGCTGTTAGGACCTAGTCAAGGGCAAGGCTGACACACTGAGGATGGCAGATCAGAGTGGAACCAGGTCCTGGACCTGGTTGAGCCACTGAGTTAACCAACCCTGGAGCCACCATTTCTAGGGCTTTTTATTTTATTATTGTTTTTTAATGAAAGAGTAAATTTTTATTTATTTATTTTTTTCTTTCTTTCTTTCTTTCTTTTTTTTTTTTTTTTTTGAGACAGAGTTTCACTGTTGTTGCCTAGGCTGAAGTGCAATGGTGCGATCTTGGCTCACTGCAATTTCTGCCTCCCAGGATCAAGCAAGTCTCCTGCCTCAGCCTCCCGAGTAGCTAGGATTACATGCATGCAGCACCATGCCCGGATAATTTTGTGTTTTTAGTAAAGACAGGGTTTCACCATATTGGTCAGGCTGGTCTTGAACTCCTGACCTCAGGTGATCCACCCGCCTTGGCCTCCAAAGTACTTGGATTACAGGCATGAGCCACCACTGTTTGCCTTTTAACAAGCCCTTTGGGTGCATGCTAAAGTCTGAGACACATCATTTAAGCCATTGGAGTCAGGATTGGAGGACAACTTGGTTCTGTTTACCTGCTGCTGAAATATTCTAAATGGAATAGTCTTAACAGAAAGGGTCTGGGAAGAACCTAGAATCGTTCTAATGCTACCCCTTCATTTCATACCCGTGACTGAGTTCAGGGAGGAATTCTATTCAATGTTCGATAGGATGCTGCTCCTGAGGGCTGGGCCCCTTTTCCCTTGAAGTTCTTACTCTCATTTTTATCATTATCGTCAAGAAATCTTCACTTTCTGCATAGAGTGTATAGAGTGAACCCCACAGATGCTTCACCTGATGCCTTTGAGCTCAAGATGCCTGTACCAGTCAGGAAACAAACTGGTGATTAGAAGCGAGTTAAATAAAAGTAATAAAAAGGTTGTTCACAAAGGTGCAGGTGAGATAAAGGGAAACCTATGAAGGACAGTGCAGGGCCCCAGGGCTAGTAAGGGCAAGGGGTGACAGCAATGACTGGCGCCCAGGGAGGGAAGCTGCGACAGGCTGAAGAGTGACACCTTCCCCAAGACGTGCCCATCCTACAATCCCAGGAACCCACGAATGTGACCTTATTTGGAAAGGGGATCTTTGCAGATCTCATTAAGTTAAGGATCTTGAGATGAGATTACTCTGGTTTATCCAAGTGGGCCCTACATCTAATGACAAATGTCTTTTTAAATGAAAGATAGGGATTTTAGACAGATAGAAGAGAAGACACCGATAAGAGGAGGAGGCAATGTGACCACAGAGACAGAGATTGGTGTGATGAGGCCACAAGTCAAGGAATGCTGGCAGTCACCAGCAGCTGGAAGAAGCAGAGAATAGATCCTGCCAATCGCAGAGCCTCCAGAGAGAGCATGACCTTGCCAACACCTTGATTCCAGACTTCTGTCCTCCTGGAACGATGAGAGAACATATTGCTGTTATTTTTAACCCACCAAGTTTGCTGTAAGTTATACAGCAGCCACAGGAAACTAATATAGTAGCTCTATAGACAGGACCATACGCCAGGAGCTGTAAGGATCCCAGACAACCTGGACCAATGCAGCAGGGAGGGAATGAGGGAATCAATTCCCAGCTTCCCTTTTCTTCGTTCTCTCTGACTTCCAGATAGTACCTCCCACTGGCCAAATCCAAATGAAAACTGTAGGGCAAGGGACACCTTTTGGTAGGGTCCCTAGGGATTGGCCTCCTGAGACTCAGCAGGACAGAGAAGTTTGGACATGGAGGGGCAGGTAGAGCTGTCCAACATGTGCCCCATTGCAGGCAAAGCACGACTGAACTGTAGGCATTGAAAAGCCATGGCAGGATGAGGTGCAAACATTTCCATGAGATCTATGCGGCAGGAATTAGTGCTTTGTGTAGCTGAGAGGAAAGAAAGATGTCTGGAAAAGCTGGTGGAAGAAGTAGAAATTTAGGTAATTTTTTTTTTTTTTTTTTTTTAATTGAGACGGAGTTTCGCTGTTGTTACGCAGGCTGGAGTGCAATGGCACGATCTCGGCTCACCGCAACCTCTGCCTCCTGGGTTCAAGCAATTCTCCTGCCTCAGCCTCCCGAGTAGCTGGGACTACAGGCATGCACCACCATGCTCGGCTAATTTTTGTATTTTTTTTTAGTATAGACGGGGTTTCACCTTGCTGACCAAGATGGTCTCGATCTCCTGACCTCGTGATCCACCCGCCTCGGCCTCCCAAAGTGCTGGGATTATAGACGTGAGCCACTGCGCCCGGCCCTAGGTAATGTTTGAGTGGTAGGAGAAAGACAGTTGGATGATCCAGGGATGGGAAAGTGATTCCTTGTATATGTCTATATCTATATCATCTAGATCTATGTATCTATAACTATATATCTGTGCTTGGAAGATAGCTAGAGATCATGGTGGGATAAGAGTGTAAAATATGTCAACAGCATGTGCTTATGATGGGGAAATCAGGTGGGAAGAGTTAGGAACTGGGGAACACTAATCTAATGTAGAACTTTGCCTTTTTTTTTTTTTCAGATTTCTGGCATTGTGGCAATCAACAATAGGGTCACTGCTACCCCATGTAGAGCCCTAACCATCCCTTCTATTGACAGGTGAGGGCAGCCCCATAAGATCTAGCCTCTCAGCATCTAGGAGTACTGCTTCCTAGAAAGGTGGTGAATGAGAGTTGGGGTCTGTCCTATTTCCTCTGGATAAGAAGACACAGGGCTCAGAGGATAGAAGTTGGGCTGGATGAATTAGAGGGACCTGTGGTCATCATCCCAGAAGCAAGTTGCTAGGCAGAGTTTGGAGGTGTTGGGCTCAAACCCATCACAGCCACTGCCCTATGTGGTCCTAGGCAAAGGTCCTGTGTCTCCCACGAAAGTGGCCACAATGAGATACTTACTATCTATCTTGAAGAGACTTTGTTTGATAAAAGCAAATAATGGTAAATAAACTGAGGGAAATAAACAACAATCACTAATCTATCAAACTATCAAAAATAATCTAATTACAAAGGAAGGAAGAGAAAAAAAAGGCCAGGGAGCTGGAAGGTACAGAAACAATGTCAGTGTGGACTAAAGAGAGACAAAAGCATACACATTTATTAGAAGAAGAGATAACCTTGCCCCCTTTTTCACTTCTGCTCAGGAAATTTTGTTTCTCTTTGCCTGATAATCCAAGATGGAGGGGCAGCATCTCCATGGCATCTCACTCTGATTTGTGAAGATATGGCCAGAGAAATTGTTCTCAAGAGGGTGAATTATGTGACAGCTTCTATTTTATGGTACTTTGCTATCCACTTTGTAAGGCATGAGTAACAACAACCACCACCACAACAAAACAACAACAACAAGCAGCAAACCAAATTACCAAAGCACATAAAAAATTTGTTCAGTCAGTTACAAAATGCACCTCAGCCAGAGAGGTGGGCACCTGACTCCTGGAGGGGTCCTTCAGCCTGTGGAGTGTTATTCTGTATGGCAGGTTTCACAGTGAGCAGAGGCTGTCTCTGAAAATGGCCAGAGAACCAGTGGGTTGTAGTAGTTTGCATATGGGGAGAAAGAGAGAGAGAAAGAGAAAGTGTGTGTGTGTGTGTGTGTGTGTGTGTGTGTGTGTGTTTGGCTAAATGTCATCTGTGTGTCTGCATGCAACACTGTGCCAATGAAGTTGGACATGCTTCTACATGTGAGATGGGGTCTGGCCTTGGCAGCGAGGCGGTGTACGTGTGGGTGTGAGTGATAGCGGATTCAGGGTCCTGGCCCAGGGCCCCTGGGGACTGTCACCTGCAGGACTCATCATAGAGGAGACCAGGTGCTTGGAGTGTCCTCAAAGCAATACAGAGTGCATGGTCATGAGTTTGAAAAATATTCCTGTGAGAGATATAAATAAAGACTCTAAGCCCAAAGCCAGAGTTTTAGAAAGCCAGCCTTACACACAGGATAATTTATAGCTGCTGCTGTCTCTTCCCATGCATGACTCAGCTCTCCTAGCCAAAGTAGGTCTAGCCTGCTCCAGTAACCTTTGCTGGGAAGGGAAGAGCTGAAGCAAACTCCAAGAAGCCCAATGATCCAACCATCCAGCTCCCAGACTAGCTCCTGCTGAGCTCCTTTCCTCTGTTCCCTTTGGGCACACTCCAACAATGACATGGATGAACAGATCCTGGAACCTGAGAAACTGGAGACTTAGGTATTCCCAGCTGACTGGTCCTTGGAAGTCTATTAAACTGGCTTCCTTATACCTTCAGGATCTTGGTGGATTCTGCTACCCGCACAATGGGCATTGGCTCAAACACCCTTCCCACCACTCCCCAGCCTGCCTTCCAGCTATTGGGAGGCAGCAAAATCAGAACAAAGACCTGCTTGAAGCTAGAGAGTTTTTCTCAGTCTCAGAGACTCTTGAGCCCAACAGGAAGAATAAAAATGAGAGCACTTTTCCCTTTTATTTAAAAGACAGTATATATCCAAGTCAAGTGCCAAAAACTGCCTAAAAAGAGGGATAAATAGTGACATGCTTAAACATTGTGGTGAATTTGTTGGGGGAGGCAGCCAGCAAGGAACGAGGTTCATTTTTCCAATTTTCTCTCTATATTCCCCCTTCCCGCCCACCTTCTTTCATATATTTTTAGCAGACTTTTGCCAACCATGTCAAAGAGATAGATACAAGTACAGAGAATGCCTACTGACACCAAAGGATTTGCCCCCCTTTTTTTTTCTTAAAAATCTTCCAGGAGTGTGGAAAGGACTGGAAGTGCTTGAAGGTCTTTTTAGCCACATGCCTCACCCCAACTTGGATCTGGAATATTTTTATGCCAAGGCCCATATGCCTGACTGTCCAAGTATAGGGGAAAAAATAACATTCAGAGCTTTTTTAAAAAATAATTCAGCTTTTTGATTAAATTGCTAAACAGCCTTGAATCAAGTATTTTCTTTCTGTTCTAGTGGATGTGCAACTGGCCTGATTTTAACTCAGGATCCAGCACATAATAGATAATGTAATAATTGTTGAATAGATGAATAATTCTTTAACTCTGTAATGAAGTGTCCTCATTCAATACGCATTTATTAAGCTCCTCTCTGTGTGGTGTGTGTGTGTGTGTGTGTGTGTGTGTGTGTGTGTGTGCGCGCTTCTACAAGTGTGCATCCTCAAAGGCCTTTTCCTGCAATAACATTCTATAATTCGGTGACCTATATTCTGAGTAAGTCATACACTGATACTTTGATGAATCTGGGAGAAGGAAGTTTCAAGTTAACCAAGTTAAAACACACATACACACTACACTTCAAACCTACTTCACAAATGATAGAAAGCAGAGGACCTTGGTAGCTGCATAGCCAAAACCACAGAATTTCTGCCTGATCTGGCCTGGCCTTGCTGGAAACGCACAGTGCCTACTCTGGATCCCACAGCTCAGTCTTTTGACGTTCTTTTGTTCCTGGTCTCCTCTTCTTTCTGATCTTTCCATTCAGGAGTGATCCTCCACACTCTCAGTTTCTGAAGACCCCCTGTTCTCCTAGTCACTCCTGTCTTTCCTTATCTTAAAAATAACAAAGGCTGTTCATCACTCATATGTGCAGATTGATATGCACATGTGGCTGAATTCAATTTAGAGATCCTTGCATGTTTTAGGAAGGAAACAGACTAGCAGAGAGATGAAGAGACTCCCAAGGTTCGGCAGCCATTGAATAGCAGTAATCTAGCATATTATTCTGATCTGAAATTGATCTGTAATTATCAAGTTAGAACTACAGATACAATTCCACAAGCCTGTCAATTAGGAGCCTGGAGGTGGCCTTGAGGCTGAGTCCAGCCAGTCTTTCTGCCCTTTTGATAGCTGATTACTCCCCTTGGATCTATACGATTTGGTTCAGCTTCCCATGATTTCTTCTACTCTATTTAGGATATTCACACTGTATTAGCAATTTATAGACCTGGATGGGCCCTTCAGATGTCATCTGCTTTCTGAAGTTCTCAATCACCAGGCAGAATTCCAGTCCCTGCAGTCCTTGGTTCTGAAGGATATAGGGCCTCCCTTCAGTAAGAAAACCAGGTTGCATTTCTGCTTTTTTCCTCCAGAATGAGTGGCCCCTTCTGTTGGGTTTGCAACATTTGCTCTGGAAGCCCCCACTGCACGCGTACCATAATCATCTCCAGGCCTTGGCTGAGCACTTAGAGACTCAGAATACCATTTTGGATACAACAAGGGTCTCTTAGAGCTAAAAAGATAGAAACTTTCATCCCACTGATTAGGGTTGGAAGGAAAACAAATACGTAGATTTTGTTGCTCCAATGAAACAGATCTCTGTGTCTGCACAGCGATGACAGGGAATGGTCTTTGGTCTCAAACAGCTTGGTTCTGACCCAATGGACTTGGAAGATGGACTGCTCATGTGCACTGTGGCCCATGCCAAGGTCACGGGGACTGGTACACGTGACCACTCCAGGGAAGGAAGATCTGTATTCTTTGGGGAAAATTCATATGAGTGGGGAAGAAGAGGAGGAGGTGGCATGCAGAGAGAGGAGCCATCCCACTTTGCAATCTCTCCTCCATCTTTGTCACCCCTCTCCACCCTCTGGTTACTCACGCTTCCAGGGGAGCTACACTGGTTGATCTCAAAATGAGGCCCCAGGACCACAGATCTGTCAGTGGCACCAGCAGCACGGGCCAGACCAGGGCCAGGTGATTCTGTGGCCTGTTTATACCCTGTAACCAGAGCCTGTTCTCAAAGAGGCTTCCTGACAGCTGTGGAGGTGAGGGGATGGGCCAGCACTTCCAGAGATTGAGTGGACCCATGCTGGGGTCCATCTCAGGGGCAGCTTAGCCTGACAATTTTCTCAAGCCAGGGGATGGGAATGGGAAGAGGTGGGGCAGGTTACCAGTTACTGCTCGTGGTGGCGGGACCTTGGAGCCTGCTATTGAACTTGTGTGCTCCCTCCAGCCCCTAGTCTGCCAATGGGATTGCTTTCTTCAGGGTCAAGGCAGGTGAGAGAGGAGTTCTGCATGTTTCCTTGGTTTATTTTCCCCACTGTTTATCTGTGTCATTACAGAAGCAAAAACAAACACGCGGTGAGAGGCTCTGGGTCAGCCAGAATTCTAGATTCTGCTGCCAGGCACATCTTTCAGGGTAGAGTGCTTATTTCCTCATCCCCACCCCAAGCCTCTCCTCAAAGGTCAGCCTTTCTTTCTTCCCCTCAGTTCTGAGAGGCAGTAGCGGGGACCTTCCTCCACTCAGCCCAGCCTGGACTCCCGGCCAAGAGGCTGGGGCAGTGAGCCCTCCCTGCCAGGGTCTGGTGAGGCTGAAAATTCTTCAAGGCCGGTCATCTCATGGGCCTTTCTACAGCTGTGTTCCAACCCCCTGTCCCCTGCAATTCCATATCTTCATTTTTTTGGGTCAGGCTCCCTCCACCTTCATCTTTCTTTCTTGTCTTTTATAAATTGTTCCTGTAGCAGCTGCTCCTGCCCCTACCCAGCCCCTAGTCCTGGGTGCCTTGGAGAGTGGGTACACATCGTATCCTGGCTTCTATGTTCGCACGTCTCATGATATTTGCCGATGGTTAACACGTTCTTTCCTTTAGTCTCCTGCTCTCTACCACTTTGGCTAGGGTTGGGGGGGCGGGCAGGAAGGGAGGGGCAGATTTAGCTCATGCTGGCGTCTAGCCCTGGCACAGCCTGTGACCCGCTGCTCTCAGGGAAGCATGCCAGTGCACCCTTCTACTGTCCTGGCCTATCTGCCTTCTGATGGCAGCCTTGGCAGGAGTGGAGCTCATGGGGTTGGCTGGGTTTGCTCAACAGCTGCCTCATAAAGGAAAAGGCGAGGGTGAGACTAGAGGGTATGGGGAAAACAACCCAAAACAAGGTGTAGAGAGTTGGGGATCAGAGTTCAAGTCCGTGCAGGGTCACCAACCAGCCGTGAGAACTTTTTAAATTATGAGAGTCTTCATAATTTAAAATGGGAATGATGGTAATTCACACTTCTTTGAGTGGGTATCAGAATCATGGACATCGGGGCAGGTGGTCTAGAGTACCCCAACCACAATTGTCAACACTTGAAAACGTGTCTTCTGCTTGTCCCATAGTAAGTCACTATGTCTTGTTACAAGCCGACCTGAGTCAATCTGTTTGATCACAACTGCTGGGGACTTTTCAGCAGTTCATGGTAGAGCCAAGAAAGCTTGAGTTGGGTGAGGTTAGCTGTTCCTTCTCATCCCTGCCACCATATTCTAATGAAAGTTAGTCTCAGATCAGATTCATACCTATGATTATTAAACAAGCATTCATGATCAAACAGGCCTCTGCTTCGATAGCCTAAATGAGTCCCTGATCACTGTCCTTGTAGACCCTCTTAACCTTCCATCACTTCATTCAAGGCAGAAACAACACAATTCCAAAGGGAGGAGATGGTTACCCTGATTATTGGCATTAGGCAATTAAAGATTCTCTCGACCAATGGCTGGACACAGCACTGCTGGGGGGTCGAGTTCCAGAAGCCAACCTAGGTGCAGCCCAGGTCTCCATGCGTTCACATCCTGAGTATTTCTAAACCGTTTTTGGCCAATCCATGTATTGTCAATATCATTCATTTCACAAAAAGAATCTATTTTCATCACTGTTTCTTTTTCTTTTTTTAAACAGAGACAGGGTCTCGCTATGTTGACCAGACTGGTCTCGAACTCCTGAGCTCAAGTCATCTGCCTGCCTAAGTCTCCCAAAGTGCTAGGATTCCAGGTGTGAGCCACCATGCTCAGCCTATCATTCTTTATGCTCTAAGACAGACAATTATGCATGTCTGTAGACTGGTGATTCTCTGCTTTGAGAGCAAATCAGAATTACCAGAGGTTCTTGTTAAAAATGCAGATTTCAAGGTCACACCCCAGAGGCTGTGATCCAGGAAGACGGGGTTCAGGAATCCGCGATTTAGCAAGCTCTCCATGTGAATCCTGCTGTCTGTGATCCGGGGGCCTCATTTTGAGAACCACCACTGTAGCTCCCCTGGAAGCCTGAGTAACTAATAACGGGTTGATTGCTCAGCTGGGCTCCTGCAGCCCCACCTCTGCCCTGACATTTGCTGATCCGACAACTCCAAGTGGCGTGGCTTCAACCAGGAACAAATGGTTGCTGCTTACAGGCCAACTGGCATTCTTCTGGTATCAGGCTGATTTCTAGGCCTGGAAACCACTCAGCTCCAACTCAAGAGGGGTGTGCTGCAGACACCAGCTTGGTTGAATGCTTGGGAACCGCAAGACCTCTGCGTGATTCCCATTCTTCTACTCTGCTTTCTGGCCCCTGCCAAGTTGCCCAGTTTTCATTTCCTGGTTATTGAGTTATGCACGCACACACACACACACACACTCTCTCTCTCACACACACACTCACACACACACACACACTCTCTCTCTCACACACACTCTCTCTCTCTCTCTCACACACACACACACACACACACACACACTCTCTCTGTCTCTCTCTCTCTCTCTCTCTCTCTCTCTCTTTCTCCCTCTTCTCCTCCACCCCACCTCCCCGCCCCTTGATTTCAGATCTCGGGGACATGGTGGTGGGAAAGAATCTTGAGGCAGCCATTTCTAGCAGTAAATTTAGGAGCTGCACACACAAGCATTATTGTCACACTTTCTGCTCCCTTGGCAAGTTAATCTTTTTGTATCTAATTATTATTAATTTTTCTGAAAAATGGAAATAATTGATATATCTGTGAGTTTATTTGTTGCTTATAAGTAAAATGCCTGGCACAAAGCAAGTGCTCAATAAACATGAGCTACACACATACACACATACACGCACCTCACACAGACATACACCTCATACATGCACATGCACTCACACATACTCACACACATACACCTTTTATATGTACAAACACACACACATACTCTCACACATAGTCCCACAATACACCTCACACACACATGTGCATTCATACTGTCTCACACACCTGCAGATTCTCATACATACATATATACTTTCACAGTACTCACACACATTCTCACAATACACATTCTCCAACACAGTCTTATACTCACACCGGCATACTCTGACACAGACATACACACTTGGACTCACTTTCATACACCACACCCCACTCACTCACGTGCCCACATGGATGTACTCATGCCCTCACACACTCAAGCACACATTTGTCACACACTCATGTTCTCACACCCACCCACCCATAGACACACTCACACTTATGTCCTCACACATGCATTTCTCACACACTCTCACAGACACACTCATGCCCTCACCCCCACACACCCCCACACACATCTGTCACACACTCACACACTCTGACACATGTCTTCTGTGGAGTCAGAGTGAAAGGGGCCTTCGCTGGGAGTGAGTGGGGTTGGCAGGAGCTCAGGAGCCAGGAGCAGGAAGAATCTGATGTTCACGGGGCCTCATCTGCGCTTGTCTTGGGGAGGTGCCAGGTAACCAGACTCCACCCCAGTGACTTTGGAGCAAGGCAGCCATGGGCAAAACCAAGTCTTCTGCAAAGCCCCCATGTGCAGGGTTTAGGTAAAATGTGATGGAAAGGGAGGAGGCAGATTTGAGGAAAGCTTCCCAGGAGCCCATGCAGCAATACCAGTGACAGAAACGAACAGCTGCAGGCTAGGCACAGTGGTTCATGCCTGCAATCCCAGCACTTCGGGAGGCTGAGGCAGGTAGATCACCTGAGGTCAGGAGTTCGAGACCAGCCTAGACCAACATTTCTACTGAAAATAACAAAAACATTAGCCAGGCCTGGTGGCACAGGCTTGTAATCCCAGCTACTCGGGAGGCTGAGGCAGGAGGATTGCTTAAATCCGGGAGGTGGAGGTTGCAGTGAGCTGAGATTACGCCACTACACTGCAGCCTGGGTGAGACTCCAGCTCAAAACAAAACAAAAAGATACGTGCCAGGCATGGCGCTGTGTGTGTGTAGTGCGTCTCATTAAATCTGCTCAACAACCAGCAGGTCATGAGTCCGTGTTGCAGACGAAGAAACTGAGGCAAAAGGAGGTTCCTCGGCTTGGTGCATATGCCTGGTGCTATGTTCGAGCCAGGCTGTCTAGGTGAGCACCGGGCGCATCCCCCTGAGCCCCCGCCACACAGAGGGGGTGTGTGTGTGAGCTCAACCTGAAGACCGTGGTGTGGGGTGGGGACACGGGGGGCGCAGGAGGAGGACAAAAGGCAGAGGACGGGACGGTGTGTGGCCCGCCCCCGGGAAAGGGAGGTAGTCCGGGTCAGCAGGGCTCGGATCTGGGAGCCACTTTCATGCTTGTGGAAGGAGTTTGGCTTTTGTTTTGTCCCGTGAACTTTGCGAGGAGTAGAGGCCTAGAGCAGAAGAATGATTTGAATTTTAGGAAGATGAGGAGGTGGATAGAAAAGGTCAAAGAGTAGAGGAGCCACGCTCTGGTGTGGGCAGCCACAGAGGAGACGGGTCTCCATACATCATGGCGGGGAGTCAGGCAACCGACGGAGTCTAGTGGGCCGGGCGGCTGTGGGGGGAGGCGGCTGTGGGGGGAGGCGGCTGTGGGGGGAGGCGGCTGTGGGGGGAGGCGGCTGTGCGGGGGGGGGCTGTGCGGGGAGGGGACTGCGGGGGGAGGGGGCTGTGCGGGGAGGGGCTGTGGGGGAGGGGGCTGTGGGGGAGGCGGCTGTGGGGGGAGGCGGCTGTGGGGGGAGGCGGCTGTGCGGGGGGGGCTGTGCGGGGAGGGGACTGCGGGGGGAGGGGGCTGTGCGGGGAGGGGCTGTGGGGGAGGGGGCTGTGGGGGGAGGCGGCTGTGGGGGGAGGCGGCTGTGCGGGGGGGGGCTGTGCGGGGAGGGGACTGCGGGGGGAGGGGGCTGTGCGGGGAGGGGCTGTGGGGGAGGGGGCTGTGGGGGAGGCGGCTGTGGGGGGAGGCGGCTGTGGGGGGAGGCGGCTGTGCGGGGGGGGCTGTGCGGGGAGGGGACTGCGGGGGGAGGGGGCTGTGCGGGGAGGGGCTGTGGGGGAGGGGGCTGTGGGGGGAGGGGTTGTGGGGGAGGGGCTGTGGGGGGAGGCGGCTGTGGGGGGGGGGGCTGTGCGGGGAGGGGACTGCGGGGGGAGGGGGCTGTGCGGGGAGGGGTTGTGGGGGAGGGGCTGTGGGGGGAGGCGGCTGTGGGGGGGAGGCGGCGGTTGTTGGGGTAGGCGTCGGGGGAGGCGGCTGTCGTGGAGGCCCAGACCTGCAGGGACGCTTCCGCAGGGACGCCGGAAGGGCGTTGGGGCGGGTAACCCCACCTGGAGCCAGGAGGGGGCGACACGGCCGGGAGGCGGCGAGGAGCGCAGCGGGGAGGGACGTGTTGGAAGGGGGCTCGGGGAACAGGCCGGGGACTCTTGGCCGCGGGAGGCTCTGTCGCCCTGGGGCTCGCCAGGGCAGGCACGTGGGTCAGTGCCCTGAGGAGAATGCCCTCGTGGGAGGCCGGGAGAGCTGCCAGTGCTGGACGCCAGAGCGGTCAGACAGACGAGTCCACGGGCAGAGATGGCCCCCGTGTGTGCGGGGACCGCCCCTCCGCGCCCGCGCCCTCCTCGGGCATCTCTCGCGCTGTGCAGAAGGGTTCAGGACCTGCTGTGTTCAGCTGACGGCTTTCCAGAGCCACCAAGGGCTGAGCTCCCCGCTCCGATCTGGGTTCTCCCCACATCTTCTCTGACTCTTGAAGGAACCGGGGGCCTGCGGGGAAGTCCTGCGCTTTGGGGAGAAACTGAGGCTGAGCCAGAGCTGAGAACCACGGTGCTGGGGAAGCGAGGCAGCCGGAGGCTGCCCCAAACCTCAATGGAAATGAATAAACATCGATCGGGCGTCTCCTCTCTGCCGAGTACTGGGCTCAGCCCCAGGGGTACAAAAATAAAATGTGGTATTAGACACAACGGAATACTATTCAGTCCTATAAAAGAGGGGAATCCTGTCACCGGTGACAACGTGGGTGAACCTGGAGGTCATGGTGCCAAGTAAAATAAACCAGGCACAGAACAACAAACACCCCATGATCTCACTTGTGTGTGGAATCTAAAGAAGTCCAACTCATAGAAGCAGAGAGTAGAATAGTGGTTACCAGATGCTGGGGAAGGGGAGCAGGGAGGTGGGGTGGGAGGGATGGTGCTGTTTGGAGGATGCGAAGTTTCAGACAGGAGAAATGCATTCTGAGGCTCTATTACAGAGCATGATGACTATAGTTAATAATGTAGCATATATTTCAAAGTTGCTTCGAGAGTACATTTTAAATGTCCACTATCACCACACACACGAAAATAAGTATGAAAGGTGATGGATATGTTAATTAGCTTGATTTAATCATTCCATAATGTGTATGTATATCAAAACACTACGTTGCACCTCATACCTATACACAATGATGATTTGTCAATTTAAGATAAAAGTATAGGCAGGGCTCGGTGACTCACGCCTGTAATCCCAGCACTTTGGGAGGTTGAGGTGGGCAGATCGTTTGAGCCTAGGAGCTTGAGACCAGCCTAGGCAATGTGGCGAAACGCTGGGCTAATTTTTGCACAAAAATTATGAAAATCAACCAGGCGTGGTGGTGTGCACCTGTAGTCCTAGGTACTTGGGAGGCTGGGATAGGAGGATTGCTTGAGCCTGAGGAGTTTGAGGCTGCAGTGAGCCACTGCACTCCAGGGCCTGGTGACAGAGAGCAACCCTGTCTCAAAATATATAGGTATATAAAAAAATATATAATATATATTACATATTATGTGTGTTTCGCGGCTCTCTATTAAGCCCTTGAGGGCAGGTCTTAATGGAGAGCCTCATGCGAAACACACATCATGGCACAGATGTAAATGAGACAGCAATTGTGGAGTGGAGGGAAGGGATGTAATGCTTCCTCCTGGAAGGGTCATGGAGCACTGCACAGCACTTTTGATGCTGGGTCTGAATAGTGAGCAGGGCTTTCTTGGCAGACAGGAACAGAGGGTAGGGTAGGGTACAGGGTAGGGAGGGCATGCTCACCCAAGGACACCACATGAAAAAGTCACGGATAGGTGGAGGTACCAGCCTGGAAAAGCACATGGTCTGGGCATGGTGGCTGATGAGGCTGAACGAGTGTGGCTGGGACCCAACTGCGAATGACCTCGTGGCTTATGTGAGTTGCTACCGTGGTCCTTTCCATCTCAGTTTGGGAAACTGAGACTCAGTAGGAACCATGTTCTGGGATCAGACAGATCTTGAAGGGGCTGATCCCAGGCGAAGGTGTCTGAGCAACTTCTGTGGCTTCAGACTTACGGCTCTCTCCACTCGCTGTTGCTGTTGTGGGCTCTGATGTGCACAGATCCTTCAAGGGAATTCTAGATAGTTACAGACCATCCAAGAAAGGTAGCTCTTTGGGAAAAGGGACAGAATGAAAACTTTTAGTGGAAACACTTGTTCTCCAATTTTGACACCAGAGACAGGGAATTTGGACAAAGGCAGCATTGCTTCTGGGGAATTGCTTTGAGTCTCCTTGGATCAAACCAACTTAAATAATTTAGTTCAATTTCACAGATTTTTGTGTCTGGAACTTCCTAAGTCTGAAGAGTTCATAACAAGGTTTATGATTTGGTTCATGCTTGCAGAAGCCCATGGTCCTGTGGATCACAAGGTAAGTCTCCTGAGAAGGAAGGCATGGACCTAATTCATGACACCAAACACTTGAAATGGGGACCCTATAGCCTTTAAAAAAAGCACCTGCACTAGGAGAACAGAAGAAATGAATGACACGAGAGAAGGAAGAAAGACTATAGATGGCAAATGCTTTCTCTGTGATGAGAGTTGGATCCTCAGAACAACCTCTCTCACTCTCTGCTCACAATATTGATGAAAACATGCTAATTGGATCTGGTAAGCGGAAGTAGCTGTATTAAGATACATGCATGCCAGAAAGTGGTAGATAAGCTCCACAAAGATCCAAAGATCTACTACATCAAGTGGATTTTCAGTGGTCCACTGGTTTAGAGCTCACTGAAACATACCTCTAAGATGAATGACAAGTTGTTGCACTTTGGAACCACTACCATTTCCTTACTACTAGGTCATTTTAGGCTCCACATGTCAATGGACTAGCAGGCAAAGAAAGGAGTTACTCTACTTGGGGTAGGGAACCGTGGTTAATTGACCGAGACTGATGTGAGAAACCATGGTGGCTTCCATACAATGAAGGGCAGAGAGGAGTCTATTGGAACTCATGGGATGCATTGGGCATCCTTGCCCAGTGATATTAGCGAATAAGCAGTTTCACCACACATGGTCTAAAGAGGGCAAGGCAACTAAAGACTAAGACCCTTCCCTGAAGAGCCTGTGATGCCCCAGCTGGAAAGCAATCCAGACCAACCAAAGTGCTGACTGAGAGGAGGGGACCCAGAAAGGCTGGTGGAAGAAGGAGATGATGAATATTAATTATGGCTCCTGGACAGCTGCAGCTGTAGAGACTCTAGCTGGTACCACTAATTCTCTTGCATTAAGTCTTTGTGGAGATTGTGGCCAGTCACCACCTCAGGGGACTCTGTGTAGACTGGACTTATAGGAGGGAGGGTGTGAGTGGATCTGAGTGGTAAAAGGGGTGGACTAGATCAGTCATTTCTTGGGCATCATTTTATAACCTCTTGGGCTCACTCCTTCCAGCTTCTGCTGCACTGACCACTTCCACAGAGGTTTTGACCCACTTTACAAAGATAGAACCTACAATTTCATCACCTCACACTGGTATGTGGTGCCTCCTGTGGTCTGCCCTGAGTTTTTGTGTTGGTGCAGAATGGAATACCTGTGAGAAACTACTAGGCTCTTCCCCGTAAGCCACCTGGAAGTGCAGAGCAGTAAACACTTGGCGGTGGGGGTGGGGGGGGAGGGTGTGGCGCAACGCTTGACCAACGGGGCGTGGGAGCTGATGGATAAATGCACCTCCCTTTTCTTGCTTCAGATGACCAAGGAGATGCAATTCGTAAGAATTTTCAGGTGGATGCAAGCAGCGTGCATTTCTCTTAACAATGACCAATTTGGTAACATATTCTATACTGGTTTCCCCTTAATTACTGTTTTAATTCCCTTGTCCCTCACTCCTGCTCCATGGCATCACATTCCGCAATAAACTACTCCCACACAAGACTTTGTCTGGTGCTCTGCTTTCTTGGAGCAACCCAGGCTAAGGTGGTTTGATCGCATCCCTAGCTTTTACCGCTTTGGAGCTGTGTGATTTTAGGTCAGTTACTTATTCTCTTTAAATCTTTTTTTTTTCCCCCACCCTTTAGCAGGAGAGAGATGCTTCCTGAAGCACTTGGGATCCTGGTATCAGAATAAAATGAGGCTCTTTTAGAAAATAAGAGAGGAAAGAATAGTTATGTGTGGACCAGTCAAGGTAAAGGGGGCAGGAAAGAGATGGTACACTCAGAAGGAACGTTGGCAAGGGTTTAACAAAGGAACTATAGGCCGGGCGCGGTGGCTCAAGCCTGTAATCCCAGCACTTTGGGAGGCCGAGACGGGTGGATCACGAGGTCGAGAGATCGAGACCAACTTGGTCAACATGGTGAAACCCCGTCTCTACTAAAAATACAAAAAATTAGCTGGGCATGGTGGTGCGTGCCTATAATCCCAGCTACTCAGGAGGCTGAGGCAGGAGAATTGCCTGAACCCAGGAGGCGGAGGTTGCGGTGAGCCGACATCACACCATTGCACTCCAGCCTGGGTAACAAGAGCGAAACTCCGTCTCAAAACAAACAAACAAACAAACAAACAAACAACAACAACAACAAAAAAAACAAAGGAACTATAAAGAGTGGACAGAGTTGAGGGAAAACAGCAGGGGATAGTGAAGCACCCAGTGATTAGCAACTAGAACAGTGACTAACTGCTATCCTTGCTAGGAGAGCCAGGATGACGTCATCAGGTAGCACAAGAGACAGCTGCCTGATTGGGGTTAGGATTTTTGGTAGAGGACTCAGTCACTGTCAAGCTGAAGACCCGCAAGGAGGGAGTCAGGGGAGGAAATAGCTCAACCCCTCTATTTTCTACCTTCTGTCTCCCGCTGTACCTTGTAGTGGCTGAATCCAACCAGAAGCCAGAAGGCAAGGAAGTCTGACTAGCACAGTCCATCTAGATCAGCCTCCTGGGATGCAGATCAATCAGGAGGGAGGAAGGGGCACAATGGGCCTGGAGGGTGAATGGAGAATATCTGGTGTAGTGGAACATGAGTGTCCCTCCCAGTAACTTCATGTAAATACATAACTACAGTAACACATACAACTGGCGTGAACAAATTGGGGAAGACACGACTTTTGATAAGCAAACAACTCGATTAGTGAAAAGTGCGTAGGGCATGAGAGAGTGAGTGGCCCAGTGTTGTGAGCAAGGAGTGTTCGGTGAGTTTCTCTGGTGTGTTTCTTAGTGTAAATTGCTGGTGCCGGTTGAATCTGTGAGGCAGTTAGAGGAGGTGGGTTAAGAGAGCTTTTCTCTTTTGCCTCCCTTCTTTCCTGGAATGGGTAAGAACCAAGGAGATTCGGTTAAACATAAATTCGTATTGTTTATTAAGTACTTCCTTCATACCTATCACTGAAAACTAGATGCTGTACAGAGAAAAACAGGAAATATCTCAAACCTCTTGGAGTTTACAATCAAGGTGGGGAGATAATTCCACAGATGAAACAGAATAATAAAAAGTAGAAAGGGCTGAAATGTGAAAGTGTGGGTTTCAGATGAATCACAAGGAATCTGACCAAGCCCAGAGGCCCCACCTCCAAGTCTGTGGTTTCTGCAGGGTGCTCCAGGGGCTCCCACCTGGGTGGGTCTAGGTTGCATGAATTTGGAGACAAGGGTGTGTCTAATCAAAATCAGGCAATGGAACTAAAGTGAACATATCATATTTGGCCTTCTAATTTCTTCCTTTTGGGTGGGGTCCTCTCGGATCTCCCTGTCAACCGAGTCTGTGGCAGACTCACACAGAGCTTCCCAGGGCCCAGACTGTTGATGGATGATAGGCTGAAGAGACACTTGGGAACGTCTTGCTCTTTGCAGATGCTGTGTGTGTCCTGGGCAGAGGAGGAGAGCCATATGCAAGCCTGTGTGAGTGGCTTTCCTTTCCAGGAGTGGGGGTGTGGGGTGGGGGGGATGATGGATAAGAGGTGTGGTGTTCTCACTATTCCTGCTCTCTCCACATACCCTAGGGGAAGGGGAAGTGTTCGTCTCATCTGTTCTCCCTCAAGGGTCAGCTCAGGGTTTCACAAAGCGTGTTCTGTGAGGCGTAAAGAATCAAGAAATAATTTTAAAAATTCCATTAAAAAAAGAATTCTTTTGACAAATAAGTTAAGGAACGACTAGATTAAACAAAGTTAAATGGTTCCTCACTGCAGGGTCTCTCTGAACTTTTAATCTGGTTTGCCTATTATGGAACTCCCTTGAGGGGCTATGGCATGCAGCAATTCTCAGACTTATTGGACCTAAAAACCCATTTTTTTTTTTTTTATGAACAACCAAGAATATGTCTTGGAACACTAGAATTCCCAGGAATCATGTTGTAAACCCTTAATATGTGGTATTTGCCTTTTCAAAGAGGACACCCCACAAGACAGGGAGCAATGTTTACTGCTACAGGATTTATGTCATGCTATGGTCTCGATGTTTGTGTTGCCCTAATTTTGAAATCCTAATCTGTAAAGTGATGGTATTAGAAGGTGGGGCCTTTGGGAGGTGATTAGGTCATGGGTCTGGAGCTCTCACCAATATTAATGCCTTTGTAAAAGAGGCCACAGAGAGCTAGCTGGCCCCTTCCACCATGTGAAGATATAGGAGAAGGGACCATATACGAGCCAGAAAGAGGCCCTCACCAGACACCAGATCTGCAGGTGCCATGATCTTTTACTTCTCAGACGCTGGAACTATAAAGAAATAAATTTCTGTTTGTAAGCCCCCCAGACTATGATATTTTGTTATAGCAGCCCCCATAACCTTTTGAGATCTGACGAGATCGGGCGCGTTCAGGGTGGTATGGCCTTAGACCCCCATAACCTTAAGACGTGCTACCATATAGAATTTCAGTTATCAGCAGTTGGGGGAATTCTTCCAACGGTCTCAGAATGTCCTCTTTCCCCCATTGGGCTTAAGAGGGAAGGAGGTAGTAGGGTTAGTTCCTGCTGATCAACAGAGCAAAATAAGCAACTTCTTTTACGAGGGGCTGACAGAACGCGTTGAGGAAGAATGCGAAGCTTCCAAGGTGGTAAGACGTGGGTGGTTCTGAGGTGAGGTCCCCTTCCTTAAAAAGGCTTACACTCCCCAGGCCACAGACCAGCAGAGCATATTTGATAATTGTTTTTCCCTAAGGAGCAGGAGAGAAACTGAAGAGACAAGAATTTGTTTCATCCAGAATATCTTTTTTTTTAGTAGAGTTTCTAGTTCACAGAATCGTCTGGCAACTGTAGCTCGAGTCTGTGAGAGAGGAACCCCCCTGGAATATTTGAAATGCCGAAGCATTTTTCCCAGAGCTGCAGTGCAATCATCACAAAAAATGGGCAAGGCAACTGGCTTTGGCTTAACATGAGAAGAGATCACAGAAAACTCCAAGGCTGGGCCACTGGAGTAAATATAAAAAGTTGGACCACAAAAAAATGCCATTTAAAAAATATTAGAAATTGTTAAGTACTGGTAATTTCACATGGTCCAACCTATAGTTGGCCAAACATTTATGTGTTAGAAGGGAGGATCTATCTATCTATCTGTCTACCTGTCTATCTATCTATCTATCTATCTATCTATCTATCTCTCTATCTATCTATCTATCTGTCTATCGATCGCAGGCGTCCCCAAACTACGGCCTGCGGGCCGCATGTGGCCCCCTGAGGCCATTTATCTGGCCCCCTGCCGCACTTCAGGAAGGGGCACCTCTCTCATTGGTGGTCAGTGAGAGGAGCACAGTATGGGGCGGCCCTCCAACGGTCTGAGGGACAGTGAACTGGCCCCCTGTGTAAAAAGTTTGGGGACGCCTGATCTAGAGAGAGGTGGGGGTGTTGCTGATAAGTTAGGCTTATATATGACAAATTTAGTCTCCCTGCTGATAAAAAGGTGGAAGAGGAAAGTTCTCTTTGGCTTATTTCCAGGAGGTGAATACCCAGATTAGGAGTCCATGAGGGGTTTAGCTTCAAGGAGATAAGGAGGAGACAGTGACTGGCTCTCAGGATGCAGAGTGGAGACACTGGGTACAGTGACAGCGAATTAAATCACAGAGATTTAGCGACTTAGAAATGAGAAAGAGTAAAATAAGGGAGTCAATATTAGTAGAAAAAATGGAACATAACCTTGAGGGTTGTGGCTTCTTCTTTACTCTTCAGCCTGTTGCTTCATTTGTCTCCCCATTCAACCCTGAAATCTGAAGTGGTAGATAAGAGGGGAGGGCTGGGAAGCGGGTGAGTATATAGAGAGACATGACTGATTTGGGGAAGTGTGGTCAGCTCAGAGGCTTGGCATTAGGAATCTTCATGGCTTTCACCCCAGTGGATACTTTTAAAGGATGAATGCAACTGTAGCAATGAAAAGTGTTCGCATTCCCACAGTACTTTACAATTTATAAAGCAGCCCACGATGTTGTCTTGTTCATTTTGATTCTCAAACAACGTGTGAAGAAGGTATTACCATCCTCATTTTCCAGATTAAGAGAATTGGCTCAGAGAGCAAATTTCTTAAGGATGGCAATTGGCAGAATCAGCCTCAAACCTCTTTGGACTCTGGCTGGAATATTGTTCTTGTTTGAACTCATGGAGGGTGACTGAGGCCATCACACAGCAGGAAACCCTGAGATAGAAACAATTATTCAGATACTGATGGGGGCTGGGCAAATCACCAGTACGACTGAAGCTGGTGGGATATAGGACAACAGGCAGTGGTGGGGACTGTGGTTCAGGACTGGTGGGCTAACACCCTGCTAAAGAGAGTAATCACCACTCAGGTCCAGGTAATTACTGCCAGGAAGAACTGCCAACTTGATTTTTTTTTTTTTTAAGAGAAGCTGGAAATTCAATTGAACATGTATTTATTGGGTGCCTACTATGTATCAGACACTGGGGATAAAGTAGTGAATAAAATTGAAAAAATTTCTAGATTTCCATGTGGACTTTTCCAATTTTTAAATATTGGGAACTAACAGAAAGTTTAGAAAACATTTTTTGGGTCCAACAAAACACATCTGTGGGCAACATTTGGACTGTAGGTTGTCAGTTTGTGACTTTCAACGGTTCTGATGGACCAAATGTTTTGTCTGTTTGCTCAAGACAGAGTTGTGCCCTGTTGCCCAGGCTGGAATGCAACGGTGTGATCTTGGCTCACTACCTCCTCTACCTCCTGGGTTCAGGCGATTCTCCCGCCTCAGCCTCCCGAGTAGCTGGGATTACAGGTGCCCACCACCATGCCTGGCTAATTTTCGTGTTTTTAGTAGAGACAGGTTTCACCATGTTGGTGTCAAACTCTTGACCTCAAGTGATTCACCCACCTTTGCCTCCCAAAGTGCTGGGATTACAGGCACCTGCCACCATGCCCAGCTAATTTTGAATTTTTTTGTATTTCTAGTAGAGATAGGGTATCACCATGTTGGCTAGGCTGGTCTCAAACTCCTGACCTAGGGTTATCTGCCTGCCTTGGCCTTCATTTGTCAAAGTGCTAAGATTACAGGCATGGGCTACCACACCCAGCTTGCACCAAATGTTTTCTGAAGAGGGGAGTGGAATGGTCCACTAGGGCCAGGGAAAAATTTGTTGGCACTTCTAATCACATTTGTTCTTTATCTCATCCTTTAAAAAATTTCATTTTTGTGAATGCGGTATTATATACATGGCTGACTCACATATAGCAAGGCATATCATTTAAATATTTAAATATAAATTATTTATATATATTGGGGATACATGATCAAAGTACTTTTATCAATATAGGTGTGGAGCAGAAGGTTTCAAAGACCCATGGAATAGGCCAGCCATGTTAGTGCGCTCCTGAAATCCCAGCACTTTAGGAGGCTGAGGTGAGTGGATTGCTTGATCCCAGGAGTTTGAGATCGGCCTGGACAATATGGTGAAACCCCGTTTCTACTAAAAATATATAAAAAATTAGCCAGGCATGGTGACACCCACTTGTATTCCCAGCTACTAAGGAGGCTGAGGTGGGATGGTCACTTGAGCCCAGGAGACTGAGACTGTGGTCATGCCACTGCTCTCCAGCCTGGGTGACAGAGCTAGACCCTATCTCAAAACAAAAAACAACAAAAAGGATCCCTGGAATGGTCTTTGAAAAGCAATATTTGCAGGTCTCCTACTTGAGAGAGGGCTAAAGCTGTAGTCTCCAGCTTGGTGCTCAAGGGGCTTCAGAAAGTGTGAGACTGGACAGTGCATCTGTAAAAAACGTCAACCATCCCCCTTTCCTTCCACCAGAGCACTGTTCTATGAGGAAAAACTGCAGACATCTCTGAGCCATGGAAGAGACAACTGGGCTGGGGACCAGTTCAGTGCGGACCTACATTTCAACCACCGTGATGAAGGTTTGGGGATGTTATGATCACATTTATTTTTACTTCTTATAATACTGAGATGTACTTGTGAGAATACAGCTGTACAGGAGAAGCCAGGACTGAGAAATAATTTAATATTCATCCTTAAGTGTCGGGAAGGTTATTCTAGGAAGGCAGGTGACCAGCTGCTCCTCCCTGAGCTCAGAGCACAAAGAGGTGGGTGTAAAGCTGTACGTGTGAGGCTCAGGTTACAGTCATGGAAGACACGGTGAGCTTCATCTGAGTCCTGTTGTCAAGCATGTCTTGGACACTATACCCCCCATCTGTTACTAGAGTGGCAGCGTGATCAGGAAAGAGCACTGAACACGGAGCCCTGGAGTCCTGTAGAGACCGTTTGGCTTCCATGACCTTAGGCATTGCCAAATGTGTCCACGTATAGATCTCATTTTCTTCTTTTTTGAATAAGGGAGGGCATGGTTTGTGGTCTCTGAGCTTCTTCCTTCCACTTCAGCCATTGGTTCTATGCTAAGTCTAGGTGTTGGAAGGTAGATACTCTTGAGTGTTTTCCTAAGCCAGAATCAGTTGTCTCTAACCCAGGTCAATATACTAGCTGCTGTAGCAAACAAATCTCAAAACATACAATGGCTCATGCATGGTAGAAGTTTACTTCTTGTCCACAAAAGCTCTGGAATGTGTTTCCCTAATAAGCAGGCCATTTTCCTCCAAGCGGTTATACAGGGAAGCAGGACCTTTCCTACTTGAGGTTCTGACATCTTAGATACTTGGCTCCAAGGTAGCCATGCTCATTTATATCAAGCTGGTAGAAGAGGAAAAAGCATAGGCAGTTGAGCCTGAGAGATTTTTAAGGACCGACTAGGAAGGGTGTGCATTAATTCCGGTGAAATTCCATTGGTGAGAAATCAGTCAGTCACATAGAAACACCTAAATAAAAGAGAGTCTGGTAAAGGCAGTTCAGCTCTGTGCCCAAGAAGAAAAGAAAATGGATTTAGCCAATAGGAATCAATCTATGCCTCAGAAAGGAGAGTTTAAAAGAGAAAGAATTATGTGAATTGAAGAAGAGTAAGATTGGGGTGATGTTAATTATCTTCCTCTTTCTGAAGAGCTAGAAGTCCTCAGCTGCAGAAGGATGGCAGTGCCTGGGCTTGAAAAGATTTTCTGGCTCATAAGGAAGAGCCCTGGGCAAAGACTCAAGATGCACTAGGTTCCAGTTTGAGTGTCTCAAACTAGCTATGAACAGTTTTCTGAATGGAATTTGTCTGATCGTTATGCTTCAGTTTCCTCATCTGTCTATGGTAACCAAAATGCATACTCTAACGACTTGACAGGATTGTTTTAAAAGTCAGGTATAGCAACAGCATACACATTAAAAAAAAAAAAAGGGATTAAAATAGAGAATGAGTTTAAATTGCAGATGGAGAAAATTAAGTTGGATAAGGAAAAAAGAAACAACTTTCCCCATAGTGGCACAAAGGAAATTTTGGGGGAATGTCCAAATAACTTCAAGAAATCAGTGGGAAACAATTTTGACAAGAGTGGAAAGAAGGCTCAAACTTGGAGTGTAGCTTGCAGGGGTCGGCACAGGAGACATGGATTATGGTCCTGGCACTACACGCAAACGGCTGTTTGACCCTGACTGAGTTTCTTCCCCTCTTGGGGAATGTGAACTCCATCAGTGCAGAGACTTTTTCCTGTCTTGTGTACAACTGTATCCCTTCTGACATCTTGTAAGCATTCAATAGATATTAACTAACTGAATGAATGAACCCAGGAGGAGAAACCAACCATAAGGCCTCTGCAGAGTGTCAAACACTCTTCCACAAATGGAGGAGAGCTGGGGACTTGATTTTGTGGCCAGAGATGAAGCTGGGGCATCCCTCTCCAGCCTAGAGTGGAGGTATTTGTGCAGGGCATGGGTCTCTGACATTGGGAGCCAGCTGTCTCTGCCCTACAGCCCTGATCAGATCCAGGAACTCAGCGTTCTGTGCCTCCCTGCTTTTCTCTTTTTTAGGAGGCACTTGGCTGACCTCCCAAGGGGGTCTAGCTGGCTTTTTCTCTAAGCCACTTATTCTTGCTCTTAAGAAATGACTAAGCGGATTCTCCATCTCCTGGTAGCCGGCTGCCAGCCTGCGAGACTTGATGCTTTTCTGAAAGAGTCCCCTTCTTTTGCTCTGTATGCAGAGAAAGCACGAGGCAGATGTCATCATTGTTGCCTCCTTTGCAATGGCCTAACTCACCTCCTCTTGGTGTGTGGCTCTAGGCTGATCCCCAAAAGGAAGACGGAGGCAGAAATTGACATGATTCCTACCCTTGGGACTCAGCGTCCAAATCCTGCTGGGTATTACAGAATGACTGGTAGAGAATATTCAGATGGTGACGTAATAATACTGGCCCCACTTTTGCTGACAGATTGCTAAGCGCCAGGCACCATGTTAACCTCCTTAGGCACCTTAACTCATTTGACTCTTGCAATCACCTTGTGAGGTAGGTGCTGTGACTTTATAGGTGAGGAAATGGAGCAAAGGGAAGTTGAGGAGCTTTCCCAAGGTCATATGGCTCAGCAGCTGGGGACTGTGTGGAAGTACAGGACCCTGTTCTCAATATGCTTGCTCGTCTTGTCCAGGGTGCTTCTACACAGTGCTGCACAGACAGCTCCTAAAGTGCAGAGCAGCAGGAACACAAAGAAAATCCCAAGTTACTCTTCCAAGGGTCCCTGCTGCCACCCCCTTAGTTTACTTCAAGAAGAGACCTCTGCCAAGTTCAGTGTGAAGTTAACATATTTAATGTGAAAAACTGGTTTAGAAGTGAACTAAATTGTGGACTGGTTGGTATAAATAAAGCTAGAAAAGACTTTGCAGAATCATTTATATGTTGACATTTATTGCAGATCATCAGGAGAGTGATATATCAAACTGTCATTCCTAAGTTTAATTGACCAGGGAATATGGTTTTTTTCCCCCTCTTAGGAGTATCTTAGGGCTAGAGTTCCAGGAACACTCTTTAGAAATTGCTGAGCTGTGCAGATATACCCACTGACCTATAAAGATGCCTTGGACATTCCTCTTTCTATTCCACTGCCCACAACACTTTTCCCCATCTGGAATCCATCCGTCTGTCTGCACATCTGTCCATTCGTCCGTCCACCCACTAAACATCTGCTGTGTTCTGCAAAGTATACAAGGTGTTTTCTTTCAAGTCATCTTGTTAATTTTGCCATAGCTCCATTCCATAGATAGAGGCAATAGAGATTGGTTGCAGTGGCTCATGCCTGTAATTCCAGCACTTTGGGATGTTGAGACAGGCGGATCACAGGTCAGGAGTTCAAGACTAGCCTGGCCAATATGGTGAAACCCTGTCTCTACTAAAAATAGAAAACTCAGCCGGGTGTGGTGGTGCATGCTTGTAGTCCCAGTTACTGGGGAGGCTGAGGCAGAAGAATCACTTGAATCCAGGAGGCACAGGTTGCAGTGAGCTGAGATTGTGCCACTGCACTCCAGCCTGGGCGACAAAGTGAGACTCCATCTCAAAAAAAAAAAAAAAAAAAAAAAGAGATGATAGAGACAGGAGACAGACAAGGGTCTCCTGTCTAACCCATCTAAAACCTAAAACAAGCCTACAAGCCTGAAGGCTAAAAAACCAGACTGCTGGTCCTGGGAAAAGCCCACCCCTTCCTGACAGATTCTCTTGAATAGTGGCCACCTGCACGCTGGGGGAAGCGGGTGGAGCAGGGAGGAGGAGCTTGGTCTCCTCAGTTCCTATGTGGTGGCCTGGGATTCGGTCTGTAAGGTGGGGGCCTGGTAGCAGGACCCTCTCTCGCTTTGCTGAGAGTTCTTCTTTCATTTTTTCCTTTTCACCCAATAAACCCTTCCCTGCATCTCATCCTACAATGTGTTCATGTGACTAAATTTTCCCTGCAGTGTGAAAAGAACCTGGTGTGTGTGTGTGTGTGTGTGTGTGCGCGCGCGCGTGTGTGTGTCTATGTGTGTTTTCCTGCAACAGAGGCAGCTATCAGCAAACCACGAGGCTGGATAGGGACAGTGCTGGGATTGGAACCCACATTTCCCAATCCAGATTCCAGATTTTTTTTCTTCTATTCTTCAGGGTTTTGTCCTCTAGTTGCTTATTCATTTTTTATCCATTTGACAAAATCCCAAGTCAAACTTTATTTCCCTCAGAAATTCATGTTTCCCTTTCTTTCTGCCTGTTCTACGCAGAGGATGCTTCCATCTTCTAAACCCCTCCAGACCGTCTCTATCCAGATTTGGCACCTACTTCATCAGGCTGACAGTTAAGAAGTGAGTGTGTGTGTGTCTTGGATATCCATTGATGTGTAAGCCAAGCACTTGGCACACATCATCTGTACCTGGCACATCAGCCTTGTGAGAGAGGTATTTTTAGACTCATTTTGTAGATGAGGAAACTGATGCACAATGAGGATGAGCCACTTGCTCAACGTCACAAAGCAAGTCAGTGATGAAGCTAGGATTCTAAGTCTTCTGGCCCCAGAATCCACATTCCCTCCACTATTCTGTGCCAAATCCCTTGTTGAAACCCTAATTTCATAGGTGAGCAACTGAGGCCCATGGAGTGAGAGTGGCTAGCCCCAAATCCCATAGCTGTGAATAGTCGTGCTAAGACCGTGTGCAAAGGCTCACATCTGGGAACCTTTCTTCCCCAGCAGGCTGCCTCCCCAGGTCTAATGCAGGTCCCAGCTATTGCTGTCAGTTGGTTCCGATTACCTAGATGCCATGGAAATTGTACCTTGTAGCTCTCGATATACCAGGAGCCTGGTGGTGGCTCCCCGGGAGAGAGCCAAGGAAGGTCAGAGTACCAGCCTGCAGACCCAGCACCTAAAATAAACCAGACAACAACCCCAGTGGAAACCAGGCAGCACCCCAAAAGCATGACATAACCTTTCCACAGCTCAGGGCTGGGGGCCACTTCCAGCTCCAAGGTTCCCTGGGTCTGGCACCTAACAGAGCACAGGTGCATGTCAGGGCTGCGGCTTCTTCCTTTTATTTTAAAGACAATGAGTTTCTTTTACTCTGGTTCTGGAATTGAGGGCTGGCAGGAATTGAGGGAGCTAAGATCCAGGAGACCCTTGGACCATGGTGGGGTAGAGTCAAGGAATAGTCTTCAGATTGCTGGTTTCCAAATGCGAGTGTTCATCAGAATCACTGGAAGAGCTTTCAAAAGTGATTCAGGTGTCATTCCAGTCCTACAGAATCAGAATCTCCGGGAATAAGGCCTGGCAATCTGTATTTGAACATGTTCTCCAGGTGCATCTCCTCTGGTTCAGGTTTGTGAACTACCTTCCCAAATACACCTCTTCACGGCTATCTCCATTTGCTGGTAGTCCACCAGATCTCCATCTCCCGCTTAGTACATTTTTTTTTCCACTTGTAAAATTTAAATTCTATATTGTCCATGTCCATAGCTTTGAGGGTAGGTGTGATAACAGCATTCAACGGGGGTTTCTGTTATTTTTTTAAAATGGCAGATTTTAGGTTTTCTCTTTAAATGAAAGTTTAGGAGGGGTCTGTTCTGCCAGAGGAGTAAGTCCCTTGAGAAGTCAGTTTTGAAAAATTTGGTTGTTTTAGGAGTCTGTCTCTGAGGCCCTTAGTATCCAAAGCAGTCCGTGAAAGTCAGAGGTTGCCATGGTAATGGCAGCTGCCAGGAGACAGGCTATTGTGTTTACATTCTTGTACTAATAACACCCTCTCCCGCAGCTAGAAATACCTGTTGAAAGAGGAGAGTTTCTTTTCTTCGTATTTATGAAGAGTTTGGGAAGTTACTTTCCTCTGCCTTGAAGAGGATCAGGGGTTTGTCGTTAGGTGTACAAGTGACTGTTTTTTCTCCTCTTGCCGAAGGTTAAGCAAGAGAACTCAGTTGGAACCTTGAACCCTCCTAGCCCATCAGAAGACTAGAGAGGAAAAACAGGCTTAGGTGACTCCTCCTCCAGTAAGCCAAGCATGTCTAAGTGGGAGACACACTGGCCATGGGGAGCCCCTGGATGTGTGTTGACACCAAGCTGATCTGAATTCCAGGCATAAGTTCTAGATGCGCATTCTTCCCTGGGGAGGAAATAAAGAATTCTGGGGAAGTTGTTAGCAGCATTTCAGTGGAAAGAGCGTTGGACTCTATGCATCTCCTAGCCGCATGACGCGCAAGAAAAGGAAAAGGAGGCGAGGGCTAGTTTTAGTTGAATATTATACCTACCACAAGTTAGGTGTTGTGTTAGATGAAGGGAAATAAAAAATCACTAAGATAGGGCCGGGCGCGGTGGCTCACGCCTGTAATCCCCGCACTTTGGGAGGCTGAGGTGGGTGAATCATGAGGTCAGGAGTTCGAGACCAGCCGGACCAACATGGTGAAACCCCGTCTCTACAAAAATACAAAAAAAAAAAAAAAAATTAGCTGGGTGTGATGGTGCATGCCTGTAATCTCAGCTACTCAGGAGGCAGAGGCAGGAGGATTGTTTGAAGCTGGGGGATGGAGGTTGTAGTGAGCTGAGATCATGTCACTGCATTCCAGCCTGGGCAACAGAATGAGACTCTGTCTCAAAACAAAACAAAACAAAACAAAAAAACCCCACGAAGACAGAATTTGTACTTGCAAGGAGTTCACTGTCTCGAGGCAAGCATGGAATCAGAGATGGCAAGTGGTGGTCATTTTGTTTGCTGACTGGACTGCTGTGATGAGTGTTTCCTGTGGGGAGGAAGGGACGGATGTCATTTGCTATGTCTGGATCTAAATAAACAATACCATGATTTCCACTGCTCAGGAGAGCTGTATGTGGTGCCCTGTGGTGCCCTGTGGTGCAGGTGAGACGTCTAAAGACAGCATCATTCACACTGGATCAGGATGGATGAAGTACTGAAGAAGGCCAGATTGGAGAAGCCAGCCTGGGCAGGGGTGTGGCTGTTTCCGGGCAAGGTAAGGAGTCCTTCTGTGAACTCAGAGAAGTTTTTTGTTTTGTGTCTTTACTCAAAGCCCTGGTATAGTGCTAGCCCTTGGCAACACTATAAAGTGCACCCAGATTGTCTTTGGGGAAATTCCCCTTTTTGAGTTCTTTACCCTTTAAAAATATTTCTTTCTTTGCTTCTCCTTATTCTTGATCAGGTCTGTTTTTTTCAGGGAAAAAATTGTCAACGATTTATACTGCTAAGGGTAATTTAAACCACTCTAGAAAGGCTTCTATTTAAGAGAAAGAGCCATGAGGTGATGGATATGTTAATTAGCTTGATTTAATGACTCTACATTATATTCGTAAATCGTAACACTACTTTGTACCCAGAAATAGATGCAACTACAAATTGTCAATTTACAATAAAATAAAAATAAATAAAAGTTAAAAAAAAGGAAGAGCCAAAGAGCAATGCTTAACCCCAAGCAGCTAATGTTGGGATCTAGTCCTCATGCACCTAACTGGGGAAATTCTTCAGGCCAGGGGTTGGCAAACTTTTCCTGCAAAGGGCTAGGTAGCAAATATGTTCAGCTTTGTGGGTGATGCAATCTGTTGCAACTACTCAGCTCTGTCGCTGTTCTGCAAAAGCAGCCACAGACAATACCAGTAAGTGGATGGGAGTGGCTATGTTCCAATAAACCTTTATTTATAGATACCGAAATTAGAATTTCATATATTTCATGTGTCATAAAATATTATTTTTCTTTGCATTTTTTTCCAACCATTAAAAATGTGAAAAGGATTCTTCACTTATGGACTGTACAAAAACAGAATTCCATGGGCCGTAGTTTGCCAACCTTTGTCTTCCTGTCACCTCTCCTATCACATTCTAAGATGAGCAGTGCTGTGGGGTGAGGTCACTCTGCCTAGAGATTCTCTTTGCATGACCTGGTAGTTTCTATTTTTCTTTCTTCTTTCTTTCTTTTTCTTTCTTTCTCTTTCTCTCTTTCTCTCCTTCCTTCCTTCCTTCCTTTCTTTCCTCTCTTTCTCTCTTTCTTTCTCTCCTTCCTTCCTTCCCTCCCTCCCTCCTTTTCTTTCTTTCTTTCTTTCTTTCTTTCTTTCTTTCTTTCTTTCTTTCTTTCTTTCTTTCTTTCCTTATTTTATGGGATCTCACTCTGTCACCCAGGCTGGAGTACAGTGGCGTGATCTCAGCTCACTGCAGCCTGTGCCTCCCAGGTTCAAGTGATTTTCCCACCTCAGCCTCCCAAGAAGCTGGGATCACAGGCACTCACCATCATGCCCAACTACCTTTTCTGTATTTTTGTAGAGACGGGGTTTACCATGTTGGCCAGGCTGGTCTTGAGCCCCTGACTTCAAGTTATATGCCTTTCTCGGCCTCCCAAAGTGCTGAGATTATAGGCATGAGCCACTGCGCCCAGCCTATCCATTTCTTTAGTCAAATACTTACTGAGGACCTACTGTGTGCTCGGGACTGCTCCAGGTACTGGGAATTCAGAAGTGAATGAGGCAAGTGCTTGCCCTCAGGTAACTTACATTTCCCTGGCCATGGCAGGAAGATTTAAGGAGTGAAGACAAGATTTGGGTTTTGGTCTCCTCAGTCATTGCTTCCCTGGACTTGGGTCTCTTTTAGAGACTAGTTGTTCTTGGTGGCTAGGCTGATCTGCAGCACTGAGCTGTGGATCCTGAACGCAGGTCCCATAGTTATCAGCTGCCAGAGAGCTATGTGACATGCTTGGAACCCATGCCCTGGGATAACTTCAGTGTTCTGAATTTCCAACTAAAAGTGCAGCCAAAAAATAAAAATGAGTAAAATAGAATAAAACCCAAGACCGTTAGGGCTCAGTGTATTCTGGCACAGTGTTCCAGTGGGATTCTGGGATGGTTTTCAAGCACCGTGGCTTCTCTTGACTTTCCCATGGCCTATTCCAAGACAACCACTGATCTGCAGATGTTCCCCTAGGACTGGGGCATGGCAAAGGCCCATTGCAACAGCAGCTACTGCTGCTGCCAGGGCCAGAGGTCAGTGCTCATGTGGTCTCTGGCAACAGCGGTCCTCCTCCAGCTCCCACCAGGCAGGTGATAGAGAAACCCTGTGAATTCCTCCTTTGAGACCAACAGGTCCCTCTGTGATGTAGGGAAACAGATGTGGCTGCCTTGAGGCAGAAGAGGGGCTCTCCAGTGAGTAAGCAATTGCTCCCAGCCCATGGGCCTCATGATTTATAGGGCATCTGCTCCACATCCAGTCCCTTTGTTGTGTGCTAAAGGGGATGTGGGAGTGGGAGTGGGGTGGGGAATTGAGCCTGGAGGAAAGAGGAAAAGACAAGGGAGTTGGTCTGGTCTCTGCTTCCAAGTTCTGCATAGTCTGGCAAGGTAGAAATTATATGAAATAGTTAAGGCATCCCACGGAGAAACAGTTTTGTTCTTTAAAATTCAAACTGGTCTGATCACTAATGAACAAGGTGATCTTGCTGCCTCCTAAGTTCCCTTGTGTAGGCAATGAGAAAGTTCATGACATGATCACCTGATTGCAAGGTTTTTTTTCTACTGTCAGTCTGAAGTTTGAAGCATCTGGCCTTCTTTTCCTGGGCTCTCCTATCTTTTCCATATCTATCTCCTCTCTCTTCTTCTACTTCTGCCTCTTCCACTGTGGTCTGTCTCAGAGATGCTTAGCATCTGCCCAAAGCTCATCTGGGGGTGCCACCCTAGGCCAGGTTCTCATAGAATGGGGACAGACAGTGTGGAAACGTGGAGGGAGGGGGGATGTGCCCTTGGCCAGCTGGGTTTCATTAGAACCCTTCTCTATCTGCTACCTTGCTGCAGCCAGACTTCCTTTAACCACTCTTAATGCATAATTTTAAGTGCTTATTCATAAATATCACGTTACACATGCATTCATTCAGCAAACATTGGCTGAGTGCCTACCACACACCAAACACAATGCTAGGAATAAAAAGGTGGGTGAAATAGACCCAGAGTGTTGGTCCTATTTCATGCCTCCAAGGCCACTCTACTCTCTTATTTTGTGGTTGAAGATTCTGAGACTCAAAGTGGGACAGCAACTTATTTAAGGTGACATAATTAAGGGCAGAGCCAAGAGAGAAACACAGGACCTTTCAAGCTAGGTGAGACCAGAGAGCAGAAATTGTATTTCCATACATATATTTAGCATTTAAAATGTACAGAATATGTCTATGTCCATCTCCATGGTAATAGGAGGCAGGCATGATTATTATTATTCATGTAATTATGAAGTGCCTCCACATGATTATTCATTTTGCAGATGAAGAAACTGAGGTTCACGAGGTTAAGTATTTGAATAAAAGTCACAAGGCTGGAGGTAACAGAGTTGGGAGAAGGACTTGGGTCTTCTGACTCCCAGTCATCTGCAATATGGATCTTCTCACTTCTCACAGAAGAGCCTTCTCTCTCCTCTGTGGCTCCCTGGTGGCCTGTGGTCAAAGATGACTGTGAAGAGACCCCAGTCTATATCAGTAGTATGCTGCAGTACCATCAGGATACAGGAAAGAGGCAGAAACTCAGAGACCATTAGGAGAGGGGCAAAAGAAGAAAATCAGGAAAGATTGGCTGACAGAGAGAGGGGTGAAGGGTACTGGAGAAACGGAGAAGAAAGCAGCATAAGACTGGTCTGGTAAGAAAGAATGGAGCTTTGTGATAATTTTCACACCCTTCGACAGAAAAATGGACACACCTAGTGTGGATCAAAACTGGGTGCCATGGTAAGAGAGGTGTTGGAACACACAATGTGGCTTGTAGCACCGATAGGCATGGGAGTTATAAATCCCGTCTGTGATTCAACTAGGGCTGGCGATCCACAGTGTTGGATTACCTGATGTCATCCTTGCATTCCTTGAATTCCAATCAGCCTTCTGATTGGATTCCTTCTCACTAACCCCTCTCCCACTGGAAACAAGAAACAGTAGCCTTGTGGCCGGCTCCTAGAATTCCCCGACGTTCCCTCATGAACCTCAGTTTCTTCATCTGAAAAAGGAATAACCATGTGGAGCCTCTTTGTAATTATGTGTATAATAATAATCATGCCTGCCTCCTGTTACCATGGAGATGGGATGGACATACTCTGTACATTTCTCTGCATTGAGGAAAGCAGCTAAATGAGAAGGAAACATTCTCAGGCTCTCTTGATTGTCTTTTAAATGATCTCTTTCAGGTTTAGGGGGATCCCTTTGGTGTCAGACCACCTAGAATCTACTCTACTTTTATAACCCATCCATTAAATCACTGGAGTTTTTTGATAAATTTTCTTCCTTTTTTTTTTTTTTTTTTTTGAGACAGGGTCTCACTCTGTTGCCTAGGCTGGAGTGGAGTGGTGCAATCACCACTCACTGTAGCCTTGACCTCCTGGGCTTAAGCCATCCTCTGCCTCAGCCTCATGAGTGGCTGGGGCTACAGACACATGCCACCATGCTGGCTAGTTTATATTTATTTTTTATTTATTTATTTATTTTTGAGACTGAGTTTCGCTCTTGTTGCCCATGCTGGAGTGCAATGGTTCAGCTCACCACAACCTCTCCCTCCTGGATTCCAGTGATTCTCCTGCCTCAGCTTTCTGAGTAGCTGGGATTACAGGTATGCACCACCACGCCAGGCTAAATTTGTATTTTTAGTAGAGACGGAGTTTCTCCACATTGGTCAGGTTGGTCTTGAACTCCCGACTGCAGGTGATCCTCCTGCCTCGGCCTCCCAAAGTGCTGGGATTACAGGTATGAGCCACTTTGCCTGGCCCAATTTATTTTCATTTTTTTGTAGATCTGGGACCTTGCTCTGTTGACCAGGCTGGACTTTTTATCCAATTTTCTATCAATACATCAGTGAATATGTAATGAACAGCGTCTATGCAGCCCTCTTAGATCAGCTGCTTTGGGGGATACAGAAGGAACGTACTTCAGAGCCTTTTAAGCCAGCTTATGAACCTCTTGGAGCAAGACTAATGTCTCAGCTAAATGTAATTACTCACTTAATTTGCTTGGCAGACCATTGGGGCTCTGGAAATTTATCATCATCCTGTCGGTGGCTCTGTGCTATGTAGAGAGATTATGACTTATTCACCCATTTGACAAATATTTATTGAACACATACTGTCTGCTAGGTATGGTAATGAAATAGTGGTTCGAGTAAGTATTCATGGCTTCTAACCTCAGAGAGCCCATGTTTAGTGAAGGGAGAGAGGTATCAGTCACTCAGAAAATAAGTCATTTATGAGATACGTCAGGGAGGGAGCAAGGAGTGTGAGTAACATGATGACATTCAGGGTGGTGGGGACCTGGGGTGTGTAGATCGGGTGGGAAGGGAAGGCCCTGAAGTGGGATGGGGCCTGAAGTTTGACAGTGACCAGCCACAGGGGATGTGAGTGTATGGATGAGGGTGATAGAATATTCTAGAGGGAAGACAAAACTACCCCAAAATTTAGTGGTTTAGAACAAAAAGGTACTATTATCTCCCACAGCCCTGTGGATTGATTGGCCTCTGCTGGGTGTCGATTCTCACTGGAGTTTCTCATGCAGTGGTAGTCAGACAGCTGCTGGGATTGGAGTCATGGGAAGGCTGGACGTGGTTGAATGGATATTCCAGATAGCGCCTTCGCTCCCATTCCTGGCCCTTGGGTGAGGTTGGCTGGAATAGCTGGAGGTTGCTATCAATGATCTTTCTCCATGTGGTGTCTCCATATGGCTAGTTTGGGCTTCCTAATGGCATGGAGGGCTCAGGATGGTTGAACTTCTGTGGAAACCTGGCTTTGTCCCTAGTGAGCAGGGAAGAGGAAATTGTTTGTCTTTAAAAAGACTAGACCCAGGCTGGGCTAGTATCACTTCTACAATATCCTCTTGATCAGGGAAGTCACAGTCCAGCTCAGATGGTAGGACATGGAGAATTAGACTCCACTTCTCAAAGGGAGAATGGCTGGTGTCTTTGGGGAGGGAAGGGATGGTGACCATCTTGGAGACAAGCTAAGGCCTTGAGATCAAAAAAGCTTGATGTGTCAAAGGACCACAAAGCCAATAGATGCTGCTGGAGCGCAGGGAAGGTGAAACAAGATGAGGCAGGAAGGATGGGCAGAGTGGCGTCCTCATAGGTAAACTGTGGTAGAGAATTTTGATTATTTATTTATTTATTTATTTATTGTTATTAATTTGAAATGGGGTCTCTCTCTGTCATCCAGGCTGGAATGCAGTGGCACAATCATGGCTCACTGCAGCCCCAACCTTCCCTGGCTCCAGTGATCCTCCCATCTCAGCCTCCAGCGTCCCGAGTGGCTGGGACTACCAGTGCACGCCACCATGCACTAGTTTTTCTATTTTTCTATTGGCTAGTTTTTCTATTTTTCAGTAGAGATGGGGTCTTCCTATCTCTAGGAAGCTTGCCCAGGCTGGTCTCAAACTCTTGTGCTCAAGCCATCGGCCTGCCTTGGCCTCCAAGAGTGCTGGGATGAGCCACTTTGGGAGCCGCCATACCCGGCTAGATTTTTTTTTTTTTTTAAGTCACACAAAAGGCTTAGGTTTCCTTCTTTCCAAGGGCTGATAGCCATAAGGAGTCTTCTTTCTTTCTGTTCCAGTCCATCTTCACCTCCTGTCCATAAGTTACCCTAGAGCCCAGTGCTGGTCTCACGCTTTCAGTGAGTTTCCATTGCTTCCAGAACCAGGCAGAGACTGCCTAGCCTGGTTTCAAGAGTTCTCTACCAAGTTGTGTACTTTCACATTTTTTGTCACGTTTTGCCCAACCTGTCAAATTGGATCTCATGCTCCCCCTCCTCCCCCTATCAAGAGGTACCTTTTTCTCTCTGCCTCCATGCCTGGTCACATCAGTCAATTGCCCTCCTGTGGCCCCATCTCCCCTTGTCAAAATCCTGCCCTTCCTTTGCAACTTATCTCCAGTGTCACTTCCTCAAACTGGGTGAGGCCCCTGCTCCTCAGAAACCAAGTTCTTCCTGATTTAAAGCAGAGCTGATGCTTTGGAAGGTGCCATCACGTCTGTATTCGTCTTACTCTCACTTTCACTGGTCTCCTCCCTATTGACTCTAGGTCTTCAAGGACAGAAAACATGCCAGCCTTGCTTCTTCTGCCCATGGCGCTGTGGCTCCATGCCTCGTACACAGCAATTATTCAGTTGATGCCTGTCGAATTCAGCAGCAGTTTCTCTGGGCCGCCGGCCTCCAATTGTCTCTTTTTTTTCCCATAGCAAATTGCAGCATTCAGCTCCCAGCAACTCTTGATTTGCAGCCCCAAGGTTCCTGGCAGGTCTCTCCCACAGGACCATCAGGCTGCTGTTCCCAGACTGCCAGGCCTGCACAGGCCAGGGCCGGGTCCCAGGGAGATGGAGTGCTTCTGATTCTGCAGACTTCCCTGGCTCCTTTCTCTCCAGCTGCCTTACACTTGTTTTCCTTGGCAGGAGGAAGGCCTCAGTCACCACTTCATCTTCCATTTACGGGCATATATGCCTCTTTGTTATTCTTTTCACAAAATGACAGTGTTCTAGGCTCAGAAAAGAAGGAGAGAAAGAAGGTGGAGGACCATGCAAAGCAAAGAAGGCATTTTATGTAAAGACCTCCAGCTTCCTGTAGTAGTTGTGTCCATGTTGGAGAATGGAGGACATTCTTCATGCCTCTGCTGGCCTCTCCTCTGTGCCTCAGCCTGTCCCATTAACTTCTCACGCTTTGCTAATGGGCTACTATGGGATCCCTGTCATGAGTCCATGTCTACACCGTCCTTCGGTCCTTCATCTGACACTGGAATACTCTGAGGTCCAGAGTTAAGCTTCGTGAGCTCAAATGTGTTGTTTTTGTTGTAGTTGTTTGTTTGTAAAAATTTTACTTATTTATTTATTTTGGAGACAGGGCCTCTCACTCAGTCACCTGGGCTGGAGTGCAGTGGCAGGATCTTGGCTCACTGCAACCTCAACTTCCCAAGCTCAAGGATCCTCTCACCTCAGCCTCCCAAGTAGCTGGGACTATAAGCACACACCACCATACCTGGCTAATTTTAATTTTTTTTGTAGAGATAGGGGGTCTCATTATGTCTGGCCTTGAATTCTTGGGCTCAAACTATCCTCCTGCCTCAGCCTTCTAAAGTGCTGGGATTACAGGCGTGAGCCACCACGCTTGGCTGAGAGCTTTAATTTGTCCCTTGGTCCAGATATACGTGAATGCAAAACGGAAGAATAACAGCAGCAAACATGTATGTAGCGCTTTCTATACCAGCCAGTGTTTGAAGGAGTCTATAAATTGTAGGTCATGTGATCCTCACAGCAACCCTATGAAGTTGTGCTGTTATTATCCCCATTTTACAGATGCAGGAACTGGAGTCAGTGGTAAAGCTGTGATGTGAGTCCAGGAAGGCTTGCTTCAGAGTCTGCGTCCCTGACCTCTGGCCATGCTGCCTTAGTTGCTCATCAAATTGAGATGTTTACTAACTTAGCAGGGTCACTTAGTCCTTCTTATATACCCAAATATGCTGAAATGACAGTGTGCCTGAGGGGTGTAGGCAAGGGCCTGCACAGGTTTGAACTAATTCTTGACACAGGTCATTCAATTTGGTTCATATTGTGACTTTCCCACAGATTTATGATTCTTAGTTTAGCGTTTTGCGTCTATTTGGAAGGATAGATCAGCAAAGGGATTTATTGGTGTATCCAAGAGCAATCTGCTTCTTTTGGCTCTAGTCCATGTCCTGGGAATTCACTAAGTAACCAATGAATTCATTTTCTTCTCTCCTTCCTTCATTCATCAAACTCTGATCTGGTGCCTTGTGTGTGCAAAGCACCATATGGCACCAAATGACGCTGGTTGAAGAAAGAGAACGCTAAGTGATGCTGAGTGCAGTGGCTTATGCCTGTGATCCCAGCACTTTGGGAAACTGAGGTGGATGGATCACGAGGTCGGGACTTGGAGACCAGCCTGGCTAATATGGTGAAACCCTGTATCTACTAAAAACACAAAAATTAGTTGGGCATGATGGTGGCATGCACCTGTAGTCTCAGCTACTCAGGAGGCCGAGGCAGAATTATCACTTGAACCCAGGACATAGAGGTTACAGTGAGCCACAATCACACCACTGCACTTCAGCCTGGGCGACAGAGAATGACTCCATCTCAAAAACAACAACAACAACAACAACAACAACAACAACAACAACAAAACAAATAAACAAAAACAGGAACACTAAATGAAACAGACATCATATGTTTGCGTGTTCTTTCAGGTCATCTTTTAGTATTCTCTGGAGTGCCTTATGTGTTGCATTTCACTGATTTCCTGGAGTCTAGAATGCCCACATACACATGTTTTCATAAGGAAGTTCACTGGATCGCAGATGCTCATACAGGCCAGTGGCTCTCCCAGCTGTCCAAACTGGAGAGCATAGTGATGGTAGATTCCTTCCCTGGGCTGTGCATGGCACTCTGCTCAGCTGAGTTAAGGAGCAGATAGGATTAGCTTCCCAGGGCTCCTGTGCAAATTATCACAGACTTGCTCCTGGTTTAAAACAACAGAACTTTATTCTCAGTTCTGAAGGCCAGTGGTTTGAAATCAAGATGTCAGCAGAGTTGGTTCCTTCTGGGAGACTCTGAGGGCCACTCTCTTCCATGCCTCTCTCCTAGCTTCTGGGGCTGCTGGGAGCCCTTGGCTTGTAGATGCATCATCTCAATCTGTACTTCATCTTCACGTGGACTTCTCTCTGTGTTTTAAATCTCTGTCGGCCTTTCTCTCAATGATCAGTCATTCGGTTTAGGGTACACTCGGAATCCTGGAGAGAGATCATCGTGACCCTTAATTATCTACAAAGACCCTATTTTCAAATAAGGTCACATTCATAGGTTCTGGGCTTTAGGACATGGGAGTATCATTTTTAGGGACACTATTCAGCCTACTCCACAGACAGAATCCTTTCCAACCCAGTGTTCCTGACAGACGCTACCAATTTGGCAGGATCATCATAGAAAATAAAATCTATTTGTATCCCTAGGGTAGAACCCATTTATTTCCATGTCCATGTGTGTGCACATATGTATAAGAATAAGGAGTCCTCCGTTTTTATTTATTTATTTATTTTTGCCTGGGAGCGTGTTCAAAGAGGAATGTAAGAATGTATATTGTATCAGTCAGGTTCCAGAATTCAACTCAAACAGTTCAGATGAAAAAAAAAAAAAAAAAAAAGAATGAAAGAAACCAACAAAGCACTACTTTCAAAGGTGTGGACAGATTTAAAGACACTAGTAAGAAACGCCAAGGCACCTAGGGACCAGCAACAGTGGAAAAGCCATGAACAAACTTTGGCCGTAGAGGGGAAAGGGAGGGATCAGTGCTACGAGAATTCCAGTGAGAGCTGGAATTGTAGAGGCGGTGCTGCCTTGGCTTTAGAGGGACAGACACAACTGAAATGTGACCCAAAATAGGAATGGCGAAAGAAAGACACCCCAAATGTCTTTCCTCCCAACTCCTGATCTCCCGCTGATGTCTTCTGTTGCCCAAACCCAACCAGAGCCAGTTGGCAAGGGTGCCCTAGTACACAGTTCATAGAGATAGGTTCTAGGAGCACTCCCGGGCCCAAAAAGAGCAGAGATGGGTCTGCAGTGACAACTAACCAGCCTAGGTCTGTATGTGGACTCACAGAGGCCAGGAACACATCTGCTTCACATGCAGTCATGGAATCTTGGAAGTGGACCATCACTTAGAGATGATTTACTCTAACATTTCATTTTCCAGATGAGGAATTGGGTTGCAGAGAGGATAAGTGTCTACGTGTGTGCATGGACACACTTGTCTGGGTGGGGTGTGATGTTCTGTCATCATCCAGAGGTCCAGGAAAGGGTGGGTAGTATGGCTGTTATTGGCTTTAAAACCCTGGGGCTCTGAACTTGAAGAACCTCTTTGTATCTATAGCAGATTCTTGTTGGTTATCTTCCCAGTATCCATTTGCCTTTCTTTTCCCCAAAGGCCTCCAATTTTATTTGGGAATTCAAGTGGTTTGGGGAAGCTGATTTTGCTGTTGGCTCAGTTGGGGAGCTCAGTCAGATAGCATATCCAGTCTCCAGTAATGATGACCTCTGGATGGCTTAAGCTAGCCATGTCCCAGTGAACTTGAGGACTTTTGTTGTGAATGCTGGAACAAAGAAGCTCCTACATTCCTTCTCCATGTGAATGAGGAAGCTCATGACCTAGGGAGCTGCCGGCAGCTATCTGAACACCAGTAGGGGAACCAGTGTTAGGATGAAGTTGAAGTTAGAACAGAGACAAAGGAAGAGAAAAAATTCTAAGTGAAACTATTGAAGCTGGCATACCTTTCATCTTTTAAAATTAGGTGAGCTAATAAGCCCCTTTTAAAGTTTAAGCTATTCAAGTCAGATGTTTTTTTCTCTTTTACACGCTGTCGAAAGAGAGCAAGTAGTTGCATTGCCTCTCTGGCATGCACTCTTCTGAATGTGAATGAATCACACAGTTTCTTAGATTCCTTTCACAGATATAGGTGTAGTAGAAAATAATTAAAATGCATTAACAAAGCTAATTCCTTTTCTGTACCTAAATTTTCACCTTCTAGAGAACACAAGGGCCATTATCACAGCTGCCAGGACCTGTTAGTTATTACATTGGGCTGCATGGATGGATGTTCTCAAGAGAACAGAACCAGAAGGCAATAGAGGGAGAGATTCTGTATTTAAACTTCACTAGCAGCATTCCTTTGCCATGCTTTCTGTCTTTAAAGAAACAGGCGCTCTCCCCTTGTACTGTCTCTTAGAAGTTGAGGGTCCTCTAAGGAAGGATTGGGGGTGTTGAGAAGTGTATGAGGAGAGGTTTGCAGAGTGTGGGTGCAGCTGTGTTCAGAGACGTAGAAATATCCCAGGGATTTATCTCTATTTTATAGAAATATAAACTGAGGCTTAGAGCTGGGAACCTGTTCCTCATCACCCAGGCAATCTGGCAGCATTACAGAGATTTGAACTCCAAGCGCTTGCTCCCAAACTAGGTCTCACCCTCCAGATGGCCTCTTTGCCTCCTCCTCGGGCCCATGAATTGCTTCCCCTGGAAACAGACTGGATGTTCTGGAGAAAGCACCAGGTCAGCATTCTCTGAGGAAGGTACTGGTCTCCAGAGATGCCATCTGCTGAACTTACTGTGCTGGGCTGACTCGGGGCCCAGGTGTTGTCTGAAGTCAGGTGACAGGCTTTGAGAACCTCTTGGAGCTTCCTTTGGGGGAACACGGAAGAAGATGTGACGTGAGTCACCTAAAAGTTGAGGAGGGGACTGAGGCTGAGGGCTGAGGTGCGCAGTTAGCAGCAGCCCGTGAATGTCTGAGTCGGGGAGAAATTCACAGAGTGCTGTAGCGTCCCCTCCTTTTTTTCTTTAGCTTCCGAAGTTCCAGTAAAGTCCTGGGCTGGGCCAGGAGGCTGGGCCTTTTCTCCTAGGAAGATCTTCTCTTTTCACTGTGGTATTGAAAAGAGCAGGGATGAGAGAGCCCAAGGAGAGGCCAGGGGGCCTGGAAGGAAGGAAGGGCAACACAAAAAGGGAGAAAAAGGGTGGGAGAGGACATAGGAAGATATTTAGGATGTTGTGTCAAGAGGCTTATAAAGTCTGAGAGCTGGAAGAGATTTTTAGAGCTGTCTCTCACATTCCTCATTGCACAAGAGAGGAGCTGTCTGATTCTCAGGGAGGGAAAAGTACTAGCCTAAAGGTTAGTCAGAAACTATTGGTGGAGGTGAGACTGGAACCCAGGTCTTTCCACTTCTGGACTGAACTTATTCATTACCTATTGCAGTGCAAGCAAATAACCCCACAATTAGTGGTTTAAAAACCATAAACATATTATTTCATAGTTTCTATGGGGTAGAAAAATAAGTATGTCTTAGCTGGGTCCTCTGACTCACAATCTCTCGGGACGCTGCACTCAAGGTGTTAGGAGGGGCTATGTGCTCATTTGGAGGCTTAATTGGGAGAGGATCTGCTTCTGAGTCCACTCAGCAAGCTCACTTGTCAGAATGCTGTTCCTTGCGGGCTGTTGGAATGGCTTTTCTGTTCCCCATTGGCTGTTGGCCAAAGGTCACTCTAAGTCCCCTGCTGTGCGTCACTCTCCATGTGGCCCCTCACAGTGGGGCAACTGGCTTCCCTCAGTGCGATAAGTTAAGCGAGGGATACAAAGGAGATTGAAGCCAGTCTTTTTCTAGCCTTACCTGGGATATGACATATCATCACTTTTGCTGTATCTCATTCATTGTTGTAAGGCACTCTGTATAGCCCACACTCCTCAACAGCAGAGGCAGGAACCATCTTCCTGGAAGCTGCCACCATACCAAATACTTCCCGCTAGTATTAGCTGCCTCCCTGAGCAATATAGCAGAGAGGGCTGGGAAGGCAGCCCTACAAAGTGTGTGTTCTGTTCTACAGCTATTCTGCCCTGCCTTTCCTTTGGAGAAAACACTCTTCTCCTCAAGGAAGGGAAAGCAAGAATTAGTGGCAGAAAGGATAATTTAAGCCCTCAAAAGAAACAATCATCACACTGATTAATAAATACTTAAAATTTCTTTTTTCATTGTTGGTCAGTTGTTTGGTGATAAGATAGAGTAGGCAAGGAATTCAATATAGTAACTGAAAGCTAGAGTCTGATTTTCAACCAAGACAAGTCACTCACCCTCATGAAGCCTCAGTCTGTTGATCTAGTCACCAAGATGACAGTGTCAACTTCCTACGATTAACTGAATAACATGTAATACCTTTCGAAGTTAGTTCTTTCACATTGAGTGACTTAGTTAATAAAAAGCCTACTGGAATGCCAAATGAGGACTTCCCCTCTCACACTGCATCCTAAACTTTAAAAGAATGGGCATGGTAGCCAGTGGGATTAGGCAGGAAACAGAAGTAAGTGGTAGAACTAATGGGGGGAGAGCAGCCAACATTTGGAGTGTTTTCTGATTGTATGGTGGTGCATTGGTTTGCTAGGGTGGACACAACAAAATAATGTACAAAATTGTGTGTGTGTGTATGTGTATGTGTGTTTGTAAATATATGTATACACATAAACATATAGACATACCACACACTCACTCATCCACTTTATTTTTAAATATAAAAAGTTTTGTCCTTTTAAATTTAAGGGGGAATCATACTATATGTATTGTTTTGCTTCTTGCATTTTTTTTGCTTACCCAGTAATATGACTTAGGAATCTATCCATATCAGAGCATATGTATATGTGTGTGTCTATGCACACACACACACAGACACACAGACACACACACACACACACACACACACACACACACACACACACATCTACTTTTAAACTGCTATAGAATGCATCATGGTACAGATGTAATTTAATTGATTTGACTAGTCCCTTAGGGTGTACTTCAATGGAGAAGTCCATATTAGACTTTGCAGCAGGCACATTTTTATTAGCTAAATAACTATGCTAAGAGTCTTGTAAACATTAAATTCTACCATGACTATTATGGACACTTTTTGTGCAGAGATGTAACGATTTCTCTAGAATAGATGCTGTCTTAGTTTTTCCTCCTATAACAAAATATCCGACAGTGAGCAATATATAAATAACAGAAATTTATTTCTCACAGCTCTGGAGGATGTGAAGTCCGAGATCAAGGCCCCAGAAGATCTGGTGTCTAGTGAGACCCAGTGTCTTTTTCCAAAATGGTGTCTTGAATGCTGTGTTCTCTGGATGAGATGAACACTGAGTCCTCACATGGGAGAAAGCGGAAGGGCAAAAAGGGACGTATCTAGTTCCCTGCAGCCTTTTTATAAGGCACTAATTCTATCCTTAAGTGTTGATTACTAATGGTCTAGTCATCTCCCCAAAGCATTGCCTCTTAATACTGTTGCACTGGGGATTGAATGAATTTCAATCTAACATGAATTTTGGAGGAGCCACAAATGTTCAAACCATAGCAGATGCCTGAGGTGAAATTTCTGACTCCAATGTGTTGCTTATTTGCATTTTTCTTTCTTTCTTTTTTTTTTTTTTTTTTTTTTTTTGAGACAGAGTCTCACTCTGTCGTCCAGGCTGGAGGGCAGTGGCACAATCTCAGCTCACTGCAACTTCCACCTCCTAGGTTCAAGTGATTCTCAGCCTCTGGAGTAGCTGGGATTATAGGTGCCCGTCACCATGCTCTGTTAATTTTCTTGTATTTTTAGAAGAGACAGGATTTCACCCTGTTGGCAAGGCTGTTTTCAAACTCCTGACCTCAAGTGATCCACCTGCCTTGGCCTCTCAAAGTGTTAGAATTACGGGCATGATTTGCATTTTGCCTCATTTGCATTTTTAATAGATCAGCTCTTGAACTGTGTTTTGTTTCTTTTTCTTTTTAAAAAAATTTTCAACTTCTACATACACACCAAGGTTTCAAAAATCTTAGAGCTGGATTTTCTTCCTGGCCACCCCAGACATAACCCCGGGGTTCCTCTCACAGTTTATGGGACTTGTTGGCTGCCTTGTTGAGTTTGTTACAAGAAAAATGTGACAAACTTAACAAGGTAGGTCATGGTTTCAAGCTCAGACCAGACCTTGGAACCATGACCTACCTTGTCACTCATGTTCTAAATCTAAAGTCGTTCTGGATGATAAACCAGCTTCAGGAAATGGCTCTCCATTTTCTGATTGGAGCGCAACATCTTAATACACAGTTTATATATGGAAGGACGATTTATAGGCACATAACTGGGTCAACTTAATGCAGAACAGAATAAAAAATGTCAGGCTTATGCATCAGTCTTTGGCTAATTCTTCTACCTCTCTCGGTCCTGAGTTTGGAGGACACCTCTTGCCAATGATGTTCTAGGTGCGAACCTTCTCAAATTGAGTTCCAACCTTGTCTCTTATCTGCCACTTGGCTACTGCTGGCTGTTTGCTTTTTCTCTCAGTTCCGCTAGCAGAATCATCTGCATCGCTGTCTCCCTGGATCAAGTCCCTCAAGCCCAGCTCAGATTAGTGTTAGTCTGAGTTTTGAAAGGCACCCTATACTTTTGGAAAGCAGGATCAACTTTGCTCCAACAGCCATGCATTTTTCTGTTTTTTACCAGCTCTCTAGGGCAGAATTCAACCTGCTTCAGCTCTGATCAACTTTCGCAAATGCAATTTTACAGTTATAAGGTGGCTGCATTTTGCAATGAGAGCCACTTTAGACTGCATGAAAAATTTAGCATGCAATTGAGAAGGAATGTATAATTAATAACTTCTTGCATTCAACAAATATTTAATATGTAATTCAGTTGTGGTGGTTGTTGATGGACATACTATGGCCAATGAGAAAGGAACAAACCAAAACCATGACCCCCGCAGCTTCATGGAGCTTACAGTGAGAGAATTACATAGGAAACAGAATTGAGAATGTGAAGTGTGATTTTGGAGAGCATAAACATGCATGTGTTAAGAGCACAAAGAGGCTCTGACCTGGCCAGTGGAGGGTGGTGATGGGGATACGGCAAGAACTGCTTTCCTAACAGCACCCCTACTGATGGTGTTTTTTTTTTTTTTCCTGAGGTTTTTTTTTTTTTTTTTTTTTTTTCAGAGTCAAGGTTTCCAGGTCTCCCTCTGGTTGAGTGCTCTTTCTACTCCACTATGTGAACTTGGCCCACATATCTTAATCTAAACATAAGAGGCTGGTCTCAAAAAACTTCACAGTCCCTTATAACTGCAATGTTCTTCATTCTCATCCTCCCCCTAAGATGTATGCAGTCGCTGATCAGCAGCATCACCCCTATCTGTCTATCTATTCAACACTTATTTGTTGAGCAACTATTATGTGCCAGGCACTCTACCAGAGGCTAGAGACAATAGCGTACAAAATATCACACCACCTGTCCTCATGGGATATCCAGGTCAGGAGCAGCAGTTTGGGCTAATGGAAAGCTCTTCCACCCTCTGGACAAAAAGTTACATTTAGAATTGAGGTGTTGTGAACAAAATTGGGAACTCCTGGTATATACCCTGAGGGACCCAGGACAATATGTTTCATCTTTCAGATACTCAGAACGCCCATGGTAAAACTCATCTCTTTCATGTGGATCTTTGATGCCCTGCTCATCTTAGAGGCATATAACTTGAAGGGTGAAATTGGTACTCAGGCCACTCATTCTACACAAGCACCAGTGTATGATATAAGGGCCTCTTATACCACAGATATTTATGGAACAGTGATTGTCAGCCCGGATGAATGTGAGAAACTATAAATACAGTCTGAGTACAGGGTAGACATTCAATAATCCCTGAGTTAGTGGGGAGGATATTGTCCCAGCCTGAGAGGCCCTGTTGTGAACCACATGGATGAGACAGAGCATCTTCAGAGAGACTATGCTCCACTAGGAACACGAGACCCTAGCAGCTATAATATCATTGCATCTGTAGAGAGTCAGAACTTCTAGAAAGTCATGCACAGTGAGCCAGGAATTGAGAAATGATAAAGCCTATTCGTTTTTGCCTGGGTTGATTAGCAAGAGATCCTTGGAGCTGGGTTTTAACATTTGGGAGGAATTTCAAAGAGAAAGGTGATAGTGAGAAACAAAAGAGGTCTCTTTCCAGAAGGGAGCTCCGCTTGGTCTTTGGCCTAGCTCTCTTCCAGCCAAAACCATGGAAGATCAAGTTGGCCAAGGTGCTTTCTAGTCTCTGGGAGTCTTGGAGTCTCACCCATTTGTTTTCCATCTGCTCAGCAGGGGTGAAAGCTGTCTGTGGTGTGTACTGGGAGACAGAGAAGATGGGCCTAGGAGCATCCTCTCACATCCACAATGTTTTGAGTTCCTATGTTTCTGTTGAGGAAACTGAGGCATGGAAAATGGGCTCCCTTTAAGCACAAAAAGTCCTAACAATGAAATTTACTTAGTTAAAATGCAATCTAAAAGAAATAAGAAAGAGGCATCTCCTTTGTCCAAGTCCTTACTCTTTCTCCACACCTGTCTCCACCTCGCGGGGCACCTCCACCCTTGGCCTTGCAACACACCAGGCTGGGCATCAAGCCAGCCTTTCTTCGATGAAATCGAGGCTGCCAGATCACCCCGCCCACCACTGTTCTGTTAGCCTGAGGCCCCACCCTCCCCTCCCCAGGGAGACACAAAGGGCTTCTGTGACTCAGTCAAAAGCTCACAGTCCTTCTCTTTCTTTCTAGCAACACAGTGTGAGGCTGCGGGGTAGAGCTCTGGGTGGTAACCCTTGCCTGACTTGCTATGCAGTGGTAGGTGTGGAGGGTGCTCCTTCTCTGCTCCTGGGGCAACTCTCTAGACCTACACACTTACTGTTCTCCATGATAGACCCTTTTGCAGAGATTTCAGGGATCCCTGTTTGGTTCCAGCTAACCTTGAGAAGAGTCAGGGGTGTCTGGGGAGGAACTGATGTTTATAAAGTACCCAGGATGTACCGGGTATAGTGAGAATTGTTTTGCACGTGAATTCCATGTAAATCTGCATGCTGATCCTAGAAGGTATTCTTAGCCCAATTTTACAGAACAGGTGACAGTACTCAGAGAAGCTAGATAACTTGTTCAAGGTTACATAACTGCTAAGTTGTTGTTGTAAGATTTGAGTCTAGAACAGGCTGTTGGGAAAGCCTGAGTTTTTCTGATACGGTTTGTTACTTAGGGTTTGAATCAGGCTGTTGGGTTTTTCTGTTATTGTTTGTTAGTTAGGGTTTGAATCAACTGGCCCTGTCTCTCTCAGGCCAAGAGAGGTTAGAAACATCATCTATCTTCTCCTCCTTGCCTTCTAGGCCTGCTATCAAAACTCCTGTTCACTTCAGACAGTGATGTAGTCTGGTTTTGCAGGTAGAGAGATGGGTCGGGGGACAGCATTTGTAGCGGTTGGGAGGGCAATAGTGCACAGATTTCCAGTTTTGCCTGTGTCACTAGCCAAGCCATCTTGAGTGCGTCTTTCCTGATCTCCAGGCCTCATTTCCTCTGCCTGTAAAACACAGATGCGTAGCTTAGTGGTTAAGCACGCAAAAGCAGACCGGCTCTACCCCACTTCTGCTAGTCACTAGCCTGTGACCTTGGACACATTTCTCATCCCTAAAATAGAGATCATCATAATATCCACCTCATGGGACTGTGATGCGAGTGAAAGAAGTTAATACTCATAACGCTCTTAGGAGAGTATCTGGTATAGGTGTTTTACGAGTAATGCTGTAATTCTTCTCCCTAAATGTAAAATTAATGAAATTCTAGTATTTTCAAATAAATATATGGGCAATAACATAGAATTTAAAGTGAGTTCCACTCTCATTACATTATTAATGAGATATTTGCTTCTCTACTTTTTGCTGTGTGTGTGTGTTTGTGTGTGTGTGTGTGTGTGTGTGTGTGAGTTAGCAGGCAGAGGTGTGAGTAGACCATGGTGAAAATTAGATGTCAAGTTATCCTTTCCTCCATGGGTGTGACATATAAAACTTCCCGATACCTCCAAAAGAATCAATTTTCCATTTTAATTATATATGCTTCTAAACCAACTTTGAGCCCTTTCATGAGGAGCTAAGTGTTGTCTGGGTAGAAAAGATACAGATATATGACGGCCAGCAATTTTGCCTCCAGACATCCTGATAAGGTGAGTATAGAGGCCCATCAGAGGCAACAAGGATGGACGTGAGAATAAGAACATCAGCAGTGCTTCAGCGATTGCTTCCTGTACCTCTGGATCCGAAGGATTAAACTAAGAAGGAGACAGAGAGAGAGGAAAGGTGCGGGTAGATCATGGGCTCTGCCTAGCACAGGGCCTGGCTAGTTGGCACTGCTCTAAGCACGAAGAGCAGAAAGCGTGAGGAATGAGGAGTTAAAACCCAGGGCAGCCTAGGCCAACTCTATCCAAATACGGAAATGTATAATGCAAGTCATGTTTGTAATTTCAATTTTTCTAGCAGCCACATTTTAAAAAGCAAAGAAGAAACATGTAAATATTCACTTTTATTATTTGATTTCATTTAACATAGTTAAAATATTATTAACATGTGATCAGTGCAAAAAATTATTAATGAGATATTTTACACTCTTTTTCTTGCATGGTGGCTTTGGTGGCTGGTGTGTATGTAATAGGAACACACTGCCATTCAAACATGTCCTCTTTCCAGTGCTTGGTAGCTCCTGCGGCCAGTGGATCCCAGGCTGGAGAACCACAGACCTCAACCCCAAGGAGCTTCTGTCTGCAGAATCAGCCAGAGCTCGTCTTGCTTCCTGGCTGTTTGAAGTGGAAGGAGAGGAGGAGGGGACTATTCTTGCTAAGAGTTAGGCAGGGACAGATGGTGTGCTCTGAGGCCAGGGTCCCCTCCAACCACCACACCTTTGTGTCACTGTACTCTTGGGTTTCAGGGACATCACAGCCTTTATCTTGGACTCTTTCAGAGAGTCTATGACTCCCAGGCACGTTTCCTTTTGCTGTGGCATGAATATAAAACGTGCACACTAGCAAATGAGTCTGGCCATCCTTCCAGCAGGTAGTCCTGCAGTGTGGTGCTCTGTGTCTCCCTCCTTCCTACTCCATTTGCTGTTACCCTCCTGATGCGATCAAACTTTCTAGGTGGGAAAAATAACGGAGTTGAGAATGAAGTCACCTTCTGGTTCAGGTGGTGAAAAGGAAAATGTACGTTATGTATTCTAAACAAATTCTTTATTCAAAGATAGCCATTTAACAGAAAAAAACTGCATGTTATAAGTGTGTTCACAGATTTAGAGGTTCAAGAAAGTGGCTGTCGTGTGCTGTTTTTATGCTATACCATTGGTACCCTGGAATTCTTTGCATTGCCGGGAAGTAGTTTCTTGTATCTGTAGAGGATATTATCGTGTCTGGCTGATCAGCATGCATATTCCCATCTTCGGTATCAGTCTCTCAATTTTCCTTTCAGGACCAGCCCTTGCTGTCCCCACAGCAACACAAGCTTAGGCATCATTTTCTCTCTCCTGGGACTCTGAATTTTTAGCATGAGTGATGTAAGAATGAGAGACAATCAGTCATTTCAATCAAAGGTTGCCCTTGAGGCCCCGTCCGATGCCTGCCTGGCTCCCACTGTGAGGCCCAGTTGTTCAGCTTTTCCTCCTATTCCGTGAGCTCTTCTACATTCTTCTAATAGATTTCATCATCTCCCCACCTTACCCCACTTCTAAGAAGCAGGAATCTGTTTCTGCTGATCTCAACCAAGTGCAAATGAATGTACATTTCAAGCAGCAGATGGGGGGTGATAAGGCTCATGATCTGCAGTGTAGGGGAGGAAATAAAATTTAAAAAAAAAAAAAAAAGGAAAGGATTGGTCACAACAGAAATCCAGGCAGGGTGTGGTGGCTCACGCCTGTAATCCCAGCAATTTGGGAAGCCCAGTTGAGTGGATCACTTGAGGTCAGGAGTTCGAGACCAGCCTGGTTAACATGGCGAATCCTTGCCTCAACTGAAAATACAAAAATTAGCTGGGGTTGGTCACGCACACCTGTAATCCCAGCTACTTGGGAGGCTGAGGCACGAGAATTACTTGAACCTGGGAGGTGGAGGTTGCAGTGAGCCAAGATCACAGCACCACTGCATTCCAGCCTGGGCAACAGAGTGAGGCTCTGTCTCAAAACAAACAAACCTACAAACAAACAACCCAGAAATCCTCTTTCAAGAGTCCAATGGTGGCCATGGGGGTAGAAGCCTGACTGTTTGCAGAGTACTTTCTTATTTCTTCTTACATTTTTTTCTTCTGCTGTCCCTGGGAAGTAAGATCAGATTCAGATAGGGGTAATGAATGGCTGTGGAAGTTTGGAGGGAGCTGGGTTAGGGCCTGCGCCATAGGCTTCCAGTCGAGTGTTCCTATGTCCTGGCTACTCACTCTGGTCTTTGGACCAGCAGCATCAACCCTAGCTGGGAGCTTCTCAGAAACGCAGAATCTCAGGCCTACCCTGGACCTACAGTCTGCATCTTATCAGGATCCCCTGGTGATTCTATGCACATACGGTTGCAGAAGTATTATTGTATAGCTGGTGTAGTATTTTTCTTCTGTGTTCCTAAAGGGAACAGTACTTCCACAAATAAAGGTCCAGTTTCTAGGTTAATTGAAGACTGTATCCTTCCTTCAATTTTCAGGAAAGTTTTTATTCTAAAGCATTTTTGAGGATGATCCCTGCTGATTGTGAAATTCAAGCTCTTTACATCTTTTTATTAAAACCATCTGTGTGTTAGATTCAGGGACTTCATAGCTAATTAATTTTAAAGATATTTGTGAATGCTAATGGACAAAAGTAAGTGTGATGCTAATTGGTGAGTTTATTAATCCATTCTTGGTCTTTTTCACCAAGCGTCATACTCAGAATTTATTTTTTACAGTAGTTTAAGAGGTGGACTCATTGATCTGTTTTCCGAGATTCCATGGCTCTTTGTGTGTCCTGATGTGACTGTGATGTCCTCTTGTGAATGCCTTGCCTCCTGCTCCCAGGAGTCTGTGGTCTAGGTAGAGGAATAAGATCATCCCCAACTCCTAATTTTTTTTTTCTTTTTTTTTGAGATGGAGTCTTGCTCTGCTGCCAGGCTGGAGTGCAGTGGAGTGATCTTGGCTCACTGCAACCTCTGCCTCCCAGGTTCAAGCAATTCTCCTGCCTCAGCCTCCCAAGTAGCTGGGATTACAGGTGTGCACCACCACATCCAGCTAATTTTTGTATTTTTAATAGAGACGGGTTTCAATAACTTGACAAGGATGGTCTCGATCCTTTAACCTTGTGATCCACCTGCCTGTTCTCCCAAAGTGCTGGGATTACAGGTGTGAGCCACCACACCTGGCCCCAACTCTTCAATTTTATAGGAGAGGAAAGCAAGCCCCAGGGAGATGCAGGTACTCTCTGATCTCAGGATCTGGCCTAGGCAAAAAGGTCAGGAGAGGTAGAAGTGCCAGGTCACAATGGGAGCCTGAGGCTAGCTCTCTGCAGAGCAGGCAGGCACTGCCAGGGAATTCTGTCCTCAAGTGTGGGGCTTGCCTCCTCTGGTGTGGCATCCTGAGACTAAGGTCTGGGAAGCAGTCATGAGTCGGGATCAGATAGGCACAATGATAACTAAAAGACCAGTCCAGAAGTCATGCAATATACCCAGGGCCTATAATTTACAGCTTTTCAGATTCTTAAAAGCCACCTGAGAGGTAGATTTTATGACTGGCATTTTACAGATAAGGAAGATGAAGCTCATGGAGTTATAAAATTCACCTAAGATCACACAGCTAGGGAGTAGGGATTCAGACTCAGGGTCCGTTCACCTCAGTGCCATTCTGCTTCATCCTGTGTCATGCTGCCTCACTCTCTGCTGCCTGAGGTCAGACTTGGTAATGGCAATCATAAAGCTGGGCCATTGAAAGAGATGAAATTGGCCTCAGTGGCAGGAGAAGAGATGTGCAAAGCTTAGAATGAGGCAGGACTGATAAGTCGATCGAGGTCACAGAGCAAGAGGAGTTGGCCCAGCAGGAATCAGGCCCCTGGGTTTTAATTCTCAACTCTCTTGTACCATGATGCTAACCACTTCTGGAACACTGAGCTCCTGAATGGCTGCAGGGTTCTGCTGCTGGAGAAAACTCATGTTTGGAGTGCTATGGGAGGGGTCAGGGAAAGAACGGAGAGAGGCTTGGTGGGGCCAGACATGAGGAGAGGCAGGCTTTATTAAAATAGCTGGCTTCCTCACATAGAACCTGGTGAGGTGGATCAACCTGGAACCAAGACCCATTGCTCCTAGAAATCAGGAATTAAGACCCTTTCTGGTTTGAGTTCTTCTCCTAGGATAGGCCTGGAAGTCAGTGCTCAGCTTGCAAAGCCAGAAAGTGAGAGACTTTTCAGGCTGCTGCTGCTGTTTTCTGGTTTCAAAGGACAGAACCTTTGGGTGACCCCCACAACCAAGCCCTGGGTCATGTCTTGCACCAGCTACCCCCAGAGCACAAAGTCTCCTCCCCGCTGCCATTTCTGGGCCTTCACCTCCTTGACGTAGCCCTGAGCATTTCTCCAGAACTTCCTGTTTGCCTGCAGCTGCACAGACGCAGGTCCCACCCAAGGGTCATCTGGAGGAGGCTGGGTGAAAGGTGCAAGTTGGCTGTGCTCTCCATAGCTCCTTGGGGTTTTCTCCACCCACGCATGGGTCCCCTGGGCTTCACCACTCCCATCGGGCTCTGAGGCCAGGCGAGCAGAGGCCCGGTATCCAAGTCAGCTCACATGAAGGTCAAGGTGACCCAAAAGGGCTTGTGGCCAAGATCCTTAATTTTTTTTTTTTTTTTGATTTTTCACTTTTCCAAAAGTCCAAACAAATGATGACTTTAGGACATATAGTTCTAGAGAAAACTGGGGAGGGAAACGAAGTCCTCCTTGCTTGGGGAGATGGAGAAAAAGCACAAGGAGAAAAAAGGGGGTGAGGACTTTGGGTTTTCCGAAAGAGTGTCCTCGTGGTCAAAGACCCCTATGCATGCTGTAAACAGAGGGACAGAATGAATATTCCTGGGGCACAGAGACTAAGTCAATGCCAGTGTTGAAAAATTTCCAATATGTGGGTCTGGAAAATGTTCCTAGTGCAAAACAGTTTTCCGGGCGGCTACCATTCCTTCACAGCTTATCTGAGAGGGCAGAGGCTGAAGTCACCAGGCAGGGATCTGCCTGCTGTGTGTAGCCTTGGGCTGATCACCACATGCCTGTCCTAACGATTAATTCCATTGCTTCAGTGTTTAGAGTATTATCAAGATATAACCCTCATTAGAACATGGAATTGTATTGGTTTGGGGATAATACTGTCATGCAAATAACATGAAAACAAGCTTTTGAAGGTAATGGTTCAGGAGCCCTGGGTAACTGTTCTGAGTCTCTCTCCTCACTCTCTCTACAATTTGCTCCTGAAGGGATTTTGGTCCATGAAAACGTAAGGGAGGAGATAAGCAGGATGATAAAATAGAAAACTTCTAAGGAGTCCAAGGAAAGAAGAAATTTTGTCTACAAAGTTGTGTCAGCCATCACTGTTGGATTTTTAGAGCTTTTATCCAACATTCTTTGCCCTTTGATGTCCCAGGGGGCTGGCCCTTATGCTCTGTGTCACCTGGGGTCTCTTGTCTGCTGGCTTCTAACTGAGTTTGGCCAATGAGCACAGCAGCAGGAGATTAGAGAAATGTCTGAATATTTCTTCCCTGTGTCTGAGCCTGACAACAGCTGTGGTCCTCCTAGTATAGATTTTACCAGGAGGTCCATTCACAAACATCCCTCCCCAAACACAGCTTTGGCTGTCAATAGGCTCCTGGAGTGCTATTTTGCCCTTTTGCCTTCTCATTCCTAAGGGTCTGAAGACCTCGTTGCCAGGCTCTAGGTGTCTCTTCTCTGTAAATAATCCTTTTGATCATGTCTTCATTTGGACCATCTGCAGGCATCTGTAGTTCCCTAGTCATAACAAGTTTCCTGAGGGAAGTAAATGTTGCACACTCAGCATCACTGTATTCTGGTTTGTTCCTGACTGTTGACTTTGCCCTGTGGGAGAGGTCATCTGTGCAAATTGGCAATCCACAAGAAGTGAGCTGTTCACAGGAGTATTTGAAGACGCACGACGCACAGTCACAGCAGGAAGTGGCAAGGCAGCAAGCTTGGAAGAGGCAGAAGGGAAAGATTGGGATCAGAGGCTGAGAAATGACACAGATCATCCAGAGAGCAATTGTAATAGCTGCTCAGATTGTGGGTGTGCGGTCCACCAAGCAATCTCCAGCTGATGCTCCCTTCTGCATCTGCCTCAGCAGTAAGAAATGCCATTTCTTGGTGGGGTATAAAGCCCTGGCCATTTTGGCACCATTTCTTGGTGGGGTATAAAGGTCTGGCCATTTTGGCCCCATGTTAGATACTCTAACTGGCTACACTGCCTGATGGTGTGTTCAGCTCCTTCCTCCGTACAGCCCTGCAGCCTCCGTCTTCAAGGACTGACCTCTAATAAACATGCTGCATTCAAACTCCATCTCGATCTCTGCTCCGAACCCAATCTGTGAGGCTAACTTTAGCAAGAGCTGTGAAAGCACAATAATTAAACGTTATTTTTTGGATTTATTTTATGGATTTCATGTGTTGTAAGGAGCACTCATATTTTATACAGAAGCAGAGGAATGCCCTGGGGCATGAGAGCAGGGTGAGAGCCATGGATGATGAGTTCTTTGGATCACCCTGAAGATCCAGAATCCCTCATCAGCCATGGCTGATGTTCTGGATCTTCACCCTCTTCAGGGTGAGAGCCATGGCTGATGAGTTCTGGAGGGATTCTGGATCAGAAACGTGTGCAAACTTCTAAGAAACTTCATTCAGTGACACTACTGACACACATAGGATTATTTGAGACTAGTCTGAGTTTGGTTAGAGAAGCAGAGATAAACAGATGTCACATTTAGGAGGTAAAATAGACATAACCCTGGAGGATGAGGGTATGAAGCATTTTCCCTATCCCTATTTGACAAAAAAGGGAAATTGACAATGGGAAACACAAGCTCTTTGTGTGCCTGATGATAAGGAGAGATGCTCTGAATCAGTCTGTGCCAGTCTGTGCATTCTTAGGATTATGGAAGAGTGAGGACTTGAAAATTTTTACCTGACTTGTTGGGAACACCCCTTGCCACCCCTTAATAGTCTCTTCATCCCAATATCCTGGTACCCACATATTTGCATGAGGCTCAGACTCTTTCCTCTGCTCCTGGTCCTGTGCCTCACTCTAGCTGGAAACTTCGTGTCTAACCTCATGCCCCCTCATTCCTTCCTGCTTATACCCTTTCCTGGTTACTTCCCCAGAAACCATGTGGGTGGTTCTTGAGTTTAAATATGAGTCTCAATTCCACTCTGGAGTTACCTCTGAGACAACAGAAAACACTTTGGGTGAATGTGGAGAGGTGGTGTCATATCCTTGACCACAGACATCATAAATCATGTTACAAGTCAAGGACAAGGTAAAGTTAGGGCTTAGGAATTTCTTAAATGAGCAGAACCAGCTCTACAGTCCCTAAAAAGACAGTTCTCTGTCAAATGGTCAATGAGATACTCAGATTGGGACAATTCCTACTTCCAGGTTTATGACAGTCATGCTACCATGACTGATATCCCAGTCTTTAGTCTTTAGTCTTTCCCACCTCAAGCCCAACATAGCTACAAAATAACCTAAAGAAACCTAAACCCTCATCTCCACTGTGACTAATAGGATCCCTTACAATAGCCATGTTGGCCTCTGTCCAGGTGTTCCCATCCATTATCCTGCCCATTCCTTATCCTGCCCATATGATTAATAAATTAAGAGATCCTCCAAGTGGTCTTCATCTCCGGGACAAGTCTTTAGCTCAACAACTCTATAAATCTATAAGCTCTGACAAAAACAGCTTTCATCCTTTGGTTTATACTTCATCCTTTGGTTTATGCTAATGAATGTATTTCTCCCTTTGGTTTATGCTATTTATGTCTTCTCCCTTTCCATGTTGGGGAGGGAGACAGCACATTGGGATGAAGACAAATATGGCCATGGTGTGTGGCCAGAGTAGGACCACCATTGGAGGGAATTGGAAGACAAATTACTTTTGATTTTTTCCAAGTCACATTTAATGGTTGCATACTGGCCAATTCTTCCCCAAACCCACCTAGCTCAGGATTCCAAGTCTTTCCAACCAAAAGATCAAAGGAAACATTTCTGCTTTCAAAATTTTATTAAGATGTTGGGGAGAAACAGCCAACATATACATTCCTCATTTTGTCACAACTGGCATTTGATCCACATTCCATAGGCTGCCCTCTGGCTTTGATCTAACGTCAGGTCTCCTTGGCAGTCCCCCTTCTGCTGTTCTTGTTGCTGCCTGGTGCTGTGTGAAGTGCACCAGGGCAGAGCCCGCTGGGGGCTCACAGGTGGGAACGATAATTGCGATTGGCTGTGGGGAAGGACAGGTTTGCAACAGGGACACAAATTAGAACATTCCCATCAATACTCTTAATGCCCACATCTGCATTTAGTTATTGGAAAGAATCTCGGGTGGAGATTTCAGGGTCCTGTGAGGGCTGCCTCCAGGAGGGAGGGCCTGGCAGCAATGCGTGCCTAAGTCTGACCGTCTCCTGCCCTTCCCTCACTCACCATCATCGCCCCGTTTCCTACTTTTCAGGCTGCCCCTCCGGTATTTTCTTTTGCTGCCACCTCTCTTGACTCCCTTGTGAGGAGATCGGCTCTTGCTCCTCCTCATGCCATGACTCTTTAATTTGCGGCTGGTCGACATGGTAAGTTCTGCCAAAATGAGGGGCTTTGCAAGGCCCGTGGGCCAGAAGTCTGGGTATTTAAGGCCTTGGCCATTGTGACAGGGAAGGGGTGTGGCTCAGCAGGTGGGAGGGGCTCTGTTTGTGCTGTCACTCACCTTTGCTGCCCTTTGGTCGTATATGTGAAATAAAGGTCAAGAGCTGCCCTCAGTTTTGAGGTCCTTTATGTGTTAAGTGAGGCTTTCCAGAGAGGTGTTATCGAGCAACTGAACCCCAGCCCCATGCCAGGCATTGGAGGAGTAAAAGAGACCATTCAAACATGCTTCTCCTGGCTCTGGGAAATGTAACAGTCATTGACTGTGTGTATATGCTGACTATTTAAGTTTCTCACAGCATCTGGAGATGACACATGTATTTCTGTAAGGGCTTGACTCTAGAGAACCCAATTCAGTATGATCAAAATAGAAATATTCCTTCTTTCTCATCTAAGGATTTCTCAGTCTTGGCACTGTTGACACAATGGGCAGGGTAACTTTTGGTGGGCTGTCTTGGGCATCCTAGGAAGTTTGGCAACATCCCTAGCCTCTACCTACTGGACACCGATGAAGCCTGGCAGCTATGACAACCCAAAATATTTCCAAACATTGCCACCTGTTTTTTTGGGAGGCTGGGGAAGTGAGGGGCAAAATGACTCTTCTTGAGAACAATTAACCTAATTATTTAAAAAAATTCAGTCACAGATATTGATTACATAGCATGTGCCTTATATTTAGGTGGTAGAAAATTAGTGGAAGATAAAAACATGTAGATGCTGTGCTCATGGAACTCCCAGCCCACTGGGGAGAAAGCCATTCTTCAGATATATACATAAATCAGTGAATAAGTACTTGGAAAGACATTTTGGCTGGAGAAGGGCAGAGAGAAACTCCTTACATGGTACAGGATGAGGCTGGAGAGAGAGGCAGAGATCAAACCATGATCAAGTATTTGGGAAGCCTTTAAAAATGTTAAGAGGATGGCATGTGAGATTAGATGGCACCAAGTGGGTGATGTATTGACTGGAGGAGCTGTGTAAAGGGAGATGCCCCTGTCAAAATCGAGGGTTCAGTAGAGAGAAATGATGATGATGGCTCAGACCTGTCCAAGAAGGGTGTTGATTAAGCTATTAAGTGGACAAGAGACGGAGGCTTGGTGTTGGATTGAATATGGGAGGTGAAAGCAGGTGTTGTCAAGGATGTGGCTTTTGTTTCTGTATAAAGCAGTTACCTGGATGCCGGTCCATTCACGGGGATAAAGGCCAGGCATGGGGAGACTGATGATGATGATGATGCACTTTGTATAAGACATACTGGGCTCAAAGTACTTTGACATTTACAAATAGATATATTGAATGGTTATTGGGTGTATAAGTCATCCAGCCTTTTATTTATTCTCCATTATACCTCATTATACCTCATAGTAAATGGTTTTGAACAGATTTCTTTCTTTTCTTTCCTTCTTTCTTTCTTTCTTTCTTTCTTTCTTTCTTTCTTTCTTTCTTTCTTTCTTTCTTTCTTTCTTTCTTTCTTTCTTTTTTTTGAGACTGAGTTGCCCAGGCTGGAGTGAAGTGGCTCAATCTTGGCTCACTGCAATATCCGCCTCCTGGGTTCCAGCAATTCTCTTGCCTCAGCCTCCCGAGTAGCTGGAATTACAGGCGTGTGACACCACACCCGGTTAATTTTTGTATTTTTAGTAGAGAGAGGGTTTCACCATGTTGGCCAGGCTGGTCTTGAACTACTGACCTCAGATAATTGGCTCACCTCGGCCTCCCAAAGTGCTGGGATTACAGGCATGAGCCACTGTGCCCGGTCTCAAATGGATTTCTGTAGAACATGTTTGCTATTTCTTCCATTTGTCCCTCCTTCTCTCTCCACTGCCATTATCCTCATTCAAGAACTGAGCATCTTGCCTGCAGGAGGTCCTCAGCAAAAGTTGATTGAATAGAAGAGAGAATGTAGTTCAAGCCCCACTCCCTGTTTCTCTGATATCTATAGATGGCAAATTGTATTTTGAAGCCCAGATTCTTTGAATAGTTACCATATGTGACACTTTCCATTTTCCTGCTTCCAGGAAAGTCTCTCTGGAGACTTTCTGTTGGTGACTTTAGTGACTTTTATTCAGTGAAGAAGGATTTCTACAGAACAGACTGCTGGCTTGCCTGTTGGTACTCCAGATCTTCTCTGTCCACTCTAGGCCAGTTGTTCCTCCTACAAACACACTCCATGAAAGCAGAGACACCTGTGAAGGCAGGAATTGAGAAAAGGCGCTTGCCACTGACTGTTCCATGAGAGTTAAACAGTCCTGCCACAGAATAGAAGCTCAGTAAGTGTTTGTGAAATACATTCAGTCAATGAATAAGAAGCCTGTCTTTTATTTTTCCAACTATGCTGTTCCTTCCCGTTTTGCCCCACGTCACGAAGGAAGACTTTCCAACTTATCAAAGTTTCACTGTCCTTTGAAACTTCTTCAAAGTTTATTCTTCATATAACATTGACTTTAAAGTCTAGACAACCAACCCTAATTGTGCAAAATCTTGTTTTATGCCTACATTGCCATGCCACGTGTGTTAGACTGGGCTTGGTATGTCTTGGTTCTGGTCCTGACTGGACTTCTCTGGACGTTAGCTCCCTTATTCTATAAATAAGCAGGTTGGGCTAGGTGATCTCTGAGATGACCTGACTTTGGTGGTAGCCTCCTTGTCATTAGGGACTGTATCTTTTACTTCTACTGCATTTTCCCACAAGTACTAGCATGGCCCCCACTAGTGGTCAGTAAATGTCTATTCAGTCTAGCTGCTTTGGTATATTATGGGGACCGACAGTTCAATACAATCACAGTGACTTTGCAAAAGCAGGGGCATTTCTAGGCAGGTAAGAGACAAAACATTGTCCTCACAATGGGTCCTCTGGTGCTCTGTGCTGACCTCTCATGCCTGACACCATTGGCTAAAATGTTTACAGAAGAACCGGCCTCTGGTTTGAAAGGCATTTTTTTTCTGGATGGTCCTGAAGGCTGGATACTCTTTCTCTCCCCAATCCTTCCCACCCCCAAAAGACCTTCTCTGCCAAGGAGAAGCTGAGATCACAGGGAAGAAGGCAGCCAGACTTGGGAACTGATGAAGAAACAAACAAAAAATCCCCTTTGCCTGGAGTTGAGGAACAGTTCTGGTTCCAGACACTCATGTTGAGAAACTTGAGCAGTAGAAAACCCCATGGGGGACAGGGAAGGCGATTCACAGGCCACTCAAGGGTGGGGTGTGGGGGGTGTTTGGGTTGGCTCCTGTGTCAGACCTGCTGGAGTGAGGACGGAGCAGGGCTGAGCACTGGCCACTGCTGCCTGTCTCTGTTTCTCTTTCCATTTCTGCCCCAGTGTTGCTCAAGCCAGCAGCAATTTAGATAGAGTCCAGTGAGCTACTTCTAACCCTTAGCAGGCCCAGAATGAGGTCCTTCCTTGAGAACCACCTGGTAATTCAGTCTGCTGACTGTCTCACCATTTTTTTTTCTGCTATCTTTGCACAGAGAGGACTTATGAGTGACTTCAAATAACCCAGCAAAGGACTAACAGGGACAGCCCCATAAACCTGTTTCCTTTTACCTTAGCTTTCCTGGTAGGACTCAATTTTTTCTCCCTTGAAGAAAAGAAATGAAAATATGTTGATCATTGTTGGCACAGAAAGAGAGAGAACTAAATTCCTGGGCTTTTGAGAAGAGATGCTACCAGCCTCTTCTTTCTTAGAGCTGAGTGAGATCTTCTTGCCTGGAGACAGGTGGATGGACAGGATGGTGTCTGTATCTCCTAGAAGAGTAACCGGGGCTGCAGTGCAGGAAAGGGCTTGGAGGCCAGTGGTCTCTCTGGGTCCTTTCCTAGGCTAGGAAGGGTAGGCTTAGGGTGTCACTGCTTTGGAAATCAGATCTCTAGTTAGAGTCCATTTCACCTCTCCAATTCAAGCTCACTCCATTAATTTTTCCGGGGAGTCCAGTGGATGCCTTCATAGGGCTGGATTTTCCTAGCAGGCTGAAACTTGGGGCTTACTAACAGGGAACATGGAAAAGTTGCTGATGGTCCTTACACATGTCGATGACTCAGTCTGAATCCTCTGAAATCTAAGTCTCTCCAGATGTTAACCTCAGCTGGGAAGTGGGGACCTTTTACCCTGTTCACATGCACACCCTTTCATCTCTACTGCTGTTGCTGCTGCTGTTCAAATAGGCCAAAGGGTTTGGGGACAGGCTGGAGGAGGGGTAAGTGGCTGAGAGATGTGCCGATGTGCCTCACCAAGGGGCAGAGCTCTCTGAACTCAGAATACATTCACTGTCTTCAGCAGGGAATTAAAAAGAGGCCAGAGACCAAGGCCAAGGGGTAGTTTGCAGAGCGAAAGGGAGGAAGGATCTTAACTCCATTCGCCTTTTTTCATCCAGTTGTGGAGGGACAGGGAGCATCTTGGTTCTGAGGATGGTCTGGAGTCTGCCTGGAGATTTGGTGGCATTCTTTTCTATTTTTCCATCAGGCTTCTCTCCTATTCTTTCTGCTGCATTCTCAAATTGTTTTTTCATAAACAATTTCTGTTTTTTCAGGAGGAGAGAGATTGGGTGCTGAAAGTGGAAGATTTATCACAAGAGCAGGGGTCATGGGAAGCTCTTAGGGGCCACCTTGTCCTGTTCCTTTGGAGCCAAGAGGCTTATCTCAGGGGCTGCACCTGGGCAGTGGAAGAGCCAGGACAGAGACAAGATTGCTGATCCCAGGTCAAGGACTGCCCGCCGCACCATGGTGCCTTCTCTACTTGACTTAAAAACGAACCTGTCAGCCTAGCGTGATGGCTCATGCCTGTAATCCCAGCACATTGGGAGGCCGAGGCGGGTGGATCAACTGAGGTCAGGAGTTTGAGACTAGCCTGGCCAACACGGTGAAACCCCGTCTCTACTAAAAATAGAAAATATTAGCTGGGCTTGGTGGCAGGCACCTGGAATCCCAGCTACTCGGGAGGCTGACACAGGAGAATCCCTCGAACCCTGGAGGTGGAGGTTGCAGTGAGCTGAGATTGTGCCAGTGCACTCCAGCCCGGGCTGCAGAGTGAGACTCCACCTCAGAAAAAAATGCCCCCAAAACGAACCTGTTCTTGAGTGTCCACGCTATTTGCCTTTCTCTCATGCATGCCCTGCTGTGATCACAGTGAAGGAACCTAATTTTAGAAAAAAGTATTTTGGAAAAAAGTAGTTCTTCTTAGAGCAGGGCACGAATCTGGAGAAACTCTGGACAACTTTCAAGTTCTCATTTTGAGAGCATTCAAACTTTCATTTGCTTTTAGTTACTTTTGGACTTTTGAAAATTGACGACTTCTGTTCCTTTTGTCTTTCCAAGTCCCACTAAGAAAAAAAACTGCATGGTATAATGGTACATAAAGAAAATCCAAATTGTATGCTTCAGAGGGTTCTAAATAAAGTTCTAAAAAAAGTTTTCACATTGACCACTACCTTCTAACCTGCCTCTATTAACCTTAATCCCCATGGTAACAAAAGATGTCCTTTTCCAGAATACACTGGAAATATAATTCCCTTTAGCTATTAAGATAAAAGCTGGGCTGCATCCTAGGGTGTTAGAAAAGGGTGTTATGGTACAAAAATATCACACATATTAAAATCATTTGGCCTCATGCGGTCAAGAATAAAGTGTTTTAATCCATCTACCAACTGGAGTAAGGAACTTTGAGTTGGAGCATTGCTAGAGAACAATTTTATAATAAATAGGCCTTCAGATGAAAGGTAACTTAGACAAAGTCACAAATCACAGGCAAAGTCAGCTGTCAAATCTAGATCTCTTAATCTCCAGTCCAGGCTTCTTGCCACTGTGCAATGATGGACCACATTCACACTTTCTGGTCTCTTTTCTTATTTTCTGTGCATTTGGTCTGCTTTTCTCTTCTCCTAAGAGCCATGTGCAGGGGTCTTTGCCCTCTTAAAATCATTCCACCTGCCAAGAGTCATCAGTTCATTGAGTTTTAGGGCACCTGACCCTTTGAAAGGGGGGAAAGAGTTGCCATCAAGAGGGGGATAGGACCACAGAGATGGGCTGAGGCTGCCACACGTGAAGGTCATATGGCTTCATAGTTGATGATTTCAAAGCCCTGTAACCATCAGGCTGGTAGAGTGCATTGGATATAGGAGATCTGACTAACTCCACTGACCAAGGCTGGGTCAAGAGAGAGCATCACAATCAGCCCTACCTCTTTGGCTTGGGTTGCCAAACCTCTACTTCCTGGTCTTAGTGGTGACTGAGGGAGAAGAAAAGGCAGACTGAAAGCATAATTTTACTTAATGAAACTCTTGAGAGACCGAGCTGGCAATGAAGGGCTTGCTTGATAGTGTCACTGTCAGGTTTCCCCATTGTTCTTTGGGACAAAATTCTCATATTTGCAGATCTCAAAAAGTAGATTTAGTTGTATTTATGCTAAATAAGAGGAACAAAGTAGATCCTTTGCTGCTCTTTGAAATCCTAAAGTTCTGTGGTCCAAAGTGTTTAGTAACACTTCACTCTTCATTACATTCTTGTTCTGGGGGGAGCAGATAGGACTTGCCTAGAGAAATGTTCAAAGCAAAGCCTTTGTCTTTAGTAAGGACCAAAGAAAGATCCAAATGCTTTTGAATATGGCAGTAATCAGATTTTATTAGTCAAGAAATTCCAGATACTATACACCTTTATTTATTTATCTTTCGGTGAGGAGGAAATGTGGTAGGTCATACCATGGAGATGTTCTGAGGATTTAGTAGAGACTGTGTCACCATGCTTGTTTTTTAAGATGACCGTGACAATGAAAATGCCCTTTCTTCATGTTGCAAGAGAGGAAAGAAAAAAACTCAGGATAAAAAAGTCTCTGGGCAGAGTGGGAGACTCTCAGGAAGTTCTTCAGGTGGGCACAAGGCTAACTTGACATTTCCCAAATTTTCCCTTATGATTTTGTTGCCTCTTTAACTCTGGTTTGGCCTAGCTTACTTGCTACTTCCTGTGACATCTGCTTTCCTGTGGGTGTGATTAGCTGGGGCTGCTGTTGTGGGCAGTAAAGGAATTTACCAAGACAGTCATAGGTAAAGAAAGGCAGATTGATTAGAAGAAGTATGAAGCTATGTTGCAAGAAAGCAATAGGCAGCACAGCAGAGAAGGGGATGTCTGCAAAAGGGCAGCAGTTGGAGGAGATTTTTATAGGGTCTATATGTAGAATGAGGTTGTGCTGCTGGGGCTATGTGGGGAAGGAGGTCATTGTGCCTACAGGTTGTTTGTGTTTAGCCATTTCTCAGAACACTTGTTCATTGTTCTCCCCCAACCTGGGGCCAGCCCTTCCCTATCTTGTGCCCCTTCCTTTCTGTGACTTCTTAGGACTCCACATCCTCCAGATAAAAAATGTGATGTCTCCCCAGAACCAGCTACATAAATTGTGAAGTCCAATGGAAAATGAATATGCTAGCCCCTTGCTAAAAAATTATTAGAAATTTCATGGTGGTGACAGATAAGCATAAGTGTGGGATCAGGGTGGGTAAGCAAGTGATTACAAGGCCGTTTGTGATGCACAGGTCCCGTGACTATGAACCCCACTCTGTCTTTCCTGCCTCACTTAAGACACTACTGATGGCACATACCAGATAACTAAATTGAAAAATCCCTATCTCATTCACCTTTATAGACCAGGAGAGCTGGTCAAATCTCTTATTCATAATGGGAGATTGATGAATACTTGCAAATGACTTGCTTCATACTGAGGCTGTGCCATGTGCCTGAGAATGAATTCAGCCTCTTCATTACTGGCTCCATGACCGTCTTCTCTCCCCTCCTCACACACATCCTCCATCCATAGCTGGTACTCTCCTGTTTTCATTCCTCCCACTCCAACCTGTGAGCCTCACCGATCGCTACCCGCTTTCTCCTCCTTCTCCTTCTTCTCCTTTAGTGGTGCCTTCTTCTATGCTCCTGTAGGAAACTGGCTGAGTCCTGGGGTACATGCATTTCTGCTGTATCCTTGTGTGGCTGAATGCACACATTCAGTGCTCACACTTAGTGATGGGAGATGTCAGGAGCCTGAAGGGGGCTTTCCAGTTATTTGCCTGAAGACTGTTTTCCTAGCTCTGAGACAGAAGGGGCCCAGCTGCAAAGAAGCTAGGCCACTGTGACTTGGTCCTCCCCTCTCTGGGATGTCACAAAGTCCACATGAGGTCCGTCAACCAATCTACAAGTGAAGAGCTGAGCAGGGGACCTGGGATGATTTCCTCCAATATTTAGTCAGACTGATTTTCTGAATCCAGGCTTCTCGAATTACTAAATATGGACAGATCATTTTCTCTCTCCCAGTCTTAAAAATCTTCAGTAAGCTAAAGAGAGAAGGACTCAGGCTTAATGACAATCCTATCGTGTCACTAACGAGGAGACTAAATGCCTAGTTGGAGTTCACCTCCTTACTGGCTCAGAGCTTCCGGAAATTGCTCAAGAGTTTACAAATACTAAACAGCAGAGCCGGGATTTAGATCAACATCGACTTAATTTTAGTGGATGTGCTCTACCTGCTGCTACAGAGGGGATGCAGAGGAAGATGTTCAGTTACCCAGAGGGTGATATCTTTGACTTAATGTTGACCATAAAAACAGCTATCAACAAAAGACTTGAAGTCTAACTTGCTATCTATTGCAGGACAGTGCCGGCAATATGGCAGGTTCTCTAGTGATATTGAGCCATTTAAACCAAGTCAGCAATGGAGTTGGAGAAGAAGGGGTGAGTCATAAAATACTGACATGACTTATGTGGAGGGGTAAAGTTTTAATCTAGACTTCTGTCCTAAGTGAATAGTGAATGACTGCTGAGTAGACACAGGAGCAGGACATATATGTGGACAGAAAAACCTGGTTTTAGTTTTGCGTAGGTTGAATGTCTACCGGACAGGTCCCATGTCCCCAAGCATGCCCTGTAGATAAATTGGATAGTGCTATCTGTAGCTCGTGAGCAACTGAGACTGGTGATGCAGTTTTGAGCACTGGCAAGGTAGAGTTTTGTGTGGTTGAATCTCCAGAAGCAGGTGAGATGCTCTAGAGACAACGTTATGGGACTCATCAGCCTTGGGTGTTTCAGAGGAGAGAGCAGGGCAAGGAGACCGAGAGAACAGAAGAAAACTCGGGAAAGAATGGTATTGAAAGTAAGGCATGCAAAACTGGAAGCTGTGATACTTGAGGTGGTCAGAGTACTTTAATGGCAACTGTTAAGCGTCAGGCACTGCGTGAGTGCTCGAGGAACAGCATCTCATTTCTCTGTCCTTACCCTAGGTGATTCCTGCAGAGCATTTGGCAATCGGATTCCTGCAGAAACACAGTAAAGGGTATGGGCAGGAGTGTGGGTGGGGGAGAGATGGGACCGGAGGTAGTGGAGGGTGGAACTTGTTTTTCAACAGGGGAAGGTAAGCTTCTCTCTAATCACCATCCTCTCCTTCCCTTCTCAGCCAAGCTTCTCAAAAGAGGGGCTTTTATTTAACCTTTATTGCTCTGCCATTTAAAAAATGACAGGACTTCTCACTTTCCTTGGCCCACGTAATGCACATGACCTTGAAGTCACCCCCATCTGACCTCACTCTTCTTCCTCACTGCAGCTAAGTTGGCAGTTTGGTCTGACATCCCTGTCTTGGCTTGTCCTTGTTATTTCTCCTTTTGGCCTTCCCTCAGGCACCCTTCACTCTGGGAGTACAGAGCCAAAATAGCTTGTTACCTATTGCAAGACTATGCCTGCAATATGGTAAGTACTCTGGTGATATGAAGCCATTTAACCCTCACATCAACCCTCTGAGGTGGATACTGTTATTGCCATGTTCCAGGATCGGAGTGTTTAGTAATTATCCCAAGGTCCCCAAGCTGGTAAACAGAGAGGCCAGGGGCTTGTGTGAGAAACTGGAGTAATTTTTTAATTTAAGATTATTTCTTACATATTCTGCATTTCTTGAGTCCTTAAAAATAGGCACACAAAAGATTCTCAATACATCCTTGCCTTGAGAGGTGGATCCTTATAATCTATCAAAACAAAGGTCCTCAATAAGGATACTGTGTTTACAAAGTGAGGATTTATTCAGGCTGCTTAGTGGGAGTGATGGGGAGTGGGGAATCCATGTGGATGTGTGTATACCTGGTGGGTTCTCAGACATTTTAAATTACAATGGGGATCCCATGACAACATGTTCTTCGTTCCTTTTCACCATCCCTCACACTGACCCATACCCCCATGCATGCATAGGAAAGAGCTCAAAACCACAAAGGGCCAGACATGAGGTTAGTAAGATACCTGGAGATCCTCTATACAAATTTGGATGAAACCATCTCTAAGACAAAAAATTAAGATCATAGACTCCAAGCCTTTTAGCTTAGATGTCTGAGAGCTTTTGACGTGGAGACAAGCTGATTGTGATATAGAAGTTAAGAAGAAGGTACTTAGGCAATAGTGAGGATATGGGAGTCCTTGGGAAGGTTTTCCTTTGAATGAAAAGCTGTCCCCTAAACATTTTCTTTTCTAACAGAGAGCAGCCTGTAAAATTGAGCTGCAGACATAGACAAGCAAGCTGGAAGGTTGCACAGGTGAATGCTGGCAATTGTACCAACAGGCAAAGACTACCTGTAACTAGACATGATCAAAATGGCGGCTCCATCTTCCCTTCTCTTAGCCAGCCATATGTGCAGTAAGGAGCAGACAACATGGGGCTGGCCAAGTGGAAAGCCCATTTTGCATAATAAGATTAGGGTGGAGCAACCGGCCTTCCCCACGCTATGTAAATGTCACACCTGGTTGAACCAATGTATGGGCCCTATGTAAATCAGACACTGCCACCTCAAGCCTGCCTATCGAATCTGCTGAGGTCTGCTTCAGGCCAGCTTTTCCCTTTCAGATGCCTCTGTCTTTCAAAAGAGAGAGAGAGAGAGAGAGAGAGCTGATCTCGTCTCTCCTTTCTTCTGCCTCTTAAACTTCCTGCTCCTTAATCCACTCCACATGTGTCTGTGTTCCTGATCTTGTTGGCACATGATGATGAACCCCAGGTATTGACCCCAGGCAATGATGCTGCTTCAATTGTTTTTTGACAAGTAAGAATAGAATACATTAAGTTCAGCATCACCTATGTAGTTTAAATGCAACTCCACCTCCATCTCTTTCTTTCTCTCTCTGTCTCTTCTGCCTTTGTTGCCCTCCCCAGGATTAAAACCTTAGGTCTTATGTTAAAAGAATGACAAGAGAACTGTAGCATTCTCTGCCTCTTGGGAGTCTGCAAGGGGTGGGCTATTAGAGGGACAATGGGGGATGCTTGGATGATCACCTCCATCCCGCTACCCGCAACGACCTCAACATGAAGTTGGCTTTCTTGAAGTGGGTGAATCACTACAGCCTTTGCTGAGTAGGTATGTTTGAAAGCAGGCTTTTAAGGAAGAGAGGAGATGACATCTCTTGGGACCTTCCTGCCAACCTGACCCTTCCGGTTGGCACCACCCAGAGCCACATTACTTAGGCTTGAAGCCCAAGTGTGTTGGGTTCTTCTCTCCCTTTATGAGGCCCATATTTCTATGATGCCAGGTGGCAGCCCTTGATCAGCCTCTGGGCTATGTCACTGTGGAGGTGGCTGGAGTCTCTTTTTTCACACAAACTGCTGCCCAGTGAAACTTCATAAAGCAAGGCTTATCATGTCACACTTCAGTTCAATCTGAGAAACTCATTACTGTCTGCAAGATGTAGATATTTTGACTACAATGTTTCAATTTTCATATCCCCGTTCTCCAACCCCAACCTGGGTTTTTAGCCATGTCCTTTATTATTTTCTTCATGCAAGCTCCGTTCTAACCAAGCTGGGTTATTTAAAAAGTAGAAAAAGTACAGGCGTACATAGAAAATTCAGTGATTTGTACTTTTTTTTTTCATTTTTACCAATTAAATTTCCATCTGTTCTTCAAGACTCAAAACAAAAACCCCTATACTCTATGGTTACTTCTTTATTTGGTCGCATTTTGTATCTACCAGATTCTGCCTGGAGATTTTTATTTGCATGGATGCCTTTTCTTCCCAGATAGCAAGCTTCTTGAAGTTGAAGCTATATTTCTTTGGGGCTCTGGGGGATAGGGCAGGGGTAGCAGATTTAAAAAATGAATTGGACTAGAGCTTTTCTGGGGGGACTTAGAGTAGAACTTGGGGGAGGGGCAGGAGGGAAAGATTACAAAGGGGGCAGAGTACAACTTACTTAATTATCTCAATTTGTAGTAATGGTTTATGGGTGTATCCCTATGTCAAAACTTATCAAATTGTACACTTAAAATATGTGCAGTTTCTTGTGTGTCAATTATACTTCAATAAATTCATGTTAAAAGTGTCCATTGTTCAAATCCTCCCTCAAGAGCTCTTTCTAGAAGTAAGGCAATGGAACCAGGAATGTACGCCTAAATGTGTCAGCAGACAAAGGCTTTTTTAAGAGTGCCATACTTGTGTTTGAAAGGCAAAGGGAATTTTGCTTGGTTTCTGTAATTCCTGGGGGTTCCTACGGGCTATCCTGATAAGCAGCCAGCTGATTTAAGGAGTCCTAATAGGCATTTTCTTGATTTTATCCAACACCTCCGTACTGCCTCAACCACCCAGCCAAGCTCTCATGTTGACTTTCAGCCATTGTGACAAGGCACTGTCAATCATCAGGTCCCTTTACCAGGAGGGCCCATGTCATAAGCCACTATATAAAGGGAACGATGGGTAGACGGCTTTGGACAAATGGACTTGGGGTAGGAGAGAGGGCCAACAGTGGGGGCAAAAAGATCTTTCTGTTTCACCCAAAACCTTGTGCTGACCATAGCCAAGGAACGGAAGAAGATGGTAAAAGCCTGCAGATGTAGGTGTTCAGCATGCCATCTGAAATATTCCCCACAGAGGCAAAAAGCCAGGAAATTATTTCTGAAAAGGAATGGGAAGACAAGGTATTGATGATATTTTCTGATCATAGAGGGGACTTTTAGAACTGAGGAATTGTCATCCGTGCTTGGCCAAGCTCTCAAACTGTCATGCCTTTTGTCAAAAGCAAAGATCTCCTATCACCTTCTAAAGACTGGCCCCAGTACTTCTCTAACAATCTTTTCCCTCACGGACACCCGCCCGCCGATAAAAAACAACACCCAGTTCTTTCGCTGCTCCCCCACCCCCCGTCCCTCGGAGAGCCAGGCTTTCCATGCTCATGGCTTGTCTTTTTTGTGCCGTAGAGCTTCCTCCTCCTCCTGCCCGTGCAGTAAAGAGAGATCGCACAAACCCTAGTCCTGCCTCTTTGAGGTGGGACTCGCAAACTCTTTGAAGCTCTGTGTTTTGATGGGATCTCTGGGAAACAGAGTTGGGAAGTTCCCTACATGAAAAACACATGGGATTTGGATTGTACATCTTTAATTTTCTTATTTGTCTCTTTAGTCAGCAGAATATGTCAATGTTTTGGTTGAAGAAGCTGCTTGAATTTGTGCTTTTCTGTAACATGTGCTCTCCCACAGCCAGCACAGAGAAGGGCTTTTGGTGCAGGCCCAAGACCACCATAATCATCATTGATTATTCCTCTCCACCCCAGGGTCTCTAAATAAAACGTCTCTTCTTTCTCTGACAAAGGTGTTTTTGAGTGTTACTGTTTAGCTGAAGAGTGATGTTGGGTGACCTTAATACCCTAGCCCTTCAAGTAATCAGATGGGTGTGGTGAGTAGAGGGAGAACCACGTGAGTCAGGAGGAAATATGTAGTTTACCCTTTTTTTCCTGTTTGAAAGATTTGCTAATGACATTTGTGGTTGGGCTTTGGTTTGGGATACATTGAGATGCTTTCTGCACATATTAATGGCTTATTTGGGTTGACAAACCACCTAAAGGCCAGTGCAGGCTGAGCCAGATGAACCACCAGATCACCATCAGCTCATGCTTCTCATTCATTTGTTGGCAGTAATGAAGATGATTGTTTTCCTAAAACAAGCCCAGGTCATCCATCATGAAGCCCAGGAATTGTAAATGGGAGAAAGAGCAAAGACACAATGATGTACGCTTACAATGGCATACATGCCTTTGGAATTCTTTAAAGGACAACATCCTTGAGCTTCTCCTGGTGGTATACTCTAGATATAATGTAGTGTTTGGACAATCTGGGATCAAATAATTCTTGTAGCTTTATAGAATCCCTTGTCTAATTAAATGTGAACCTTGTATAACTTACAAAAAGTAAAGTACCAAATAATCCCTCACTCCCAATACATTACCATTAAACTGTAGAAGTTCTGCTAAGCACAGCTTGCCTCCAGAATCTTTAAAAACAATTTGCCAGCAAGACCAAAGCTAATCTGTAGGGTTGAGGCCTCAAAACTCAATTATCTATCTCCTTTGGAACATGAAAGATGCAGAAACTGCCTTTTTATTGTTCAGCTGACTTAAGTGGGCTCCAGGGTTTTGTCCTATTTCCTAGATGTTGATGAGCTTCTTGGGTTTCTTTGATGATTGCTTTTGCTCTTTCATCATCACATTTTGTCTAACTCAGCGTGGGGGTGTGGAAAGATGGCAATCTATTGCTTAAAAATACTATGGCAGGTGTTCCTGGGCGCAAAAGCAGTGACCTGAGGTAGTGTATGTAGTAGTAATACAAGTCGATCTTGTGGTAGCAGGCTGTAGTAATATAGCTATATCATTGGATATAAGCATGTCTCATGGTAGTAGGCTATGGTGATGGGTTACAGGTACCTCTGGCAATTAACAGGCTGCAGTAACAGGTTATAAGTGTGTCTGGCGGTAGTAGGCTGTAGCAATGTTGTGCATACACTGGCATAGCCTCCGGGAGAAGGCAAAGATGAAGAGGTTGTGGCCTTCTCTGCTTCATTCTGGTGCAGTCCTCTGCAGCACCCTCACTATTTTCGCTATATTGACATAGGACATGTTTTACTATTGAATAATGCCCATATGCCAGGTCCTGTTTACATATCCATGTACTCTAAGAAATGTACACATAGCATATAGAGTCTAAGACATAGTCCAGGAGAAAACCAGAATAAATCTAACAGTGCCAGGAGATCTGTCTGTCACACATTCAAACCTGAAACTTAGAAGAAAATTTTGAAATGGATAATTGTGGAGAACTTCAGGATGTGAAGCATTTGAATCTCCTGTCTAGGACATTCAATAGTTACTGATGAAAGTCTTGTATGGGGTAAGCCACCATGACCCAAGTTATACCTTACAGCGACTTTTGTGAGTTATGCGAGGTGAGAGGGTCACTTGAGAGAGCCCCTACAGAGGTAAAGGGCCAGAGAGCACGTGTTTTATTCTTTGCAGGTGAAAGCAGACATAGAAAGTGAATGGCTCTGGCTGTGTTTTAGTAAAACTTTGCTGGGTTTGGCCTGCAGGCTGCAGCTTGCCAGGCTCTGCACTAGAGATTGTGGAACGGTGATTTCATTTATCTCAGTTGTAACATCAAGGTAATCTGGGTCCCAATTTCATAACTGAAACAGGCAGAATGATTAACTTGCTTAAGATCATACAGCTTAGGATGTGCTTGAGTTAGGACTCAAGCTTTCCTACCTTCAAATGATAGGACTAGTAGGTTCTATGCCCTAGCCCTACTTCTCTGTGCCCCCCAAAGACCCTTTTACCAGAATACCTCCAAAAAAAGTCATAACTTCAAAAAGTCACACAAAGGAAGAGGTAGGTAGAGCTGGCTGGCAGGGTTCGATCTACCCTCATATTCCTCCAACCCCTGGGAGGATAGATCCTTCTTCTTTGAGTCTCATCTAAGTGTCAACAATATGCTTCCTTTTCTTAAGAGGTTCATTAACTCTTTGTGGTAGCTTGTTTCTTGTACTCAGGGGCCTCTTCCTCTTTTCAGATGCCTTTCTGCAGTAGGTGATCTTTCTACTTGTCTTGATGGGACAAGTAGAAATATGCCCCCAAAAGACCATGTCCCCAAAAGACCAGAAATCTAAAATTACCAGCCCCACTAAGCGTAAGCTTGCAAATTTGAGTCTCCCTTGCTTATTTACGACACATAAACTAACGCTTTTCTCTAGTCTTTCTGCTTTTCAAAAATTTATAGTCATCCATTATGGTGTACTTTCAATATATTCTCCAATTACGGTAGATAACTCTCATAACTTATGTTCAAACACAGCCCACAAATGTGTTTTCTTTGACATCCTATGCAGGCCAATATAGAATGAGCAGAAAACATTTGGATTAGTTGCCACCATGGAAAACTCAGGAGCTTTCATGTAAAATCTAGTTATCTTCTTGGTTGCTCTTAAAAATGTGCAATGTTGGCCAGGAGTGGTGGCTCATGTCTGTAATCCCGGCACTTTGGAAGGCGAAGGTGGGTGGATCACAAGGTCAGGAGTTTGTGATTATGGCCACTGGGTGTGGTGGCAGGTGCCTGTAATCCCAGCTACTCGGGAGGCTGAGGCAGAAGAATTGCTTGAACCTGGGAGGCCGAGGTTGCAGTGAGTGGAGATCGTGCCATTAAACTCCAGCCCAGGTGACAATGTGGAGGCTCACACTGCCACACACACGCTCACACTGCCACACACACGCACACACACGCACACACACACACACACACGCACACACGCGCACACACACGCGCGCACACACACACACACACGCACACAAAACAAAAACTGTGCAATGTCTATCAACGATGACAAATAAAAACCAACTTTTTTTGAGGCTCAAAAAAAAGTGCAGTGTCTCTCAACACTGGATTTTAACTGCCTAGAGCTCAGAATCATCTTTCAAAAGAGGCACATACTCATCAATTTGCCTTTGTCTCCACAAATTCCTGCTTGCATTACTTTATACTAACCTGCCTGAGCTCTGGAGACATTTGATTTTGTAACCTCTGTCCTAAACGTTTGGTAGCTAGCACTACCAACTCTGTTGGTTCCATTGCTCTTTTGCCCACATTTATCAAGCAGTAAAGAGGACAGTTTGATCTTCTAGGCAGGGGAGCCAAGGACAAGCATGTGGAATTGTACACAGAGCAACCTTCTTTTTGGATCTTTATTCAGATCGCTGGGATCATATATTATCAAGTCTACCTCATTGCTAGCCTCAGAATCCCTTCTTTTTCCTGAAGAGTAGTTTGAAATACATGAGGAAATAAAAGGAACTATAACCACAGAAAAGAGAATCAGTTGTCTATCTGGATGTGACTTGGGCTCCAAATTGGGACAGAAGACTTATAAACACATTATAGTCCTGCCCTTGACACTCATCATTATAGTTTTTGGTGCGTGTAACGCTGTGTTCTCTTAAGGCTTTCTTGATAGCAGAGACAGCAAGAACATGGTGTTCGGGAGAGGAATCGCCTTAAACAGTTCCTAGGCCTGTGAGTCTTTTTCCAGTTCTGTGATTCCCTGAAGGGCGGGGATCCTGACTGACCCCTATTTGCTCTGCTGGTGTATGACCATGACAATGGCAGTGATGAGATGATAATGCTGGGATAGGATAACTCACTAATAATCTAGTGTGTATTCTCAGTGTATTTCCCCTCTCTGAAGCAGAGAGCCACATTTTCATGCTGTGTTTTCTTGCTTTGGGTGGGGGACGAAACGAGCTCTTGGTACATAATTCCCTTCCTGAGTTTTTGGTATCCCAAATCCCTAATTCCCTTTCTGAGTTTTAGATATTATTGGCATTATGTTTTGGGGGTAACGTAATCTTACCTTCCAGTAGAGCCTGAGATAAGAACTTGAGTCCAGGCTTTGTACTGGGAGGTAGATTGTAGGAAGCAGAAGGGTGGGGACTGGCCACGTGGGGCAGGAAAGGAAGAAAATAAAGAGTATGTTACTGAGCTGAGTATTGTCATCAGCAACTGGGGTTCAATCCCACTGCAGACCCTCTGAGTAACTCTGTAGAATGCACCTATTATCTCTCCAGATGCTGGGAGGCTGGGCCATGCAATGGATTTCTTTCCTCTACACTAAGGGGTGAGGATTGTCCTCTTCTTGGGCTGCCTAGCACCTTTGATAGGTAAGAATACTTTCCCTGATGTATTGTTTTCTGCTTTTTTAGGGGCTCAGCCAAAATGGAGACAGAAAATGTATCATGCTAACATTGTTTCTGTGTGTGTATGACTATATAATATTTTATTTTTTGATTTATATAATCTATGTACCAACAGCTTATATTCACTGCAGTTCTAATTATTCTTATTAAAATACATACAAAAATTTACATCTTTATTCAGTATTGTTTGTACTTTTTTATATTTTCTTAGGATACAGCTTATAAAAGTGGAATTATAGGATCAAAGGGGTAATGTTTTTTCGAAATTGCTTTTCAGAGAGGTTTCATTGACCTGTAGTCCCGTCGGCAGTGTGAGAGAGCATTAAAGGTGAACTTTGGCAATGACCTGGCATGGGTGACTGAGAGAGGTTGTAAACTCTTATTGCTTAGAGCACTTTTAGCACAGTGGAGGCCTATGTTTATTTAGGATAGGTTAAGGCACTATTCTATGTCAACAGAAAATGTGTGAAGGACATTCATTCTGGATTCCTTGTCTTTTCTGAATTCTAAAGGTGCTTCTTTCTAATATCAGCTGAAATGAGCATACACAAAACACATACAATAGATTCTTCCAAGAGAATTCCAATTTGAGATTTTTGAGTTTTCAAAGGTTCTAAATTTGCCATCCCATCATTACACCCTTATTTTCCATGTGTCAATGTAATAAATGGGTTACCAGGTGTTCCATGTTCAGATTTCCATGATCATGTGGGAAATGATAACCCAGGTACATATTAGAACTCTTGGAATTTTAATTTATGTGACCAAGTGCCTTGTAGAAGTTCTGACAAAGAAGATACTTACCTGGCAGGGGAGATACCGTGATCACGAAGGTGGTTTTCCCAGGGCCAGGCTTATCCATTGCACTCCGGATGTGCTGACCCCTGCGATTTTCCCAAATGTGAGAAACTCAACTCCATAATTTGTGGTAGTGGGGGACTGCATTCGCTCTTTCCCCTGGGGGGCAGAGGGGAAGAAGTTCTGACAAAGGTAAGGCTTAAACAGCTGGTTGTTAGAACTGGAAGAGAATCAGTTTCTTTCTGTCCCTTTTATTTCCCGGCAGTTAAACAGGAAAATCAAGAGGAAAAAGTATAAAAATGGAGATCAAGAGACAGAGGGGAAAACAAAAACCAGAATAACCTAAATTTTGGTTCATCCCCTGGGTTAGTGAGCACCTGCCATGCTTCTTGATTTGAACTCAGGTGAAGGGTGAAATGCAGCCACATGTATAGATTTGAATGCCTTATCTGTCTTCCTTTTTACCTCTTGGCTTCTCTTATTTTGTTCACTCAAAGCCCCTTTATGTCTGTCACCAACAATAAATGGGCCTGGTATCATTGGAAATGTGAAAAATAGACGTATAAACTTACAAGTCCCCAAATAAACCCTGGCTCCTCCATTATCTCTGAGGTTTCCCATAAGGTCTCTCAAAAGTTTGTTGTTTTCCAATGATGATGCACGGGCACAGGGAGGGGAACATCACATACCGGGGCCTGTTGGGGGTAGGGGACAAGGGGAGGGAGAGCATTAGCACAAATACCCAAGGCATGTGGTGCTCAAAACCTAGACAACAGGTTGATGGGCACAGCAAACCACCACGGCACGTGTAAATATTTATGTAACAATCTTGCACATTCTGCATATGTATCCCAGAAATTAAAGCAAAAAAGGAAAAAAAAAAGTTTGTTGTTTTCATGGAAGAGTTAAGTGAACTAATTTCCAAGCCAGTTGATCCACTGACAGTGTCTAGGACAGGCCATTCCTCCAGTGCACCAGGGGGAGCTGTTGTGCCACTCAGGCCTGGCACCAGTCTCTTTCCAAGGGGAATATGAATATGGACATACATGCCCAACAATCCAGAAACAAGGTTCTTAGTTTGTACTAGTCACAAGAGCAGGATGTTTGAAATTGGTATGGTCCTAGAGTTTCCAGAACTATGGGGGCCAGTGCAGCATGAGGAAAAAATGCAGTTTCTATTGCACTGTGTTCTATTGCCTCCCCAAACTTCCCCTTTTAAGTACAAAGACTTGCTGGAAATGTTTTGTTTCATGATGAGGTCTGCAGATAATATAAGTGAAAAATCAAGGCCTCCTAAAGTAATAAAGAGAGAGCACCTTAGTAAGAAGAGATACAGACAAAACCTGTTTGCCACAGTATAGCTTACATTTCAGGTTTCCCAATTTCCTGGGAGTTTTATTCACTGATATTTCCAAGAACCTAGATCTGTGGCCAGAACAACAGATGATCAATAAATACTTGTTGAACAAAAGAATGACTCCAGTTCCAGGGCTAGTCCTGGCCACTCTTTGATCATTTGGTCCCTCTGTGATTCTGTTTCCTTATCTGTTAATGTCTGCTAGTGGGTGGGAGGAGCCGGGGAGGTTGTAATAGCCAAGCCCTGAGATCCTCTCTATTTGGGATGGTCTGTGGTTTCCATATTCTAGGTCCTACTTGGTTAAGTGTCTTAAGTAGACATCTTCTTTACTGTTTCCCAGAATAAACTAAACCATACATGAAAGAGAACAGTTCCACTCCTGAGTATGGGCATCAGAGTATGAGCAGGTTGAGTCAAGAAGATCTCTTTCAGTTTTGGCTTTGCCCTCTGTTAATTTCAAGCTGTCCTTGAAATTCATATGCATGGCAGTAATATGGTTCTAGTGTTTCTGTAGGTGAATAAATTTAATCCCATCTCTGGAAGGCAGCCTCTAGTTTGGCCTGGCCAGTGCTCCTTCCTGTTTGCTTTCTGTTCCTCATTATACTTCCTGCTCCCATCAGTATCACTTAGTGATGCTTCTTCATCCTGGCAGTGGCCATTCTTTCTAGTAGCAGCCAGGGATACCAGTGTACAGTTTTGTCAACACTTGTAGAACTAGGTTCATTGTTCTCCCCCAGAAACTGCATCAGCCATCATCTGGCTCAGGGATCTGGGTCCCAGCATGGTGAGTTCTTCCCTTCAGCCCTGGTAGAGAAACAGCTCCTTTTCTAAGGGCTGCATATCAGCTCTGTCAGTGTCTTCCTTCAAGCTTTTAAATTTTGTTAATTCTAATGCTCCCTTGTGTTCCTCTAGACTAAGGATATTAGCTGCTTATAATTCCTACCTCTTCAATACCTTAATATCCTCTTCAGCCTTTTCTGATCTTAATACTGTTAATAATTCTTTATATTTAATTCTCTCTGTTAAAATAACTGGAGTGGTTTGTTGCCTGAGACTACATCCTGACTGATTTAGGGCCTGGAACAAGGGAGCCAGGGGTAACCCCATGAGGTCATAGGCTCCTGGGCATATCAGGTTCTCTGCTTGTATGCAAGGGAAGTGGTTCCAGGAGGCCAAAGGTAGCCCTCCAAAGAAAAGCCACGCAGAGGGGTCGCTTGGGAAGAGAAAGCACAAGAAAAGTGGAGGAGTGTGCAAAGACTTCCTGGGGACCTGCACAGAGATGATGGCTTCTACTATGTGGACATATAAAAAGCCAACCTACCATACCGACAGGCTGCGGGGGCCAGATGGCTGATTCAGGGCTGGTGTTTTGAGAGTTCCAGGAAGGGAAATGTCAATAAAGTTAAGAACAATCAGAAAGTTTATCAGAGGAAGGTGAGCTGGAAAGACAGACAGGGCTTTTCAGGATGGAAAACTACTCATAAGCATGGTCAAGGCAATTCCAGAAGCATGGACTACTTCAGGGAGCCTCAGACACAAGGCCAAGGAACTTGGTTGGGTCTTTACTTTGCTTCTGTATGGGCATCTTATCCTGATATCATCCTCAAAAGTCATAGTATAGGCTGGGTGTGGTGGCTTATACCTGTAATCCCAGCACTTTGGGAGGCCAAGGTGGGCAGATCATGAGGTCAGGAGATCGAGACCATCCTGGCCAACATCATGAAACGGCATCTCTATTAAAATACAAAAAAAAAAAAAAAAAAAAAAAAAAAAAGAAAGAAAATTAGCCAGGCATGGGGGGTGTGTGGTTGTGTAGTCCCAGTTACTCAGGAGGCTGAGGCAGGGGAATTGCCTGAACTCAGGAGGTAGAGGTTGCAGTGAGCCAAGATCACACCACTGCACTCCAGCCTGGGTGACACAGTGAGATTCTGTCTCAGAAAAAAAGAAAAAAAGTCATACTGTAAATATGACTCAGTCACTGTATATACCACCCAGCAGGCACCGGGAAGATGGGTTGAGACAAAAAGATTTGTTTGCTAAAGAAAGGGACTCATCTTTCCGGTACTAACTTTAGATGATCCTGAGATGGCACCCTGTCTGTGGACTTCTCTGAGAAGAGATATCTGATTTGGTTTAATTTTTAGCTAAATCTGCAATTGATAATAGGATGTCAGACAGTAGGAGGAGTGTTGATTGGTGATCTACAGGGAGAGCCAGTCATGACATTTGGCTTTCCATCCCCTTTGGCTTTCCACTCATGTTGTCTTGATTTCTTTAGCAAAGCAACTAAGCAGCTGGACACACCTTGTCTGAATGCCTACTCCATATCTCTCCCAGACCCAACTGGGGATAGTATGCATCATCTCCTTCACACAACAGATTTTCCAAGATGGTCCCAATTGAAAACATGTTGGTTTGGGAGTATCCAAGTATGCAAGAGCTACTAATTCATGCCTCAGTGTTAACAATATGGCTCTCTCAACTTTTAAAGAATGGAAGTAATACATGGGCCGAGAAGGACAAGGAAACTGGTGCAACTCCAAAGAAAAGTAATAAATGTATTCAGCCACAAAGTTATGGTGGCTTTGTTGCACAACATCTAAAGGCGTTGGGTCCTTCCCTCAAGGAGCCTGTGGGTTAGTGGGTGAAGCTTCCTTGTCTTGCCTTATGATTTGGTGTTGTGCATGCCAATGTAGAGGTAGGAACAGGTAGGTGAGTGGTCCCCATCTTTCCCTGGTCCTGTGGGTAATGGGGAAAGGAAAGGAAGAGGGCAAATAAAGTGTGTGATGATGGGCTGGGAGCTGATCGGAAAAATAGGGGGTTGCTGCGTTCCCCATGTTGGTGATTGGGTCTAGCAGGCATGGCCCTCCTGGCGGAAATGGGGCTTAGAGAAAGTGAGAGCAAGTGTGCCCGAGGCTGCTGAATCACTTGTGAGAAGTGAAGGCCCCATCGTGACTCTTAGCTCCAGACCCCACTTGCTCAGGTGTGGACGGGGGTTCAGGATGAGGCTCTGCATCTGTCCGCAACTGGGCATTATGCAATGTGGAGCTAGAAAACGGGTAGAGGAAGGCAGAGGCAGAGAGGCCATACAGAAAGAAGAACGTGATGGCAGAAGCGGAGGGAGACAGGAAGAGAAGAGAGGGTTGCGGAGGCAAGAGGAAAGGGGCAGGAAGGCCTGGAAGACAAGGCAGGAGCCAGCATCACAGGGCCTTGGTTCTCTGCCTCCTGGGGCAAAGGCATCCAGGTGGACCAGCAACCTTTGCTCCCTTTTGTCCTTGCCAGCCCTGGAGAAGCTCATCAACCCTCCAGGCTGTCCAGGCCCAGGGTGAGGTTGGGAAGGAGGCGTGGGTGGAGCTTTACTGGAAGGCCTGTTGGCTTACCTTAGGGTGCAGAAATCATTGGAGGGCTGGGGAGAGAGATGTCTCAGGCCCCTTCCTGCCTCCAGGAGCCTGGGCTGCCTGGCTGCTGGCCACAAGAGCAGGGCCCATCTCTCCTCCCCACTGCACACCCTGTAAGCCAGTCATCTGCCTTTTTTTCCCCCTCCCTCCTCCCCTACCCCACCCCTTCAAGTTCTCAGAACTCGCTCCCATTAGGTTCCAGGAAATGGCTGGTGCAACTTTGTAACCAAATCCACTCAAATCCCTTTGTATATCTTTTCTGCTCCCTTGCCCCCTCCTTGGTGTCCTTCATGGCTGTGTCTGGTTACAGAGTAGGGACACGGCCAGGGCAGGCTGGCCCTGGCACATGCAGTCACATCTGAGTCAGGCAGTAGCACCCAGGGCCAACAACCTGTGGCAAAGCAAAGTGAGCCGTTCAAGTGAACCCCAGCCCTTTTCCCGCTCCACCAAGAATTAGCTGTGCAACACTGAGCGTGTTATTTTTCCTCTGGGGAATCTCAGCTTTTCTCACCAGCAGTGTTAAGAGAAGCTGCCTTTGGCCAGCTCCATGATTTGCTGATGACAGTCGAGTGAAAGAAAGCACATGTGTCTGGCAGAATACCTGGAGGACAGAGCGGGATTCTCACTGAGCAACTTATATATGGAGACCCAAGACCCACAGAATTCTGGCCCATGCGGGAGTCTGCCCATTTCTCCCTTGTGGGACCCTGAGCCTCTCATTTGAAGGCAGGAATTTTGATGGGGTATAGGTTTTCTGCGTATAGGCCCACTTCTTCCTCAGAAAAATTTGTGGAGTTTTACAAGGCCTTGGTGTGGGTGCCAGAGATCTCGCTAGCAATTCAGAGGGCAGGCACTGAGCCTCTTGCCAGGGCACCCCACTGTGATTTAGGCTGAGGCTGGGACCAGGCAACAGGTGGCTTCCGGTGCAGCCTGGGTGACTGATTCTGGCTGGGGCAGCATCTGGAAGCCTGTCAGGGAGATGGTTGTGGACAAGATTCTATTCTGGGAGGGCACCAGAGTGTCCCAGGCAAAAGGTGGCCAGCTGAGGTATTAAAAAAAACGGATCACACATCTGCAGAATAAAATTCTGCTTAAATCTTAAGTCTAGGGAGGAGGCAAAGAGAAGAAAGCAGACAGGAGGAAAATGAGGGAAAGCTGACAACTGAAAAAGTCTTCAGATATGTATTTAGGGGTTTAGATGGGAGTCGATGTTCAAAACATTACACAGAAGTCATCTGTGTAATCCAACGTCCAGATGAATGAGAAGAATAGAGCCAGCCCCAGCTGGGCTCCCAGGTGAAGCTTGGTGTTCTTTTCTCTTCCATGGATTTGGCAAACTTCAGTGTGGAAAGGGGCTTGTTGAAAAATTGCTTAGGTCTGGGCGCAGTAATCCTAGCACTTTGGGAGGCCTAGGTGGGTAGATCATTTGAGACCAGAAGTTTGAGACCAGCCTGGCCAACACGGTGAAATTCCATCTCTACTAAAAATGCAAAAATCAGCTGAGTGTGGTGGTGCACACCTGTAATCCCAGCAACTTGAGGGGCTGAAGCAGGAGAATTGCTTGAACCCAGGAGTTGGAGATGGCAGTGATAGCACCACTGTACTCCAGCCTGGGCCACAGAGTGAAACTCTGCCTCAGAAAAAAAAAAAAAAAAAAAAAAGAGAGAGAGAGAGAGAAGAGAAGAGAAAAGGAAAAAAAAAAAAAAAAAAAAAAAAAAAAAAGAAACATTGCTTATTTCACTGTAAAATAAAGAAGGTGGAGCCAAAGAGAGTTCCATACCTCAGTGCCCATACTGCCCTAGATTGTGAGGAGAGAGATGGCCGTCCCTCCTCATTAGGGGCTTTCTTAGAAGTAGGGTCTCTGGAGTAATGAGGGAGATGGATTTGAGGCATAGCCTAAGGACGAAGCTGGGGAGGGGCTAGACAGGTATGTTTTGTCAAGGACCTATGGCAGCAGTACTCAAAGTGTGGTGCTCAATCAGCGGCATCAATATCACCAGGAAATCTGTTAGACATGCAAATTCTTAGGCCCTTCCTGACCTGCTAAAGCAGGACCTGGGGTGGGGGCCCACCACCTGTGGTTTAGGAGCCCCCCAGGGGATTCTGATGCTCTCTAGTGTTGGAGAACAATCAACCTCGGGTACTCAGGTGGGGCATATGGGGAAGCTCAGTGCCATCTTGACTGGACACCATTTGAAATCCACAAAGGAGGCTCACGAGAGAACTCTCTCTGTTCTTCCCTTCCCTCTCCATCAGCTACAGTGTTCTTGGGTCTCCTTCCCGCTGGGCACATCCTGTAGTCACCCCTCTTGGCCACAGCCTTATCTGCTTGTCCCAGATAAAGAGTGAATTGGCTTAATCAGTCTGACTGGACTGGCTGGCTCCAGCGAGGTCTGCTGGTGGTGCCACTCAAAGGAATGGAGCCATTCACATGGCTGACCCCCTTCCCCACCCTATGGGCCCTGTCGCCACCGCCATCTCTCCTCTAGAAGACGCGTTACACTTTCCCTCCTTTGCTAATTAACCCTCAGCAACTTTATTGCCAAGAGAGATAAGGGGTGACTATCTAGAGCTTCTGGGAAAATCACCATGGCCAAAGCCTCTGTCAAGATCAGGCTGTCTTCTGGGTGGCTGCTGAAGGAAAGAAAGAGGAATTGAACTGAGGCCATCTGAGCCTGCCCCCAGACTTAACAGTATGCATTTGTACCTCTCAATCTTGCAAGAGAACAGACACTTGGAGTGACTGCAGATGCTCTGCCTTCGCTAAGGATTCTGACTGTCTTTTAGCTACTGCCTTGCTTGTTACAACAGAGGGTTAGGTGAGTTAATAGGGTGTGTTTTCCCCACATTGCAAAGAAGCAGAAACAGGCTCAGAGACATTTGCTGACTTTCTCCAGGGACTAGGATTACTCAATGGAGTAAGCTTCTTGGGCAGGGCTGGGCCCCAAAGCCACATTCCTGGTGGTGTGGCAGGAACTGGGGCTCATGCCCATGAAGGCCCGTCTGTGAGGGAGGTCGGCTGGTGGACCAGATGTGCCTCCCGGATGTTTTTCCCAGGCTCGGCCTGTGTGGCATGAAGGATCAGTTAAGGAGATTTTTAATCCTGGGGAAAATGGTTGTGATTCAGGGCTGGCTCAAAAAAAAAAAAAAAAAAAAAAAAAAAAAAAAAAAAAAAAACTGGTAAAATGTGCTGTGTGTGGAACTAAGCAGCAGGGCCAAAAAGCACAGAGGGGTTTTCATGAGCTCCTGGGCAGCAGCTCTGAGGTGGGCTGGGACTGCGGGCTGGGAGCAAGGGACGGCAGGGCTGTCGGAGGGGATGTTCGGACTGGGTAGCCGCTGACACAGTGCTTGTCTGGGGCCACCCCTGCTCTGATACCAGCTGCGTTCCTTCTCCTTGCTGGGTCTGCGTTTTCTCTTCCATCCGCCTCTTCCAGAATTGGGAGACAGGCAGGCCTGAGGGTGCGAAGAGTATCTGTCAACTGTCAAGTTCATGGAGAAGTCAGAGGACTGTTATTAGGGGAGAGTAGTTTAGGGGTTGGCTGTATGTGGAGGGACCAGAGGCAAAGGCTGGCGCCCTCCATGTGTTGCAAATATGTTTTTCTTCTTATGGATCAGATGAACCTTTCTGTGCAGAGCTTCAGTAGAGAGCAGAGGCGCCTTCCGTGGCTCAGGCCAGGAGTTGCTGAAGCCCTATCCCTCAGCTGCTGGTCACCTCTCTCAGTGCCTCCCAAGGCACCTTGCAGGATCCCTGGTGACCTGATGGGATGGTTTAGCAGTCCCTGGAGAAGCCTAGTGAATCTGCCAGTTCTTAGGTCATCTGAGGCTGTGTCTCATTGTGAGTTCTCTGGAGGCTCCAACTGCTCTCTCAGGAGTCTGCTCAAAAACAGGTGGTCTAGGGCTGGCATGTTTGCCAAGCCTGGGTTACTGCTCCATAGCACGGGGCTCAGCCCCTGTGACAAGAAAGACCCTGGTGGGAGCTCTTATCCTGGACGAGTGCCACTGGGGGATTAACTTCTCTTGGGGACTTGGGGGTTGTGGACAATGTAGAGAAGCAGCAGCTGGGCTGACAGAAGTAGAAGCTTCTGGAACAGGCTTCCCCCCCACTCTGATTTCCCCTATTCAGGTCTTAGGAACTCAGACATTGAAGTAATATTCTTGTTAGCAGTGGCGAATTCATACCAGTTTGGAGCAACTTGATTCTTGCCTTTTCAGAGGAAAGAACTTGACTGAGGGGCATAAGGCAGAGGGAGAGACTGAGGCAAGTTTCAGAGCAGGAGTGAAAGTCTATTAAAAAGTTTTAGACCAGGAATGAAAGGAAGTAAAGTACACTTGTTAGAGGGCCAAGTGGGAATCTTGAGAGATCCAGGTGCACTCTTTGGTCCTTGACTTGGGGTTTTATACATTGGAAGGTTCCAGAGTTCGCGTTTCTTCTCCCCTGATTCTTCACTTGGGGTGAGCTATGAGTATGCACAGTGGCCTGCCAGCACTGAGGAGGGGTGGCATGTGCAGTGTGTTTACTGAAGTGGTGCACATGCTCATTTCAGGCATTTTTCCCTTACCAGTCGAGTGTTCCTAGAGGAAGGTCGTAGACCAGTTAAACTTGGCCATTTTGCCTCTGGGAGCCCAAGCACGGGCCCACTCGCCCAGCTCCTGAGATCTTATCGGGAAGCTGCTGCTGATCATGAGCTTCAGATGGGTTTTTTTTTTTTTTTTTTTTTTTAATTTGTTTTATTTTTGTTTGTTTTGAGACAGACTCTTGCTCTGTCACCAGGCTGGAGTGCAGTGGTGCGATTTTGGCTCAGTGCAACCTCTGCCTCCCGGGTTCAAGTGATTCTTCTGCCTCAGCCTCCTGAGTAGCTGGGAATACAGGTGCACACCACCACACCCAGTTAATTTTTATATTTTTAGTAGAGATGGAGTTTCACCGTGTTGGCCAGGATGGTCTCGATCTCTTGACCTCATGATCCACCCGCCTCGGCTTCCCAGAGTGCTGGGATGACAGGGTTGAGCCACTGCACCCAGCCCAGGTGTTTTCTATCTACTGGGAGACTGCCTTTCCCTGGAACCAGCTGTGACCAGTTATTATTTTAGAGAGACAGTATGGCAACTGCCTAACCATCACCTGATGGCCACTGGACACTGCTGGTGGGAGGGAGCCCTCTCCAGTCCTACTCATGTCTGCCTGACTACCTACTGTAACATTCCCACACTGGCTGCCCAGGATGTCAGACCTTCAGCCTATCTTGGAGCCCCACTCATTTTTTTTTCTTCCATCTATAAAGCATGACAAACACTATAGCCCATCAGCTCCTGCTGGTGACTCACGATGGCCATGAGCACCAGGGCCCTGATGAGCGGAGCGTGAAAGGGACCTGGTTTTCTTTGCTTAGCCATACTTGACTTTTCTTTGAGAAGTACCTGTTTGACATCCCTGGGGATTAGACTCCACATTAAGTTTTTCCTTATATTGAAACAAAAGCTGTTGGCTCATAGCATCCTCCACCATGGAAGGTTCTTATTTGCTGTTTATTGGATCTCTTACCTGGTAGAATTTAATATCCATGAGAGTAGGGACTTTGTTTAACTTAGAACAGTGCTTCGCATACAGTGGACGATAAACATTGGTTTAGTGACGGTATCTAAGAGTGATCTGTATGCCGGGAAAGGCAGCCCTTTGTCCTGTGCCTTTCCTGGTGCCATCCCTTTCACCAGGAATGCCCTCCCTGGCTCCCACTCTCCCCATTCCCTTCCCACTGCTTCTCTCCAGGCTCTGAACCACTCAGTCTAGGGAGCCTTATTGGCTACCACCACCTGTCACCATCAGCCCCTGGCCCTGCTCCCTGTGGACACCTGCTCCTACTTTATCAGATCCTCCTTGCTTGGCTTTCTTCTTTGGGTGATTTAAGGCAAGCAGATCCAATTCAGGGAACAGCTTGAGTGCTGAACTGTGACTGGCTGACCGGGTTGGTCTGTGATGAGTGCTGCAGACATAGACAGACAAGCACAGCCCCTGCTCTTGTGGGCCCACTCAAAGGATCGCCTCGGTGGGATACTGGACCCAGCTTCTAGTGGGTCCCAAGGGCTCTTACTGGGTCACAGTTTAAAAACTTTCAAAAGTTTCACAAGCTGTTGCCAAACATGGCCCTATGTCAAATTATAGTTGAACTGCAATGATAAACTCACTGTAGACACAAGAGTTTGGCAAAAATTCACAAAAGCATTCTGTGAGACTCCATTGGTCATATGGAACTTACAATAGAGAATGCTGCTTATGTCATTATTAAAACATGATACATACTCTTATATCAGCAATGTTTATATTATATATACAATCACAGGCTAGAGCTAGGGTTCCCGGCATTTGCTGTACCGGCATGCCTACCCTGTGGCCCCCAAGATGCCCTGTTCAGTTCCCTGTTTCTCACGGGTCATGGAGATGTTCTCAGCCCCTTTCCGAGTCTTTCCCGGGAGGGTAAAAAGAGAACAAGTGGAAGGGACAGGTAAAATCCACATGATCCTCACCTCCAGGGCATTCTGAGGCAACATCTGCTGCAGAGCCCCTGAGACCACAAGAGCTTGCTGCTGCTCATGCAAATCTTCTTTTTCAGATTCAGAGGAAACACCTAAGGCTTCTTTCTCCTGATCTTGGGGACTGTTGTGGGTTTTGGTGAGGGAGACACAGCAGGGGAGGGGTGGATCTGGCCTTGCAGGCAAGTCATTTAGGCTCATGAACCATCTAAAATGGGGAAGTTGGACCTTGGATTCAGAGTCTGGAGTCTCAAGAGATGGCAGAGCAGCCCTGGGGAACCAGGCTGGGAGTACTGATTCCAGGCCAGTGCCAGCTTGCTGTCTGTCCTCTTATTGATGTATGGAATCCAGGTCGCTGCTCCCTCGCCAGGAGCCACGTGAAATAAACCTGCCTTGTTGCTCATGCTGGAGCCAGTTTGCCGGGTGCTGATCATGGCCAGTGAGAGGCCAGAAGCCAGCAGGTGAATGGTGTCCCTAACTGACGCTTACCTCACCCGGCTGTTGTCAGTGTTGGCTCAGAGAACAGGGTCTCGTATCTCTGTGCCCTCCCACGATCCTCTTGGCAGTTTCTCCTCTGAGAATTGACCAGGCCAACCTCAGCCACACTGACATCACAGAGCCTGGTGGCGTCTGGGGTGCTCATGATGGCAAAGTCCAAAAACAAATGCTATTGACCAATAACGGTTTGAAATGCAACTTGTGAGGGTGGAAGTGGGCAGGTCTGATGACAGTAGGTGTTGCTTATGGCAGTGAGGGTCACAATAGACAGGCAAAGGCCATCTGAGGCCTTTCCTTCTCTTACCCAGCCCCCTCTACCCAGCAGCTTGGGCTGCTAATTTCTTCCCATAAGGAACAATAATACCACTGCCAGATGGGCGTGTCTTCCTATATGGTTTTCAAACTATGTTTCCATGGAGAGCTGTGCTGAAGATCATCTGAGAGCTTGGGAGAGGGGTCTCAGTGGGACTGTAATTGGCATTTTATGCGCTAGGAAGGTGAGACACAGAGGTTCAGTGAGGGGCCCAATTTGTAAGAAAGAGGCAGACCTGTTTCTAGAACAGTATGTTCTGATTCTGGACTCAAAGCTTCTCTCCTCTGTGGCAGGTTTCCGCCGGCCACTCTTCCATGTTATGCCCCAGGCTTCACCAGGCACCCAAGACTTAGGTTAATGCCTGGTAGACGTGATAAACCAATCCATGGTTTTATTAGGAATAGGTAACGTGGATGGTCAAAAAGGAGAGACTTTTGAGTGAATTGCATGGTGGCTTTTAACGTAGAGTTAGCAGATTTAGCAAATGAAAATATGGATGCTCAGTTCAATTTGACATTCAGGTAGTCAGTGAATACTTTTTTAGTATAAGTATGTCCCAAATATTGCATAAGACATGCTTTGAATTAAAAATCTGAAATTCAAACTGAACTGGATGTTCTGGATTTTATCTGGCAATCCTATTTTGATGACCCCCAAACCATGTCATGAAAATGTCATTTTCATCACAGCTAAGACTATATGTTAGAATATTAGAATTTGCTAGCCAAGGAAGATGTCTTAGCAATTAAGGTTGGGAGCTGACTTTCAGGGTGACTTTGAAGTTAATTCTGTATAACTAGGGGTTAGGTGGGGACAGGTTGAACTAATAACCCTAGAACCCTTCCAGGTTATGTGATAACTGCATGCCCAGTCATTAGCTTTTATCATCCCACAGCTGTTGAATGCGGTATTCTGTTTTTGTTGCATTTTGTTATGTTTTCTACCTTCTTTTGCCTTTGGGCTTCAGTTTGTTTAACTTCCATTGACCCATCTTCAAGTTCACCAATTTTTTCCTCAGCTGTGTTGAGCCTACGAAGTTAGCCACTGGTTTTGGCAGCAAGAACCAGCTCCATACATGGAATAAAGTTGTAGCTGGAGGAACTGGTTATGAAAAGGAACTTCCTATGGTGGAGGATGTGATGTCCTAGAAGAGAAGACTGAGGGAAACTGTGCTTCAAGTCTGCTTACGAGGAGTCTTTTGCCGGGGCAGGGTGTGGGGGGAGGGGAGATGTGAAGTGGTTCCAGTTTTTTCTAGCCCAAGCATTTCCTTTACTGTGATTCATAAGTGAAGGGAGGGGTTTTTCTGCAGTAACTCCTAAGATGCCAAAGCAGAACCCACCTGGAAACTGGGCAAAACCTTGAGCCCATTAAAAGATTAACAGGAAATGAAAGATGTTAGAAAGAAGGAGTAAGATTAGAAAATTTCTAGCCTCAAAAAAGAGTCTTTGTTCCCAGATATGAGGGGAAAGGCTGGGTCTGCTGGCTCAAAGCCTCCAAGCACAGCTTTGCAGTGATTATGGTACTGGTTAAGGGAGCCTTGCAAAGTGTCAAGATGTTAGGTAGGTCCTGGAGGTGATGATCTATATTATAAAGACTGTAAATACCAGGTCCTTTTTGAGTACTCAGAGCTAACACTCTGTGGTAGTAACCCCAGTGACTATGATGTTAAACAGGTATCAGTCCCTGTTTTATGTAGTTTTTAGTCGATGTTCTCACTCTTAGGTGGGTGTTGAACAATGAGAACACATGGGCATAGAGAGGGGAACATCACACACTGGGGTCTGTTGGGAGTGTGGGGCTAGGGGAGGGACAGTGGGAGGTGGGGAGGTTGGGGAGGGATAACACTGGGAGAAATGCCTGATGTAGGTGACAGGGGGATGGAGACAGCAAACCACCATGGCATGTGTGTACCTACAACAATCCTGCAAGATCTGCACATGTACCCAATAACTTAAAGTACAATAAAAAAAGAAATATTTGGGATGCTTCCCCCAGATTTTTGTATTAATGTCCCCCCTTTTCCTATTAATCAAGTTTCAGCTTAAATATTAACTATGGTGACCGGCATTTCCTAAAAGTCTAGCCTATAGTACTTCTTCATTTCACACAGTCCTATTGCAATCATGAAGACCTAGTATTTTGTTGTTGTTGTTATTGTTGATTTATTGCTCATTGACTATCTCCTCCTTCTCGAATGTAAGCCCCAGCAGGGAACTGGAGCAGACTCTTCCCTGCTATATTCTTTTTGTCTGGCAAATAATAGGTATTCAGTTTAGTTCATTTGGTAAATGAATGGAGAAAAGGAAAATTATCTGACTAGAGTTTTGCTGTCATAGAATGAACTAACATTTGATATCTAAAGAGAACTCCAACTCTTTTTAACATTTTGGTGGTGTTTTTGCCCAATTTCTTGTTTAACCATCTAACAAGTATGGTGTAAAAGCAGGAGGCAGAAAATTGTCTCATCCCACAAGCTTTCAAAGTGCCATGTCTGTAATTCCTTTTTTTTTTTTTTTTACAGTGGTGAATACAGCAGAGCTTAATGGATGCTTTTCTGACTGATCGATTAGTTAAGGTTTAAGCTCAGGGAGGCTCTGACCCAGAGCATTTGTTTCTCTCCCTACTGCAGTTCTGTGTGGTGAATGAGTTTTGAGTTCCTGAAAACTTTAAAGGACAAAGAACATGAATTCACAAAATAATATATACATGGGAATATATTTATCTGATTGAAAAAGCTACAATTTTATATTTAAATGAATCAATTTATAACAATGCTTTATGAAGCATATTTCTTATGGGAAATAAATACGATTTTAGACACCCAAACAAATAATAAAATCCAGCAATGCTTGTCAGTTTTGTCAAATTTCTCCCTGAGTGTCTGGCTAAGCTGCTTAAAGAAACAGAGCCCTTTGCAGTTTTAAGGTCAAAGGTCTTGTGGGTACAGGTGCTAGGGTCAAAACGCAATTTGACAATTTGACCCCAGATCTTTCTAAACTAAATAGATCTGACTTTTTGCCCAAAGAAACAGAATAAGAGAGTGTGGTGCAGGCAGTAGGGCAGAAGGATCCAGATAAAGAGACCTAGAGGTAATTGATTAATTCATTGGCTTAATCAGTTATTTATTTTACCATGTTTATTATTCTCTTGCAAGAATCCAGACACATTGCTGCACTGTATAGGGCCTGGTAAGATAAGTCAGATAAGACTTCTGACCTTGTAGGACGGTGCCTCAACAGGGAAAAGGATGCAAGCATTGAAGTTGGTTTGGGGGAAGGTAACAGACTTAGGTTGAGATATATTTTTGAGATGCCAGCAGGACATGGAGTTGGAATTATCCAACAGCAACTGTAGCAACCCTAAATAAGGCCGTTCCTCTGGGCTCTAGACTCACAAATCCGCCAGCCTAGCTGGGATTTCCTCTTGGACATTTCAAATTTAATGCATCCAAAGCCAATTTCCCGCCACCTCCATGAACTCCTCCTCACCTGTTCCCATTCTCTGTGGAGCCACTGGTCACCCAAGCCCAGGAGCCTCCCTGACTTCTCCCTCTCTGTCATTCTCCATTTCCTCCTCACCCAAACCCAAGTCCTCTTGATTTCCTCTCCAAAACACCTCTTGAGTCTTCATTTTCCTGTCTCTCTCCATCTTAAATTCCATTCTAGACTGCCATCATTTTCCATCTGCATGCCCTCCCTCCACAACAGGTCTGCCTGCCCCACTCTGGCCTCTTCCTCTACTCTCTCCTTGTTACACATCTGCCTCTGAGACCTGTTTTCACCATACTAATCCAATCACACCAATGCCCTGGTTAACATGCTTCAGAGCTAATCCTTGCTCTCAGGAAGAAGACCACATTTCTTTCATTTCTTCTTCTTCTTTTTTAAATACAAGTATTTTATCCATATGTGTGAAGAAAAGAAGACCGTGTTTCTAATGTAGCTTCCAAGGCCCATTACGTCTGGCCCTGTGGCCTAGCCTCCTGTCCACTTCTCCCTTCCTTTGTTCTATTTTAACCACGTGGACCTTCTTTCACCTCTCATACTTGTTCTCTTTTCTACTTCTGCAAGACTTTTGCACATGCTGTCAGTAATAGGCAGAATAATGATCTCCCAACGATGTCCACACCCTAATCCTCAGAACCTGTGAATATGTTTCATGGCATGGCAAAGGGAAAATAAGGTTGCAGATGGAATTGAGGTTGCTAATCAACTGGCCTTAACAGAGAGCGATCACCCTGGATTATCTGGGTGGGTCTAGTGTAATCACAAGGGCCCTTAAGAGTAGAAGAGGGAGCAGAATAAAAGGTTGAAATGATTTGATGAGCGATGGACTCAATCAAACATTGCTTGCTCTGAAGCTGGAAAGGAGCCATGAGCCAAAGAATGCAGGCAGTCCCTAGAAGCTGGAAAAGGCAAAAACAAAAACAAAAACAAAAAACAGATCCCCCTTAGAGCCTTCAGAAAGGAATGCACTTCTGCCAACATCTTGATTTTAGCTCGGTGAGACTAACATCACATGTCTAAACTATAGCATTGTAAGATTATAAATGTGTATCGTCTTGAGCCACTACGTTTGTGGTGATTTGTTACAGCAGCAACAGAAAGCAAATACACATGCTGTCCCTCTGCCTGGGAGACCCTTCTCTGCCTTGGTTGTCAGCTCCTCAGATCTTAGCCCAAGCGCCATTTCCTCAAGGAGTTCTCTTCAGAGCCCCCTGACTGTGTTACACTTTCTTTTATAATCGACATTCAAAGCTTCATTTTCCTCTCCTTTTTAACATAATTTTCTATCACCCCAGCTGTGTGTTTGTTTATATGAGAGACAGCATGGAATGCCGGCTAAAAGCATAGGTGGGCTCTGCAGCCCAGTGGCTTATGCCTGAATCCTGCCTCCACTACCTGTTGTCTGTGTGATCTTGTGCAAGTTACTTAACCTCTCTACATATGCCTCAGGGATCTCACTGATGACCCAGGAAGAATAATAGTACCTATCCCGTAGGACTATTGTAAGAATTAAATGAATAAACAAAGTGCTTAGGACAGTGTCTGCTGTCAAGTATATACTCTCAATGCTGACCTATCTCCCTGAATGATTGCCTTCTCTTTAAGGATGGGGATCATGGCTACTTCCTCTTGCCACTTCATTCGGCACTTACCCAGGAACTGTATACCTACTGGCATACAGGAGTAGGAGTTGAACATATACATATAGAACAAATGAATGAATAAATGAATGAAAGAATGGATGAATGCATTCAGAATTGGAGCTTGGGAGATGGTAGATCTGAAAATACATACGAGAAATGACTCTTTTCCCAAACTGGTTACTCTAAAGGTAGCGTTTCTCAGCCTTGGCACAGTTGACATCTTGGGATGGACAATACGTTGGAACGGGAGCTGTTTTGGGCATTGTAGGAAGTGTAGCAGCATCCTTGGCTTCTGCCCACTTGATGCTAATAACAACCTTCCGTGCCCCACCCCACCCACGTAACAGTTGTGATAACTAAAAATTGTCTCAGACATTGCCACATGTCCCAGGGAGGGCAAAATTGTCCTTGTGTTGAGAATGGCTGTGCAATGGGCACAGCCATCCCACCAAACAGTGACCTTGGTGTGGGTGAGCATATGTGTGCAAGGCTGTACTTCACCATGTCTGCCTGGTCAGGCTCCAGGACTTACCTGCTACACAGCACCTTCAGTACTTACTTGCCTCACTGCAGCTGCTCAAGTCCTCTGATTGTGGAGTGCAATTTGGTGAGAGCACAAGGGTAGGGTTGCCCTTCTTAAAGAAAGCTACAACAATCATTTTCTGAATGCAGGAAGGGGTTTATGTCAAAGCAGATAATTATCAAACTTTTCAGAAAACAGATTTTAACAAATGGGTTAAAATTTTGGATACACAGATGACTTTCATCTCTGGCTTCCTTCTTTCATTATCAGCTTGAAAATACAAAAAACCCATTGTTCTTCTTCTTCTTTTTTTTAATCCCCACTATAAGTAGTTCTCTTTAAATGCTGCTTCTCCTCAGAAAAATGCTGCTTGGGCAAATCCTGGCAGATAAACATATTTCCTGTGCTGGGGGCAGAGGTGAGTGGCTGAAGGAGGTAGTAAGAGCCCTCTCCCCAGAGAATGGTATAAACAGACTGAAGTGCAATCTCCATGGACTGGACTTTATGGATGTGGACACAGAGATGGGGATAACCCCCCAGCATCCAATGGGCCACTGCTGAGGGACTGAGAACCTGCATTCTTTTCTGGACCACTCTTTATACTGTGACCTGCAGGTCCTTTCTCAGTAGAAAATCCTGAAAATGGAGAGTTTAAGTGGAAAGCAAGATTAACTCTGACCTCTACTTTAAAGGGGGTCCTGAGGAAGGAATGAACCAAGGGCAACGTCAAATGTGCCTCAAAGGATCTCAGGAAAAACCGGTTTCGCTACTCTCCAAGGGCACTGGAAAGGTGGAGGAGATAAGCTGAATCTCCCCAGGCAGCTTGTGAAAAAAAGGAGCCCAGAAATAGTGCTGAGTCTATTGGTAAAGTGGAGGCGGAGCCAAGTGAACACTGCAGGTCTCCTGCCCTCCAGAGGCCTGGTGACAGGTCACTTTCCTCAGGGACCGTTCTCATGGACTGTATTTATTACAGTCCCAAGGAATCCAAAGGAAGTCAGTGATATAGAAACTGATCACATCCCCAATGACATGACTGTGTTTTAGATGTACTTTAATGTGACAAACCTGAGGGTTTGTGAATGTAGTTTCTTTTTCCTGGAATATTGGTGCATTGTTGCAGGGGTGATTAGTGCAAGCCGTGGGACTGGTGCCCAGAAGAAGATCAAATGGAGGAGAGAGAAAGATCTGGTAGGAGAATGAATGTGATTTCAGAAGATAGGGCTAAAGAGACAAAGGTGATTGTAGAATCCATGAGATGTTTTGAGCACAAAAGATGGAATGTGGCCAGACTGATCAGCCTAGAGAAAAATATAACTTAGAAATCCGACAGGCCCATTTTACAGATGGAGGAAAAGAGGACAAGTAAGGAAATTACTTTCTCGAGGCCAAATAGCAGAGTCAGTTGCACAGAGGGATGCTGTAAGGAAATCAGTTGCTTACTGTAGTTTCACCAACTGCTAGCTTCCTTAATATTCAAGTCACTTAATGATCTCAGAATCAACTATACAGGATAGACAGGGAATAACTTATAAAAGCTTTCGTTTATACTTCAATAGGACTGTAATTTGTTGACAGAAGTTGCCAAGTAATTCTGTGTCTCTGCAAACAATAACATATTATTTTCCTATGTAGCCAGTGTTTTGCTTTCAGAAAAGGGAACCACTTGTTGAATAAAAAGTATAAATTAGTGCCAGGCGCAGTGGCTCAAGCCTGTAATCCCAGCACTTTGGGAGGCCGAGGCGGGCAGATCACAAGGTCAAGAGATCAAGACCATCCTGGCCAACATGGTGAAACCCCATCTCTACTAAAAATACAAAACATTAGCTGGGCATGGTGGCGCGTGCCTGTAATCCCAGCTACTCAGGAGGCTGAGGCAGGAGAATTGCCTGAACCCAGGAGGCGGAGGTTATGGTGAGCCGAGATCGCGCCATTGCACTCCAGCCTGGCTAACAAAAGCGAAATCCGTCACAACAACAACAACAACAACAACAACAACAACAACAACAAAAGTATAAATTAGTTTTATTTGTTTTATTATTATTATTAAGACATTATTTTATTAAGATCCTGTACTTGGATACGTTTGGCTTGTGAAAAGGAAGCTTCGATCCATCTGTCTGAATAACTTTCAGGAGGCAATCTGCAAGATCAACATTAGAGGAGCCACTGGGGCACTCCTGCCTTTAGCTCGTGCACTTGACGTCTTCCTTGGAAAAGTCAAAAAGAAAAATAGCAAGATTTCCATCGTGCTCTCCCTGGCTCAAACCTCACATGAAAAATATATTTTACCTCTGGGAATCACATTTTAAGAGAGATACATTCAGACATTAAAAAAACTGCTTAGAAGAGGAGCCAAAGGAGGAGTCTAACGTGTTATCAGGGTTATGGGAGGAAACCCTGAGTTGGCGAACCAGTCCCTTCCTCCTCATAGCCTATGTATGTATGTATTTATTTATTTTAATGTATGTATGTTTATTTATTTATTGTTTTAATTATACTAGAGGCAGATGCTGCCAAATGTTCTGTTGGAAACACTGAGACACGTTCTTTAGATTTTGAAGTTAAGAGGTCACATGTGAACTTAGAACTTTTGGTAGAGAGGGCATAAAGGGGACAGAGAGAGCAGAAGCCGTAGTGAGGAGTATATGAGAAGTGTAGAAGTAGTTCAAGTAGCCTCTATAATCCTTTCTAAATCTGGAACTTTATTCTCTTTTCTCACAGTAATTTATATCCCACTTAAATTCACCTGTTGAGGGTCTTCAGAATTTGCTTTTGCCAAATGGGTGGTAAAGCATCTGGGCTTTCAGTGCTTTCTCTCCCTCCCTACAGGCTGGCCTTGAACTCTGACCTGCTTGTTCTGGCTTTTGGTTACTATTAGACAATCAAGATTTTTTTCCCAAAACACTCTCCGAAGAATTAAGGCTGCTGGATATGACTTGGCTCTCTGCCACATCTTCTTTATAGAAGTCACATGACAAGATTTCCTTCAGTAGCCATCAAAGATGAAAGTGAACAATTAAAGCCTACTCCCTAGACCTCTATTTCAAAATATTCCTTATGGTATAATCATAAGTTTTAAAATGGTCCAAATGAATCATAAAAGTGAAATCTTGATTTTAAAAATCTGTGTAAGTTTTAATTTCTGTGTAACTTTATTTGATTCATGACCCCAAAGACAGTAATGTTTTCTTGTATTCTAACTCATTATTTTCCTGTGTTAGTCCATTTTGTGCTGCTATAACGGGATACTTGAGACTGGGTAAATTATGAAGAATAGAAATTTATTGGCTCACAGTTCTGGAGGCTGGGAAGTCCAATATCAAGGTGCTGGCACCTTGCAAGGGCTTTTTGCAGCATCATAGCGTGGTAGAAGGCATCACATGTTGGCCGAAGAGAGGGCAAAGAGTGAAAGAGAGCAAAAGATGGAGTGCGCCCACTCCTGAGATAACAAACCCACTTCTGTGGTAATACTATTAGTCCGTCGCTAGTGGGTGATCTCATGACCCGAACACCTCTTAATGATCCCACCTCCCAAAGTTGTCACAATGGGGCAATTGAGTTTCAACATGAGTTTTGAAAAAAAGAAATATTCATATCATAGCACCTCTTCTCTTCATTCCGAATTCTCTTATTTCTTCCTTTCTCCTTCCCTTCCTCTTTTCTTCCTTCTTATTTTATTCACCTTTTTTCTTACTGTTTAGATGCAGTCTTATTTCTGTTTGCCCCAAAACATTAAAAAAAAAAAATAAGTTCGCCAGCAGTATATGAATGCATTATCATTGCAGGGGAGGGAAAACTGTAAGTAATACAGATCTTAGGTTTCTTTCTTGGATGCAGTGACAGTTCTTGGTGTTTGGAATATATCTTCTACACCCTTGCTACTCAAAGTGAGGTCTGAGGAAGGCCAGCATCCAAATCCTTGGGGTTCTCTTTCGAAGTACAGAACTTCAGCTCTATCTTAAACTCACCGATTCAAAATCTGCATTGTAACAAGGTCTCAAGGTGATTCCTATGCCTATCCACAATGAAATTTGTGAAGAGCTTACTCTAGATGAGTAGCTTCTAAACAGTTTGGATTGCTCACTCTCACCTTTAAAAATATTTTGAGTATATAGCTTAATATGTGTACTTGCAAAATGTATACTTGCTTTTCTATCAATATTAAATATCATTAAAGCTTCTTATAGACAATATATAGTTGGGACTTATTTCTTTTTTATTCATTCTGACATTCTCTGTCTTATACTTAAGGTGATTACTAACATAGTTGTATTAATGTCTACCATATTTACAACTATTTTCCTTTCATTTTCCTCATTCTTTGTTTCTTTTTGTCTTCTACTCTTTTTTCTGCCTTCTCTTGTTTTTATAGAATGTTTAATATAATTCCATTTTCTTACCTGTCTTAGTGTATCAATTACGCTTTTTAAGAAGTGGTTGCCCTAGACTTTGTGATGTATATTTACAACAAATCCAAGTCCACCATCAAATGACACTATACCATTTTATGGGTGGTGCAAGTATCTTTTAACAACAAAGTATTCTTGATTCTTCCTCTTGTTCCTTACAACATTGCTGTTACTCATTTCATTTATCCATAAGCTACAATCATCAAATACATTTTTGGTAATATTATTTTGAACAAAGTGTTCTCTGTTAGATTGAGTAGAATAGAAAAAGAAAACATTTTCTTTTACCTTCATTTAGTCATCTCTAATACTCCTTCTTTATGCAGATTCACATTTCTGACCTATATAATTTTCCTTTTCTCTGGAGAACTTTTAACATTAATTGCAGGTCTATTGATGACTAATTCCCTCAATTTTCATTTGTCTAAGAAAGCCTAGTCTTTATTTCACTTTTCTTTTGAAGGATATTTTTGCTGAATATGAAATTCTAGGTTGGAGGTATAAAAGAAAAATAAAATTTCAGAACCCCCAACTCACTGTGCCATAGGGAAAAGTTAAGCCTGGAAACTGAGTTGTGCAAAACTGCCTCCTGTTTTGTTCCTAAATAGACAGCTGCAAAAATAGAAAGGTCACATACCTCCCTGGGGTCGGGGGTGGGGGCTCCCTCACAATTTGTTCACAGGAAAACTCTTTGTGGTCCCTAAGATCTTCACCCTAAAATAGAGTTCTGTTGAATTTCACCCCGACAATGTAAACTAACAGCTTATCTTCACAGGTACAGGACAAAGGCAGGACTAAAAGTCATCCCTCCACTCACCTGAGATAAATGTGTATTTGACCACTTCCTCTACTCTATGTTTAAATATCTTCTGTAAAAATTCAGATTCACTGAATGACAGATGAATGCATAGTTTTCTGTTCCTCTAACCCTCTGTTAGGCTGTTTTTGCATTGCTATAAAGAAATACCTGAGACTGGGTAATTTATACAGAAAAGAGGTTTAATTGGCTTAACAGTTCTACAGGCTGGACAGGAAACATGGTGCTGGCATCTGCTAGGCTTCTGGGAGACCTCAGAGAGCTTTTACTCATGGCAGAAGGTGAAGCAGAAGCAGGCATGTTACATGGCAGCAGTGGAAGTAAGAGAGAGACTGAGGGGCACGATGCCACACACTTTTAAACAACCAGATCTTGTGAGAGCTCACTGTCACAAGGGCAGCATCAAGCTATGAAGTATCTGCCATTTCTTCCCAAATCCTTTCCACTAGGCCCCACCACCAACATTGGGGACCACATTTCAAAATGAGATTTGGTCAGGACAAATATCCACACCATGGTCTGCTTTGAGCCCCACAAGTCTCATGTCCTTGTGTTTCAAAATAACTTCACCTCTTCTCAATAGTCTCCTAAAGTCTTAACTCATCCCAGCACTAAGACAAAAGTCTCAAATTCTAAGTCCGAAGTCTTATCAGGAAACGATTCCTTAAATCATGTACCTGTAAAAATCAGAACAAGTCATTTACTTCCAAGATACAATGAGGGTACTGATACTGGATAAACATTTGTATTTCAAAAGGGAGAAATTGGCCAAAAGAAAGGAGCTACAGGCCCCATGCAAGTCTGAAACCTAGCAGGGCAGTCATTAAATCTTAAAGCTCCCAAATAATCTCCTTTGATTCCATGTCCCACATCCAGGGCACACTGCTGCAAGAAATGGGCTCCCAAAGCCTTGGCAGCTCTTCCTCTGTCTCTGTAGTGCACAGTCCCCATAGCTGCCTCATGGATTGGAGTTGAGTGTTTGTCCATTTTTTACATGTATGATGTGAGCTGCTTGGTGCAGCTATCATTCCAGATATTGGAGGACAGTGGCCCCTCCCCACAGCTCCATGAGGAAGTGTCCCAGTGAAGACTCTGAGTGGAGCCTCCAACCCCATATTTACCCTCAGAACTGTCCTAGTAGAGATTTTCTGTGAGGGCTGCAGCAGACTTCTGCCTGGACACCCAGGCTTTTTCATATATCCTCTGAAATCTAGGTTGAGGCTGCCAAACCTCCTTTACTCTCGTACCCTGCAAATTGAACACCGCACAGAAGCCACCAAAGCTTATGGCTTGCAACCTCTGAAGCAGTGGCTGGAGGTGTATCTGGAACCCATTGAGCTGAGGCTGGAGCTACAGCAGCTTGGCCATGTGTCAGAGAAAGAAAAAGCATTATCAGGAGAAGAATTCAAGCAGGCTGCAGAGCAACCACTTGCTAGAGATATTTGCATGATTGAAAGAAAGCCAGATACTGGTAGCCAAGGCAATGGGAAAAAGACCTTGAAGGTATTTTAGAAGTCTTCCAGTCTGCTCCTCCCATCACAGACCTACAGGCCTATGTGGAAAGAATGGTTTCGTAGGCCAGGCCCAGAGCCCTGATGGTCTTTACAGCCTTAGAACATTGCTCCCTGCATACAGCCTGCTCCAGCTCCAAAGAGGAGGAATCTAAGTGTACATCAGCTGTTGAATGGATAAAGAAAATGTGGTATATAGACAGAGTGGAATACTATTCAGCCATACAAAATAGAATAAAATCATGTCTTCTGCAGCAACATGGATGGAACTGGAGGCCACTATCTTCAGTGGAACATCACAGAAATAGGAAGTCAAATTCTACATGTTCTCACAAGTGGAAACTAAATAATGTGTACACATAGACATAGAGCATGGAATGACAGACATGGGACCTCAAAAGGGTGGGAGGGTAGGGGTGCCTACGGATGAGAAATTACTTCATGGGTACAATGCACATTATTCAGACAATGAGTACACTGAAACCCCAGAGTTTACTGCTATGCAATATACCCATGGAACAGAACTACACTTGGGCTCCTTGAATATATACACATTTTTTAAAATGCAAAAAAGAAAACCCCAAAAAAACAAAAACAAAGGGAAGAAATAGCTATTCTTTGCCTTCTTAGAGTGGAACAAACTCTTGCAAAGAAAAGTCTCCTGAAAAGGAGTTTTTATTAACTTCCATCAAATTGTTTCTTGTTTTCAGCAGGCCTCATGGGGGGTAGGTTGAGCTTTCTGATGTCCAATTTGAACTCTCTTGTGTTCTTTTGTTTTGAGACAGAGTCTCCCTCTGTCACCCAGGCTGGAGTGTGGTGGTGTGATCATAGCTTGCCGCAGCCTCTAACTCCTGGGCCCAAGTGACCCTCCCACCTGAGCCTCCTGAGTACCCGGGACTACAGGTACATGCCACTACATCCAACTAGTTAAATTTTTTTTTTTTTTTTTTTTTTTTTTAGAGACAGGGTTTTACTATGTTGCCCAGGATTGTCTCAAATTCCTGGCCTTAAACTATCCTCCCATCTTGGCTTCACAAAGTATCGGGATTACAGGCATGAGCCACTGCGCTCGTTCTCTGGTTTTCTAATAGAAAGTTGTTTTTTTTTTTTTTTTTAAATTATCACTTTTCAGATTCCAAACTGACATAGATTTGGAGTTTTAGCCATTGCAATTATAAACTGCAAAGCAATTTATAGCATACAAGCTGCTTTCTATAAACATCACTTTATGTAATCTTCACCACAGTGCTGTGGAATAGGCATTATTTTCTTAACTTTGTAAGTGAAGGAATGAAAGCTCAGAGAATGTAAATAGCTTATCCAAAGTTCCAAAGCTAGGGAGGGGCAGAAGTGAGAACCAGTTTCAGGTCTGTATCTCCAGTGTGCTGTCTTTCAAACCAGAGAGCTGGTTAAAATGATTACCAGCCCTTAAACCAGCCACCTGGTCACCATGTTACCCAGACATCTCCCTTTGCATTGTGGGCATATGTGAACCACCTACAGGAAGACGTTGTCATTCCCTAATTATCCAGGCTTGTTACTGATCAGTCATTCTCCTGATTTTTCCTAATTTTGTGTGTGTGTGTGTGTGTGTGTGTGTGTGTGTGTGTGTGTGTGTGTTTGCCTTAAGAGGAAGTCAAGTTTTCTTACACACAGACACACACACACACTCTTCTCTCTCTCTTTTTCACATACACACACACACACACAATCTCTCTCTCTCTCTCTCTTTCTCTCTCTCTCTCTCCCCACCCACCCACCTACACAAACACACACACACTCTCACACACACATAAATTCAGAGTAAGAAATTTACCGGTTTACTATTAACAAACTTAAAAGCTCAAAAAAGAAGGGGAGGATTTTGAGGGCACAAGAAAATTAATAAGGGACTAGATAATGAATAAATACATTCACTAAAAATGTGGCACCCCTATTTAGTGCTCTGCCTTTTTAAAAGATATGATACATATCTTCTTAGCACAGTCTATCCAGTATTATCCATTTAATTTCCATTTACTTCCCCCTACTTGCTAGAACTTTTCAAGCTTTCACTCCCCTGCTGTTTTAATGACAGGCTAGATAGTCATTTTGCTTTCCTTCCTATAATGAGCATGTTGAAAGGCGTGTTTTCTGCATCTGTTTGCCACATAATGGGCAATGTGATTTTACAACTGGGATGCTAAGGCAGTCTCTGGAAACACAGTGGGCCCTGGTTAAGTTGGAACGTTTGAATGCCTCGGTGAACTTTTATTGAACTTGCTTAGAGAACTGCAGGAGCTCTTCTCAAGCCTCCTTCTCAACATATGGGATTTCAAAGGCTTACTCCTCTGGAAGTCTTAGCCAATACCCCTGCACCCATCAGTTCCCTTCCTCCTAATAGTCACGACAGGTGCTCTTCTCTCTCCTATGATTTTATTGTAAGACTTTTCAACTTTTTCTTAACAATTTTACCTCCGTTACTGTTTCTTGCAAAAACTTAACCACCTTTTCTGATTATTCCCAACAGAAGAACTCACTTGAACACAAGACCTCATGAATGAGGAATATGTAAATCACAAATAGACCCCTGTTCTCCAAATTCAAGTGCTCCATTAAGGGAAACTGGAGCATCAAAAACAATTAGTGTGTCTTGGCTAGTTATAAAGAAAATTCAGCATTTGGTAAAATGTTACGGCTTCCTCAAAATTTAAATTTTTAAACTAACTTCTAAACTTTCTTTAGCTATTAAAAAGTTGTTATCGGAATAGCTCACATTACAAAATTGTTACTTGTAAAAAGGTGATATTTTGAGATTTGTAAAGATTCAAAACCAAAGAATTATGATACTTTGAATAGAGAGTAAAAGAATAAGTCCATGGTTGACCCCATTATGACATTTATATTGTCTTACTGGTAAGGAAGAGGGATAGAACATAGTACACAGCAAAATGCTAGGCTGGATGACAGGCTCTGCTAGCTGAACCGCACGGGATGGGTCCTTGGAACTTACGTGAGTGTGGGTGCTCATTTGCAGAATGAGAGTATCAGATACCGTGATCCCTGCGGACCTGTAACTCCAAGATCTGGGATTTTTGGGAAAAGTTGAGCAAAACTTAGCAGTGGGTTCCAAGTTATCTGACCCCTCCTGCTTTTCTCTTGCTCACTACATCTGAAAGGTGGCATCCTTAACACTGAGGTCCAAGCTGGCTAAAGGCAGGAGGTCAACTTTGTATGCAGAGTCTGTTTCCCCTTCACCTGCCGTTTGGTTGTTTTTGTGCTGTGGGTCCTGGGCTCCTTCCTCTGTCCAGCCTCTGAGCTGGGCCTCCCTCATATCAGCACTATTTTGGCTATAAGCTGCTGGAGCAGCTGCTGCCCGGGAGGGCTCTGCTCATGCCCTGAGCTGACACATGACAACTTTTATTAGGCTGAGGTGCTCTGAGGGAAGCCAGTGGGCCCTACCAGCCATCTCCCTTATGTTTCCCCATCTGCCAGCTCCTAGGGAGATGGTGGCAGAGCTTAGGTAAAAGAGCACATCCAAAGTGAGGACATGGTGGAGACCTGGAGGGATTGCACTCTCCCTCTTTGTCAGATGTTGCCTGGCATGAGTGGAACCTGTCCCTTGAGGCGAAAATGGTGTGACTCAGGCTAGCCTGGCTCATGCTGAGGATGTCCAGTCTGCCTCTCACCATCCCTGCTGGGAGTCCCCACATGGAAATCATATTTGCAGCTTGGGTTAAACATGACCAGGTGCTCCACAGTGGCAGTGCCAGAGGATTCTTGGCATGGCCTCTGCACTTGTTTGAATGTTGTGGCTTTTAATATTTATCCCAGTTCTTATGAGTGTTTGTGAACGTCTGTGTGCATGTGTTGCAGTCCCTTCCCAGGGTCTCTCAGCATAGGGATGTTCCCATCCATCAAACAGAAAGAGCAACAACAGGTTGTGGAGGGAGCTGGGGCAGGCTGGGTGAGGGCAGGGCCTGGGGAGCCTGTGGGCCGGGCCATGTGTTCTGCTGTTAGTGCGTTGGGCTGACAAGGTGGGAGGCTGCTGTGCTGGGACCGCTTCTCTCAGCCAGGGGTCCCATAGGTTCCCAGATGCTACAGCTTGAAGGGAGGGGCCTGAGACGTGATGCAGTTCAATGCTTTTATTTTCTGAAGATGAAAATAAGGCCCAGAGAGGGGCAATGGCTTGTGAAAGACACATCTAATTGTAACAGGAGCTGAGCCACCAAAATCTAGGCTGTGTGTGTGCAGGCTCTTGGCTGTCTCATTGGTGCTGGGGTCCAGGAAGAGTCTATTGACTGAATGAATAAGCCAGCTCAGGCTTCTACATCCTAAATTAATGCTTACACAATGCTTCCTTCTCCACCAAGAAGGGCCCTAAGATTTCTTATGGTTATTGAGCCTGTATGTCCCTGTTTCTTTCTGTTTACCCTCTCAAAAGCATGCCAGTTTGGATAATAAATCATATGGTCTCATTATCTAGGATTGTCTCATTTTCTAGAATGCTTCTTCTTCAAACATATGTATTCCTGGGCCAAAGAGTTACTCCTGTGACTGCTGGCTCAAAGCTTCACAGAAGTTCTGATGAGTTCCTGGGTTCAGGTGCTGGGAGTTCTAATGGACACATATGAACCCAGTTACTCGTGACTGGTTCATCCTAACAAAGGAATTCAAAAGCAATTCTCTAGAATTCATTTGCCTCATCTGTAAAATGAAGAAGCTATAGTGGGGGGATTCCCAAGGCCCCTGACAGCTTAAAAATCTGCATCCACAAATTAATTTCAGGGATCATTCTGCCCCTTGCAATGTTGTGGTTCTTCTCTAGCTTCTGCAGTGAGGCGATCGGGGGCACATCTGCATAGTGTCTTAGAGGTTGTATGTGCCAGATGCCTGATATGAGAGATAGTAGCTTTAACAGCCGAGATGACAGATGCCTGTCCCTGCCCTTCTTTCAGGTTCCCAAATCGCAATCTCTAAGCACTGGGTTTGAGGAGACCCCAAGGACACATGGAGAGGCCAGACTCCCATTTCCAAGTCTTTACCCTTTGTCCCTCATGTTACCCTGCCTGGTGTGCAAAACTTGGGGCTCCCAGAAGTCAGGGCAGGGGTAGTGGGAGAGGATTGCTGACTTCCCAGTATACGGCCATTCTCTAGGCATGCTACTCAAAAAGAGGGGTGCCAAAAGGGCCCCCATCTCCTAGGCCCTCAGGCCAATTTGATGGCTGATCTTGGGAAAACACAATCTCTCTAGGGAGAGCTTCTTCTTAAAAACACTTGATGTGTAAGTCCTGGTTTTGCCTTTCCAGACAGACAGAAGCTACCTCCAGCTGCATTTACTGAGAGCTGTGAAATATCATGGGGTCTCGTGGAGTGGTAGTTAAGTCAGGTTGCCTAGATCCAAATCCTAGCTCAACCTTTCTAGCCCTGTGGCTTTTGGTAACGTTCTTTCTTAATCTCCCTCGTTCTCATTTGCAAACATTTATCCTTATAGGACTATTTTGAGGATTAAATGGGATAATTCTTATTTCAGGAAGAATACAGTGCTCACAGTGGTGGATTCTTTGTGAACATAGTGAGCACATTGGACTTTCGGTACTTACATTCCTTTGATCCACTGAAAGAGGCCACGGCTTCAAGGATGATGCGTAAACCCATTCTGTGCACTTGAGCAGGCAGGCAGGGTTTGGGCATTGGGTCAAGGTAGAAGGAGGAGGAAGAACTCTGCAATCATTCTGGGGCTGCTGCTCTCATCAGTGTGTTACTAATGGGCATTGGGAGGTCCCCTTAGAAAGGGGTGCATGTGCCTGAGCCTCAGGCAAAATTGGCCTTGGTATTGATTCTCAAGCTCTCTTCTCAATAGCAGGAGGAGAGACAACTGGGGAGGTTGTGAAGTACTATCAAGTTCTTACGATTCTGATGTGTTTATGGCAGTGAGTAAAATTCATAGGTCAGGTATGAGCTTTGCCTCCCATTTCACATAGCTGGTATTCTTTAGCCAGGCAGTATGTGCTCCAGAAAGAAGTCAGGGTCGGCACCTAGAGGCACACCTTCTCTTCCTAGTCCTGGGAGGCTCTGAGAGGGAGGCCGGCGGAGAAGTGGAGGGTGAGGCTGATGGCCTACCTGTGCAGCACTTGGGCCAACCTCCAATGTCCAGAACCACGTTCTTCTCCAGCACATGGTCCTGGGTAAAGAGGCCTAGAGCTAGAATTCATCTAGTCTCTGGATGAGGCCCTGAGTCCCAGCACTCTTTGGGACCTAGAGGCTCACCTATGATCTTTTCCTGATGATATCCACAGTTTTAATAAAGTTCGGCTCCCTGAAGAGAACCTGTAGTACACACAGGACATTGGGAAGGTAACTGTCCATGGGTTAGGATGAAGAAAGTCAATTCTGGTGACTCTTGTCCATTGAAGTCTAATAGGATTTAATCCTAGGTTAAAGAAAGGATTTGCTTTACTCAAAACTACTCGAAGGTACTGTGAAACAAAGTTTAAGAAAGGTTCACAGCTTAATGTGAAACAGACATGGGCCTGATCTTGACAAACTGGCTGTGGACACGAAGCTCAAGTCTTTTCCTCTCGACCACAAAGATAATGACTTTCACAAAGGTCTTCTGGGAAGAGACAATGAGATTCCCAGTGAAGTGCTAAGTCCTGCTAAGTTCAATTTCAGATAACCTCTTTCTCTTCCTTTCTTTCCTTAATTCATGCAGTTTTCTCTGTCCTTTCAGTGTTTTTCTGACTTGATGGTGCCTGGTCAGGAAAGGGCCACAGAACAAGTCAGTCCCAGGATGAGCCCTGTGGCAAAGGGCAGCTGAACACAGTCGCCACCTGTCTGAATTAGGCAGTGGTGACCTGGCTTGGTGGGAAGTCATCTGTCACTCTGACACCTAGGGGGCCAGGTGCTCCATGTTTAAATTATGTAAAGGTTATTAGAAAGAGAAACATGCGAAAGTGTCTCCGGTACCAATGAGAACAGGCACAGATAAGAAGGGGCGAGGTCTCAGCGGAACAAGTGGAGGGTTAGATGCCGGGAAGCATTCCCAACAGGAAAGATGTTTCCTCCCCAGGAGGGCTATGACAGTAAGAGGCTCCCATGTATGGCCCAGGAAGAAGGTTTTCTATAAAAAAGGCAGGGATGGTTGACTTCTCAGGGCATTTAGCCACCTGAGGAGTCTGCCACCTACTCTCCAAGGGAACCATGTCATGAGTCTCACCAATGGAAAAAAAATTCTTAACTCATTTGCTTTGCAGAGAGAATGGAAATCCCAGAAGCATAAAGCTTATACCCAGAAAGTGGCAGAGACCGAGGCAGGCAGATGCACATCTGACTTCCACCCTGGTGGGATGTGGAAGGCGGTCCCCAAGATGGTTCCCAGTGATCCCTGCCTCCAGATAGTCACACCTTTCTGTAACCCCCTCACCTTGAGCATGGGCTGGACTTACAGACTTGCTTCTAGTGGAAAGAATAGAGCAGAAGCAATAGAATATCAATTCTAAAATTAGGTTGTAAAAAGACTGAGGCTTCTGTCTTTGGTACCTCTGCTCTCTCTCTCCCTCTCTCCTTCTGTCCCAGATATTTAATAAAGGTGTGTTGATTGACACAGGAATTATTCCATCCATAAATTGGAACCTTGGTATGGGAAGAAAAAGCAATGTAGGGCTATATCTCATTTCTGCAGCTGGAGTAACTGGACTGAGGTACTCAGGAAGCAACATTCCCTGCATCTGGGATTCTATGGACATCAACACTCACTCACACATAGATAGTTTCTGTTTCTCACCCCCATTCTCAGTGTGTGAAATCATTTCAGCATCTAAACTGCTGTCTTCATGCATGGTATCTCAAGTCTCTCTGCTCAGGAGCCAGCATAATGCATGCAGTCAAGTCTCTGCCCTGATTGAATGAGAGGGGAAGACTGGGGGCTAGATTTACCTGCTGGGAGAGCCCTTGGTCACTCTTCTGGCTCTATTTTCACCCGGCATGACAAAGCACCAGTAACTATAGGCTGCCCCAGAGAGCTCTGGAGGATTCTGACCTTGTCATCTCTGGAAATCTGTGGTCTTAAGAGAAGATAACATAATGGCCCTCTGTTCTTAGTGGGCTCTGCTGAGTTAAGCTGGGCTAATGGGAGGATGGTAAAAGTTCTGGGAGAGGTGGGTAAGGGTCCCCAAAGGTCATCTTATCCATTCTTCTGTCTCTGGGAAGGGCAGCTAATTAACAACTTAGTAGGTCAGAAAAGCAATGAGAAGAAGGTGAGTCTGATCACCCTTCAATTTGGGATGTACAGAAAGGAAGATTCTACAGTTTCCTTAGTTAGTAATCTGGTACCTCATGTCCTGGATGCTTAGTTCTTTCTGCTTCTCTTTTCATCCAGCTGGTCCCTATTTTCATCCATGCCTCTTTATTCTGTCTGAGGTTCAGGTGACTCTGGAGACTAAACCTTCATATCCATTAAAGAATTTGTTTTGGCCCCTGCCACACTCATACTTCTCCAGACTTCATCTTGAAGATTTTCATTAAGAACAGAATTTATGTAACTAAAGTCTGGGCAAGGCACAGATGATGAGGAGGGGATAACAATGAACAGATAAGTTAGGGACTTCAGGGACTTTGTTGTCATGAGAATTCTTCGGCTTTAAACATCTTTCTCTGTCACTTGAAGAGCTTGGATGTTTTCAGAACCTCGAGAAGATGATTGGTCCAGAGGAGATCACCTCGGTCAAGGGAGATCCAAGCCCAATACATGGACTTTCGTCTTTCTGTCTCATAGTCTTTCCAAAGATGTAAGTTTCATAGCCCTGAATCACTGTACAGGATATGACTGTTTGTGTTTCTGGAGAGAAAACAGGAAAATAAAAATCTCATCCTTTCTCAAAAAATAAAAGACAGTAAAAAGGCTCCTTAGTCTCATTAAACAGGCGTGTTGGACTTCAAATAGCTCTCACCACATAACATGTTGATGAGTTAAGTGTTAATGAATCAGAAACATACGGATAAAATTTCCCTGAAAATACACAAGGGTTTTGGAATCAAGAGGAGTCACCCCTACCCCCAGCCCTGACCACCCCCGTGGCTCTGGGCTCAGGAGTTAGGAACTTGCCTCCCCTCCTGGGCTCACTGATGGGGCTGCTCCCTTTCTGGCCACCCAGACTGCTCTCAGCTCTCCCTGGAATTCTTCCTCCTCTCCTACGGCTTAGTGGCCAAGTGGCAGGGGTGGGCTGAGAAACGACAGGTCAACTACTAAGAGAGATGAATGACACAGGAGATAGGCTGGGGAGTAGTGAGCCCAGTGCTCAGGCGACGGGCCACGTGCTGGGTGTGGGAGGGACCCTGCTGGCAGCTACATGCTGGCTGCAGGTTTGGAGCTCTTTGGAAAGTAGTTAAAGATGTTTTCTTTCTTTCCAAGCAACATGAAATTCTCTTGATCCGTACTCACTGATTTGTGTTTTCCAGGTTGCCAGGGTTTCCTGGAGATTGAGACTGCCTCTTTGCAGGGACTGGGACAGATGATTCGGAACTCCCCAAGACGGGCACTTCTGAGCAGAATTGATGCCTGGAGTCACCTCAGCTTTTCAGAGCTCATCTCACCTGCTGCCTTCCATGCCAGGTTAAAGTGGCTCAGAGTAAATGAAAGAACTTTACTGTGGGCCCGGGGGTTCTGCAGCCCGACTCAGCTTCCAGTGAAGAGTTTGAGAGCTGGGCCGTGTCTGTGGAGTGAGGGGCCCAGTTCCTTTCTTCTTCTTGCCTGCGGTTCTCAGATGGTTAGCTGTCACCCCAGCAGACCCAATAGTGGCACATAGGGACACATTCCATGCAGGAGTGTGGATGATCCCCATATTAGATTCTTTAAGTCTCAACTTATATTAATTTGGGGTTCCTTTGGAGTGTACCTTGAATAAAGAATTTTGGTACAATGATTTATTCATGAGGTGATTCCAGGAAACACAGTAGAAAATAGGTAAAGTGGGGCCAGGTGTGGCTCACCCCTGTAATCCCAGCACTCTGGGAGGCTGAGGCTGTGGATCACTTGAGGCCAAAAGTTTGAGACCCACCTGGCCAACATGATGAAACCCTATCTCTAATAAAAATATAAAAATAGCTGGGGGTGGTGGCATGCACCTGTAATCCCAGCCTCTCAGGAGGCTGAGGTGGGAGAAGTGCTTGAACCTGGAAGGCAGAGGTTGCAGTGAGCCAAGATCGCACCACTGTACTCCAGCCTGGGCGACAGAGTGAGATTGTGTCTAAAAAAAGAAAAAAGAAACTAGGGAAAGTGGGACATGGGGAGCAGATGTGTAAGTGAGCAGGTTGTTTGTGTGGGCACCTGGGGTCAGTCCGGATGGGAATATTCTGGGAGGCACTCCCTCTAGAAGGAAACTGGGTGTTTATCTACCAACTCCCATTCCTCCTGGGTTGCTTCTGGGACACTGACTTCCCTGTGATCTCAATCTGCCCCATGTATAGATAGATCATATTCCTGAGGCCAGAGAAAGCCCCAGGGCAGAGAGATGATGGTGGCTGAGGTAGGGAGCTGTTGGAGTGGTTGCGGGTGGCCTTGAGGGAGGAATAAGGGAAGATAGGTTGGCACAGACATCGTCTCCTGCAAGGGTCTGGATATGCTCCGACTCCCCTTCTTTCTGCTCTTCAAGATTGATTCACTTCTCACTCAAGTCTTGGATGCAGAAGGAAAGAGCAGAGCTAAATAAATTAGGTGCCCCCAAATGCATTTGTTTGCGGGGACCAGAGAGTTGAAGGTATCAATGTGTGTTTGCATCGCTTGCCAAGCTGTAGCTCAGAGTGTCTGGCCTAAGAGTGGCCATGCCCGCAGGCTCCCAGGACTCACTGCAGACTACACAGGAGCCTGAGCTCTCCTGCCTGTCCTGGCTTTTGGCACTTCTGGCCTGACACAGTCATCATCTAAAACCTTGGTTTGGGGTCTTTTTATATTCCTTCCCACACTTCCTGGGATCACTGGTCGGCTTCAGAGCCAGACTGTTGCTTCGAGAGTCTTGGGAGAGGGGAAGAGGGCAGGATGGACGAGTGCAATGAAATCGTGACCCTTCTTCCTACGATGGGGTAAGCATTATCATGCCGAGGCTGGAAATTAGATATTCTTCATGCACAGAGAAGACGGGCAAGGGGGAAGACGGGACAGCCAGGTGGAAGCTGGGAGGCTGAAAGATTATAGCTTTTAAGAGGATCCTGTCCAGATTTGATGGCCTCTGAGGGGCCTCCTGGTTCTCTAAATACAAAGTTTCTCTACCACATAATATTGAAATCCTGCTTTAAGGCATTAATGTTAATCCATTCTTTATTTCTTAATTTCACATCATGTTCGTTAGCCTTAAAAAAAAAAATCAAGCCAAAGGCAGCTTTGCCGGTCCTTGAAGCTGATTGAGTTGGTGTGCGGATGGGCAGTCAGCCTTCAGAAGGATTCCTGCAGGTGAGGGGAGGAGCCGCCTTTGGCTCTGAGCCGCTGGACAGAGTGGAGAGAAGCCCAGCAATGGAGATGAGCAGGAGTGAGTGGGAGAAGAAAGGATCACGCCTTGGTCATCTTCTCCTCGCTCTCCTTCCCCGTGATTCATGCCGTCATCACTTCCCATCTCGGAGCCTGGGCTCACAGCCATCCCAAAGCCTTTCCTGCTCTGCTTGGCTGGAAACAGATGCAGACTGACAGATGTCTCCTTCAGGAACTGTGACCTCTCACACCCATCCTGGGACGGCCACGCCCTTCCAGGCCCTGCAGAGAACAGCTCTTCTCAGGCCTGTCCCTGAAGCCCTCCAACATGGGGCTTCTTCCCTCCCAGCGCTTTCCCCGTCCACCCTCCTGTCCTCGCATGCGCCCCCTCCAGTCCTGTTGGCTTCCAAAGCCTTAACTCGACTTTCCCTTCCCCTCCTGCCGGGGCAGCTCCACCCCTCGCAGAACTCTCTAGATCTCCTCACTCTTTTCTCCTCTTGCTAGAATGATTTGGTTGCGAGGTGTGTGTTGGGGGGTACATAGTCTTTGGAGGCCCTGTCAGCCAGTCCAGTGCCCACATCCTCTGCCTGCCTCTCCTACCCCACTTGCTGCCCCATCCCGGCTTTGCCTGCCTTTCCTGACAGTGGCAGTCCCTTTCCACATCCTAGGGTGCTGTGAGAACCGAATGAGACCATATGCACGAAGTGCGTGGTAAACCAGAAAATCTCCAAAAGTGAAAGGAACGATGTAATCCATTTTTACAGAAAACCAAGGTCCCGAGAAGTTCATCAGTCCTGTGGTGGACACAAGACCAGGTTCCATCTGGTCAGTGGTTGTCATGGCTCACTATGCTTAGAGTGACCCAAGAAGCGGGGTCTCTCCAGACCTCCTAGTGCACCCTGCTTCAGGGAGCCTGAGGAACCTGGATCCTGAACACACGGCCAAGGGGCTCTGAGGAGGAAGGCCTGGTAAAAGCCACCTTATATTTAAAGAAGAAAAAAAAAAAGAAAAAGAAAAAAAGAAAATGGCCGGGCTTGGTGGCTCACGCCTGTAATCCAAGCAGGAGGCTCACCTGAGGTTGGGAGTTCAAAACCAGCCTGACCAACATGGTGAAATCCTGTCTTTATTAAAAAAAAAAAAAAAAAAAAAAAGGCACTCACCTAGGTGGTCTGCTGACTCTTGACCCTCCTTCACCCAAATCTAGATCATCCTCTTGCTGAATCCTACCAAGGGGCGCTTAACTCCCTGTGTTTACCTTTGTAAATTCACTTTCTGTTTTCCAAAGGACTCAGGTTGGGGCCCAGGCCTGTGGGCTGATGGCAAAGAAGTAATAGAAATTGGCTCCCCAAACAGCAGCTTCTGAAGCTTTCTGGAGGATAAAGCCAGAGTTCTCAAAGCGGGTGGGAACAGGAGACCATGTCCCACCCTGGAGCCCCCAGCTTGGCTTGGAGGCCACCCTGGGCACAGAGGCAGTGAGAGTCATCAGCACCTTTCCTTGAGCCAGTGGAGAGGTTCTAGGGACACTGAGGGCCACTCCCTCTTCCTATGTAAACTCATCCCTCTGGGCAGCACCCGCCTTTCTAGCATAGCGGCTTTCTCAGGATGCTGTGTGCCGCCATGCTCGTCCCCCGCAGGGCTTTCCAGGGCAGTGGTGGGTGTGGAAAAGCTCCTCCTGTTTAGATGTGTACAGGGAAGCACGTGGATGAAGGCATTGCTAGGCAATGCTGAGAGGGCAACAGCCTGCTGCAGATTGCGGAAGACATGGTGTTGTCAGTGTGCAAGAGGCCAGCTGCGCCCAGGGTAGAGGGGAGCTGGTGCCCAGCACCAAGTCCATGGGGGAGCCAAGCAGCTGGGAGAACCAGCCTCTGGAAGGGCGTGACACCGAGTGGACAATGATAAAGAAAACGGGACCAAAGGGGCCAGGACTGAGGCTCTTCTGGCTTGCAGGGGCTAGCTGTGTGTCCTTCCGCATGGTACCTCCCTTCCATGGGTCTCTGCCTGCCTGGGGCACATATCAGAGACTGAAGTCTTAACAGGCACCGGTTACCCAGAACAACATATATTTTCAACAAGATGATTGGCTGAAATCAAGGGTTCTCAAACGTTTTTCTATGAACAGAGGTTTCCACTTGCTGGGCCATCCCCAGAGGAGCCCGTCCTAAGGAGGAGTCCTGGCCACACTTACTCACTGTCTCACTTCCACGCATTCCTGGAGTCCTTAGGGGAATTTCCAGGGTATCTTCTGAGCTGACCTGGTGCAGTGGTTTTTGGTGAGTAACTGAATCACAGCTCTCTCCCGCTTTCTCAGGTGGCTCACTGTGCCATGGATTGAACAGTCCTTGGTGGCACAGGAGGCTGAACCACAAGTCACTTCAGGAGGTGGATGTCTATTTCATGCTCTGCAAGAAACACTGCAAAATATTCGGAACCCCCAAGCTAGCAGTGTCAAATCCCCTGAGATTCTCACTGCTATACATAGTAATATGACTCATCATTTCTTATCAGTTGCCTGAATGAATAAATTTGCTTATTGATTGGGTCCTGATGGCTCCCGATTTCGAGTCCTGAAAGAAAAAACTTGTGCGGTAAGTTGTTCCAGCTGATGCCTTAGCTAGGCTTTACTCTTCAGGTCATTTTTAAACCCTTCTAGGCAGTTGGCTATGAGGCTCTGGAAAGAACGGGAGTGGTTTTCAGGGCGGAACAGCAGGGCCTTTCCTCTATGCGGACAGCCGGGAGGCGTGCTGCCCAGACCCCCGTTCAGGGCAGGACTTCTTGACCAGCTATGGGTGCGTGGTCAGCCGATGGTTTCCAGCTGTCAGCTCCCTTGGCGTTGACCTCGGCTGCAGAGAACAAACTTGCTCAAGGTCACACTTCTCAGGGCAGCCCACCTCCAGTGACTGGGCAAGATGGAGTATACAGTACATCCAGGCCTGGCCATTTCTGCCTGACCCAGGATGGGATGACCAGCAATACACACTTCAGAGCTTCCCACCAGCTTGGCCAAGACCTTGTCACACTGCATCACATTTAATATCTCCCTCCCCCAATCCTCCTTCTACCCCCTCCCACAAGTGATGATCCCTAATAAACCTGTACCTAAAGTCTACCTCAGCATCCAGCTGGGACCCCTTACTTCACAGATCTCCCCAGGGGTGGTTCAGCATCTTGCTTTACGCCCAGTCCCTCCCTGAAACCAGTAAAGCTGATCTACAGCCCTCTAAAACCCATTCTGACTAAGTCAAATCCATAGCTACCAGAGAACGCTGGGGATATCAGAGATGGCTACTAAGGGATCCAGTTGCTTAGAAAAAAAAAAAAATCTATCAAGCCCATCCTAGCCTCAGGCCCTAGAGCCTTTGCATTTCATGTTCTCTTTCAGGAATGCTAGAGTTTGTGCCCAATTCACCTTCTCAGACAAGTCTTTCTAGACCCCCAATCAACATGAGCATCTGCTCAACACACAGTCACCCCACTACACATTGTGTTGTTTGTGATTTTCTGTTGCAATGAAAACTAACCTTGGGTACTTAGGTTTTCGGTGTCTGTCTCTTCCCACCGAAACATGAATCCCATGAAAGCAGGGGATCTTTTTACTTTGTTCATCTCCTCAACCCAGGACCTTATATTATTTCTTAAGTAAGTACCAGATAGAGAATGACTACATGAATAGGATGGACAAATACTTTTTGAGTGGAAAAAAGAGAATCTAAGAATTTAATATTTTAAATATTTTTAATTTTTAAAATCTTTTAAATAGTTTGTTTCTCAAATATTTATTTTTACTTTTCCTTTCTAGTTAAGGTAAGTGGCACTGGTTTTCACTTAGAGAAGGGACAAATTTTCTTCTTCAGAGAGCCACTTACTAAATATTTTTGGCTTTGCAGGTCTCAAGGGCTTGATGGTAACCAAGTAAGTTGCCCAGGATTATTCAGATTTTTGGCTTTGCAGGTCACAACTACTTAACTCTGGTTGTTGCACAAAGGCAGCCATTGACAATACAAAAAGAATGGGCATGGCTGTGTTACAATGAAACTTTATTTGAAAAAACAGGTGGATGTCTGAATTTGGCTGGCAGGTTGTTTCTTAGAGTAGTCATACAAAATTTCCTACAAATAACTTTATTGAAGAAAAAAAGGAAATCCATTTAAATAAGAGTATTAACTAAATAGCTATATAGAAAGAATATGCAAATTCCTAATGTTGGTTAGTTCTAATGTTTCCTGCAGCACCTGTGGCCACAGCTGTGGAGGTGAGGGAGGTGGAAGGGAGAAAAACCTTTAATTTAATGTTGCCAAACAGGATGGGAGGCTCACTTAGATATTCCCAAGAGCTTGGTAGGGCCAGAGTTCTGCTTTTTCTCCCCTTGCTAGTCCTTCATCCTATATTCTTTTCACCACCAACTCTGTTCCTAGAACTAGTGGTTGTCATTAAATGCTCTTGCTTGGTAAGCAATCTTTCCATGGAGTTTAAACACCCCCAGGTTGGATGTGGCCCCATTTACCTACCTCATAAATATACCCTGAGCTTAAACATAAACATGACAGGGCACTGAGGAAGTAGGTGTGGCAGAAAGTGGCAAAGTTAGACTGAAATTCCTAAATTTTTAGGAATAAGAATGCCTCAGCTCTGCTGAGCACTTAATACAAACCAGGACTGATCTAAGCACTTCACATGTATTAGCTGATTCAGTTCTCACAGTTCTTTTACAATAATGGCATTATTTCCATTTACAGATGAGACAACTGAGGCACAGGAGCTAGGTAAATTGCCCAAGATTATTCAGCTAGCAAGAGACAGAGCTAGGATATGAACCCAAGTCATCGGCACCAGAGCCATGCTGCTAACATATACACTTGTGATGATATGCTACGGAGTTCCATGAGATAGCAATATTAGTGTTTCCTAGGAGTCCATCAATTCACTTCTTTCTCCATAACCTTTTTAAAAAGTCATTTATTTATTTATTCATTCATTATTTTTATTGAAGTGAAACTCACATCATGTAAAATCAAACATTTAAAAGAATAAAATTCAGGCTAGGTGCAGTGGTTCATGTCTGTAATCTGAGAACTTTGAGAAGCTGAGGCAGGAGGGTCACTTGAGGTCAGGAGTTAGAGACCAGCCTGGGCAAACAGTAAGACTCTACAAAAACATGAAAACAAAAAGTATACAATTTAATGTATAAGTGCCATTTAATGCATTCACAATGTTGTGCAAGCACCACTTCTTTTGAGTTTCAATGCTTTTTAAAAAATAACCCCAGGAGAATACCCCATATCTATGAAGTAATCCCTCCCTAGTCCCTTCTTCCTCATCTACTGGCAAGGTAATTTGCTTTGTCTCTGGCAATTTGGCTTCTCTGAATATTTTATATAAAAATAATCATATAATAGGTAACTTTTGTGTCTGGCTTCTTTCATTTAACATGTTTTCAAGGTTCATCTAAGTTGTGGAATGAATCAATACTTTGTTCTTTTGGCTGAATAATATTCCATTGAGTGGATGTACTACATTTTGTTTATCTGTTTATCTGTTGATGAATATTTGGGTTGTTTCCACCTTTTGACTGTTGTGAAGAGGACTGATATAAACATGCATGAACAAGTATTTGTTTGAGTATGTATTTTCAATTATTTTGAGTACACACCTAGGAATAGAATTGCTGGGTCACATAGTACTCAATGTTTAACTTCTTTGAGGAACTGCCAAACTGTTTTCCATAGTGGCTCTACCATGTTACATTCCCAATGAGGTAGGATTGGTAAGCAATCTTTCAATGGAGTTTAAATAGCCCCAGGTTGGATGTGGCCCCATTTACCTACCCATAAACATACCCTGAGCTTAAACTTGACTCTGGACCAGACTGAAGACTGACTGAAACAGGGAAGAGACACCAGAAAACATAATCACCAGTGCCATGACAGTTTAGCATTGCCATGGCAACACCTGAAAATTACTGACTTTTTCCATGGCAATGGCCTGGAAGTTACCACTCCTTTTCTAAAAATATCTGAAAACCTGCTCCTTAGTTTGCATATAATTAAAAGTGGATAATTAAATATGACTGCAGAACTGCTCCTGAGCTGCTATCCTTAGCACATTGCCCATAGGGTAGCTGTGCTCTGCAGGAGCAGTCACAGAGTCGTAATGCTGCCTCCTCAATAAAGCTGTTTTCGTCTGCTACCCTCTCATTCTCAAATTCTTTCCTAAGTGAAGTCAAGAACCTTTCTGGGCTAAGCCCCAATTTTGGAGTTCTCCTGCCCTGCTCATGCTTCTTCACATCCTTACCAACACTTGTTATTTTTCATTTTTTGATGTTTTTGTCTTTTAATATATTAATAGCTATCCCAGTGGATTTGCAGTGTTAACTCCTTGCAGTTTTGATTTGCATCACATTAAGGGCCAGTTATGTTAAATCTCTCTTCATTGGCAGGCATGATGGCTCATGCCTGTAATCCTTGGGAGGCCAAGGCATAGAATTGCTTGAGCCCTTGAGTTTGAGCCTGTATTGATCTGTGATCGTGCCACTGCACTCCAGTCTGGTGACAGAGCAAGATTCTGTCTCTAAAAACAAATGAGTCAAACAAACCAAAAAAAAAAAAAAAAATCTCAAAACATCACACACTTCATTAGTTTTTTGCTCATTTGTATATCTGTTTTGGAGAAATATCCATTCAAGTACTTTAATTGGGTTGTATATCTTTCTATGGTTCAGTTGTAAGAATTCTTTGAATATTCTGAATGTTAGCTCCTTATCAGATACATAATTTGCAAATATTTTTTCCCCATTCTATAGCTTGTCTTTTTACTTTCTTGCTAATGCCCTTGTAACTGCATCAGAAGAATATGGTTTAACTTTGACGTAGCAAAGTTGTGAGTTGTTTCTCAGTTGCCATGGACCCTCAGGTTGAAGGTTATGTAACCTGAGCATGCCCAGATGAACCAAGTGTGCAACCACAAGGGGAATCTAAGTGCTTGGACCAAGGAATGGGAATGGAATTAAAAAACAGGAACAATAAATAGAAGGACCCAGTCAGATCCTGCCTCTCAACTTCTCTTCATTACAAGATCCAAACAGATTATGCCACCTTACCCTATCCTTATGAAACCTGACCCAGATCCCAGCTCAGGGAGACATTGCTTTGAGAGCTACCCTCTGTGTTCTCCTTACTTGTTGTAAGTAATAAAATTCCCTTGTAAATCCTCCCTGATTGTGGCCATTGGGCTGTCACCTGCTAAGCAATGAAACCTGCCTGTTGTGTGGGTAACATCTTTTGTTGAACAAGAGCTTGTATTTTTCTGAATTCCAATTTATCTAATTTTTTTTTCTCTCATTGCTTGTGGTTTTGGTGTTAAATCTAAGAATCCCCTGCCGAATTTAAGGTCATGAAGATTTACCCTTATGTGTTCTTTGGACAGTTTTTATTTCAGCTCTTATATTTAGGTCATTGCTCCACTTCCACTGATTTTAAGAGAACCTAATACAAACCTGGTTAGGGAGGTTGGGAAGACTTCAGCAGAGCCACACTGCCTCAAGTGAAAAAACATGAGTTTGGATTTCAGGCCCTCCCTACTCTAGTGTGACCTCATCTTAACTAATGACATCTACAAAGACTCTTGTTTCCAAATAACGTCACATTCTGATGTTCTGAGTGGACATGAATTTTGAGGGGCACACTGTTCATCCCAGCATGCCCCTCTAGTTAACTTGAGACAGAGGATAGTGGCTGCCTTCCAGACAGCAGGAGAAGGAAAAATCCCAGCAGAAGCAGCAGCTTAAACAAACCCTCAGCCGGAAGCATGATGGTTGGGTGGGGAGAAACAATGTGAATACCAAGGGTAGCAGTATGGTGTGACAGTGGGAACCCCCAAACCACAGCTCCTTTCAAGGGAGTTTATGAGTGATAAATGCCTCTGAAGAGTCCGGGCAGTGTGCAGAGTTGGAGGAAGGGCGATAGGCTAATCAGGCCACGTGTGAGAGCAGCTTTTGTTTTCTTGTCCTGCTTTTAATTTTTGTGTATGTTGACCTTTTTCCTTGAGACAAAGCATACATACAATAGGAGTGCATAAAGTGCACTAATCTTAACTGTACAGCTGGGAGGATATTTACATAGGCATGTACTCATGTAACCATCATCCAGATGATAAAGCAGCATGCTTCCAGCACTCCAACAGGTACCCCAGCATTAGGTCCTGCTTCATGGCAGTGCAACCTTTGTAAATCAAGGGCTCACACTTGGTTTAATGCTCTACTGTCACTGTATTGGCATTTTTAAACAAGAGGCCTTGCATTTTTATTTTGCATTGGGCTCAGGTAACCCCGATTCTCTTCTTTCCATGAGTACAAATATTTCAAGGTTCGGCTCAAGTCCTACCTCCTTCAGAAAGCTTTCCCTGACTCCTCTCTGCTCTCTGGGTAACTGCCTGTCCTCAGTTTCTATAGAAGATATGCCTTCCCAATTCCACTCAGTGCTTGATCACATGAATTACATTCAGCCCTTGGTAGTCTCTGTTTTCTCTGTGTGTGGAAGTTTTGTCTTGTCCATGTGGTTATGAACTGACTGGAGCATTGGTTAAAGCTCCTACTCCTGGGCGCTCTGATGAGAAACACTGAGAATTATTGAGATCCACATTTCATCTCTTCTTTTAACCTGCAAAATTCCTTTATTTATCTTGATGTCCCACAGTGCACCCAGCTTAGTGTCTCTATCAAGTTCAATAAACGGTGGCTGGCCTTTTACTGCTCCTTCTTTCTGTCTTATTTCTGACTAGGTGGCTTTGCCGTACCCCAGTATTCTAGAATGTGAAGGCAGGAAGAGATCCGTGACTCATCAGGTCAAATCCATCTGTGAATGGAGGAGACTCCTCGAGGTCTAGTGTCTTATCCAAGGTTATACAGCTAGTGGGAGGCACCATAGGAAGGTCAGGACACTTTTCTCTGTAGCCACCTCCACCCCTTCGTCCCTTCCTCTTTACAGATGTGGACCCCTCCTCTGAGTGCAGGTTGCGAGGTAGCCCTCTTCCTGCCTGGAGCATCTGACCTGATTCTCCCTGAGACTGGCAGTCCATCACTGGATTGGCTTCCAGCTTCCTCTGCAGAATGGCTCCCTGAGAAGCTCAGGAACCAGCTGCCTTAAACTGGTTTCCAGATGTCTCCACCTCAAATTGAGGAAGCAGGAGGAGGAGAAGGGGCTGGGAGTTTGTCCCTTGAATGAAGTCAGCCAGATCCATAATAAACAATGTCATGAACTGATGGAGCAGGTGGTCATGGGAGATGCTGTGATGCAGAGGAGGTCCTCAAGAGGCCCTGTGTGAAGGTGGGAGAGGCGGACAGACAGACAGGCAGGTAGAACATTTGAGGACAAGGACAAGAAGAAGAGATAGATGGAAATCAGAGACTGAGAGGGGCCAGGGAGAGTTCATGAAATTGTGAATATATGAGAGAGAAATGGGACAGAGAAAGAAAAGGAAACTGAAGAAGAGAGATGGGGAATGAGGGCCCAGACAAGACTATTTCGCCTAAGATTTTCCATTGTGGTGACCTGCCAGGGTCTGTCTCCATCGAAATACCTAATAAAGTTTATAGCCAACCCTTGAGGCTTTTTTGTATGCCAGTCCTGTGTTGTGTGCCTTATAGATATCAGCTCATTTGCTCTTTGCCACAACCTCAGGAGGTAGCCCCTGTGGTTATGCCCATTTCATGGACAAGGAAAGTGAGGCTCAGAGAACTTACAGAACTTGCTCAAGGTCACATGGTAGAGAAGTCTGGTTCTCACACTTATACCCTTAACCACTTCACTCTCCTTAGTGATAAAATTTGGGAAAGCAGTCTTTCCAGGCTTGGCTCATTCTACTTCTGGGCACAGGGTTATTACAGTGGGTTGGTACAGCCTAAACTTGATATCGTCCTCACAGAGTAATTCTGACTCTATCTGCATATGGGCACAGGTGGAGAAGGTGCAGAACAAGAAATGAGAAAGCATCCTTTCTTCCAAGCACTTGTTTTGGAATCTGTGGCATTTAGCCAGTTGGGTGGACTTACTTTCTTTTAGCTCATCACTGAATTGACTGCTTCACATGCCTCTTTTTTTTGTCTTAGTCACTGTGAGGGAGCACTTATGCATTGTATTAGTCTGTTCTTATGCTGCTATAAAGAGCTGCCAAGACTGGATAATTTATAAAAGCAAGAGGTTTAATTGACTCACAGTTTCTCATGGCTGGGGAGACCTCAGGAAACTTACAATCATGGTGGGAGACACCTCTTCACAGGGCAGCAGGAGACAGAATGAGAGCCAGCAGGGGAAATGCCGAAAGCTTATAAAACCATTAAATCTCGTGAGACTCACTCATTTTCAAGAGAGCAGCATGGGAGAAAACTGCCCCCATGAGCCAATTACCTACCTCCACTTGGTCCCACCGTTGACACGTGGGAATTGTTATAATTCAAGGTGAGATTTGGGTGGGGACAAGGAGCCAGACCATATCATGCATAGATGAGAAACATGAATATGTTAGTTTCCTGAGCTCCCATAACAAATCATCACCAAATTAGTCATTTAAAACAACAAACAACAGAAATGTATTCTCTCACTGTTGTGGAGGCCAGAAATCTAAAACTAAAGTGTTGGCAGGACCACACTACCTCTGAGGGCTCTGGGGAAGAATCCTTCCTTGCTGCTTTCTGGCTTTCAGTGGCTTTTTGACCATCTTTGACATTCCTTGGTTTGTAGCTGTCTCACTCCAGTAGCTGCCTTTGTCATCACATGGACTTCTTCCTTGTATCTCCTCTCTGTCTCCATATTCCAATTTTCTTCTCTCTCTTTTTTTTTAACCAATCATTGGATTTAGGGCCTAATCTAATCCAGAATGACTTTATTTTAACTAGATTTATCTGTGAAAATTCCTAGTTCTTTTATTTATTTATTTTTTAACTTTTATTTTATCTTAAGTTCTGGGGTACATGTGCAGGATGTGCAGGTTTGCTACATGTGCCAAGTTGGTTTGCTGCACCTATCAACCCATCACCTAGGTATTCAGCCCCTGGATACCTAGGTGCATTGGCTATTTATCCTGATGTGCTCCCTCCCGCTGAAGCACCCAACAGACCCCAGAGTACGTTGTTCTCCTCCCTGTGTCCATGTGTTCTCATTGTTCAGTTCCAACTTATAAGTGAGAACATGTGGTGTTTGGTTTTCTGTTCCTGTGCTAGTTTGCTGAGGATAATGGTTTCCAGCTCCATCTATGTCCCTGAAAAAGGACATAATCTAGTTCCTTTTTTTATTTTTATTTTATTTTATTTTTGAGATGGAGTCTTGCCCTATTGCCCAGGCTGGAGTGCAGTGGCATGATCTTGGCTCACTACAACTTCCACCTCCAGGGTTCAAGTGATCCTCCTGCCTCAGCCTCTCGAGTAGCTGGGACTTCAGTCATGAGCCACCGTGCCTGGCTATTTTTTTGTTTGTTTTGTATTTTTAGTAGAGATGGGATTTTGCTGTGTTAGCCAGGACAGGATGGTCTCAGTCTCCTCATCTAGTGATCTGCCCGCCTCAGCCTCATGCCTGGGATTACAGGCATGAGCCACCATGCCTGGCCGATCTCGTTCCTCTTTATGGCTGCTTGGTATTCTATGGCATATATATACCACAAATTCTTTATCCAGTCTTTCACTGATGGCCATTTGCAAAAACCCTATTTCTAGATAAAATCACATTTTTAAGTATTGGGAGTTAGGAGTTAAACATATATTTTGGTGGGGACACAATTCAAACCACTACCATGGGAATATATGCAACGTATAGGTGATAAAAAGATGAGAACAAAAGCAAATGGCAAAGGGTGAGTGTGTGCCACATCAATGCTCAGGCATTTCCCTTCAAAGTGGAATATGAACCTATTATTTACACCTTCCATCTAGTCCTTGATGCCTCCTCTTTGTCCCCCATGAATTTCTATCTGTTTCTTTCCACCTCCCAGACACCATCTCTAAGTTTTTAGAATGCCACCATGCTTTGGAATTGAGATACTTCCAAAATTATTCAAAATTCTTAAAAGGACACCATTTTGGGGAAAATATTCTGTTTTAACCAGAGAGGCAGAGTTGATTCTTGTCTCTAATCCTGGTTTATTTCATAGATCAGAGCTACCTGCCTAGCTGGTATGTAAGAAATACAGTAAAATGGCCTTAATGTAAAATACAAGCTCCCAGTGGCTTACCAGCAGGGTCTTGTGTGATGGGGTGCTCTGAGTGTCTCATTCACCACTCATGATGAGCTCACGATGTACTCACCTCTAAGGATTCTTCTTAAATCCAAAATACTCCTCCAGTGTTGGTTAGAACCCTTTCCATGGGAAGAATATAAATACACTGGCAATAACTTTTTGCTTAGAGGGGATCAGCTGACTCATGCTGCTGGGGATCCAAGGACTGGTCTAACTTCAGGTATAGCTGGACCCAGGAGTTCACTGATGTCATTGAAACTCTCTCTTTCTTTGTGGAAACAAAATGCTTCCACGGGTTCTAGAAAAACAGAGTGCATAGCATATTTCAGGAAGTGACTCTGTTAGTCTAGCCTGGGTCTCATATCCATCACAGGTACAATCTCAGTGGCCAGGAGAGGGGATTTTCTGGTTGCCAAGGCCAGAGTCACTAGCCACAAGTCAGGTAGTTCTAGTTGCTATAACAACAATCCCTGAGAATCTCAGTAACTTTATATAATGGAAGTTTACCTTTTAGTTATTTACACAGTCATATTGGGAGAATATTCTTAAGCACTCAGGCTGAGGGAGGTCCTGGCATCTTTAACATGTGGTTTCCAAGGTCACCGAGAGCATCAATATCCAGCTCCCTAATGGGGGAAGAGAAACTGGACCATGACACATGCATGGGGTTCTTTCATGGACCAGGTCTAACATTTCATTAGCCAGAACTAAGTTGCACCAACAGACTGTAATGACGTCTGGGAATATAGTCTAACTATGAACATGGCAGGAAAGGACACAGCCATGTTAAATGACTAGCTGTTTCTGCCATAAGTCATAATGCTGGGCAATACTATCAGAGAATGAGGATGAGTCCCAAAGAAAAAGATTCAGAACAGATTTTTTAAAAAGTGTCCTCTGAACTAACTCATGAGATGTTTTAGTCAAGTCTGACTTTACTGCTTTTAGTTCTAATTATACCTAGTACAGATACTATTATCCGTTGCTGTATGACCAACTATCCCTAGAGTTAATGGTTTAAAACAAGTATTTTGTTATATTTCATTACATTTCTTATATTTTCTTGTATATTACGATTTTGTGGCTGGGAATTTGAGCAGGGCTCAGCTGGATGGTTCTTTCACTTCTCATGGTGGCAACTAGAGTCACTCATTGGTGCACAGCTGGCAGACAGATTGGTTTGGCAGGTCCAGGATGGCTCCACTCACATGTCTGGTGCCTTGGTGGGACTGGCTGGATGTCTGGGCTCACCTGGGCCCCTCTACCTCCCCATGTAGTCTCAGGCCTTACCATGTGGTCTCTGCAGCAGGCTAGTCAGACTTCTTATATGGTGGCTCAAGGCTCTAAGAGTGTTTCAAGTGACCTAGGAAGAAGCTACATGGCTTCTAAGGACCTGGCCTCCATAGTTCTGTAGTGTCACTTAGCCACATTCTGTTGGTTCAGTAAGTCTTTAAGGCCAGTCCAGATTTAAGGGAGGAGAACTAGACCTTCCTGCTCAATTGTGGCAGTTTTAATCAATCCCAGATCCTTTCCAGTCACAAGACTTTTTACATGGCAGCTGTGAATTTGGGGGTCTTTTCTTCTCTATGAAAGGCTGCAGGATATGAGCACTGTTCCGTCCACTGCTAGATGTCATGGCCATTTAGATCCTGGTGTTGCAGCTCCTGTCTTGAGCTGGGCCTCCAGAGACAGGATGCCAGATTTTGGAACATGAGACAGGTGTTCTGGTTTAGAGACACAGGACAGGATGTCAGGGACCAAGGACCACATGGATGTAACAAAGAACAGAAACCCACCACAGAAGTGGTATCTAACTAAGGTCAACAGCAAACATGATAGCTGGTACTTATGTACTAGGCCCCATTCTAAAGTGTCAGTTACATGTACTAACTTGATAAATATTTTTAATAGCCCTATGTGTAAGTACCACATGTGTGCCTATTTTATAAAACAAGAAACTGAGGCACAAAGAGCTTAAGCAACTTGCTTGGGCTCATACTGCTGCAAAATGAAGAACCAGTATTCAGACTCGGGCAGTCTGGGTCCAGATGCTCTGGGACCCAAATAAACTGCTAAAACTAGTAATTGTCCCTCTAATACTCAGGAGCGCTGAGGTTTACTGCCATTAGCCGGGGGTTCACAAGTCTATCACCCACATTACTGAGTTGACTAACCTTCTGTAACCAAATGTTCTTTTTGGGAATTTGTAGGTTTCTGAGCTAAAAAACAATCCTTTTCTTCAGCTACCTATTAAAGTCAGGGTGACTGGGCATACCTATTCATTTCCCATGGTGTCCCAGGGCTTGTATGCAAATTAACAAAAATAATCCTGAGTTAGATTATGGCTTTGTCATTGCAAACCTGGGTTGTTGACATAAAGTCACATTAATGGTTTAGTTGAGGATCCAGTGGGTGTGTGTGTCGGTGCTAAGCACCTTAATGTGGAAATCTGAGATCTGAGTTTTCTTCTCTGAGTCAGCAGGGTCTAGAAGCTAGGCAAAGTCCAGACTTTCACAAGAAAAACTGATGCAGGATTCCCGTCTAGGCCTCCCATCTCTCCTAATCCCACATCCTGACCCTCTCCTCCTAGCTGCGTGCACTTTGCCTTTACCCTTCTAAACTCATTTCCTTTTCAGTAAAACGCAGAAAGCCCCTTTGGGAAGAAATAGTCTCACTCTTCCAGGCATTTTCTGGGATTGGATGGTTGAGGCTGTTTGGCAGAGGTGAACACTATGGGCCTGGCATCACGTAGGATCTGTTTTTGGCCCTCCGGCTGTCTCCTTCCTCCTACGTGGATGGCAGATGGCCTGTATTTTTAATAATTAAAAAAAAAAGTAGGAGGGAAATCAGGCTCAGCAGGAGGAATTTGGAACCATCCAGGCAGTGCAATTGAGCTGTGAATTTGTTTGTTTGGAAATTGGAAATCGTGTCTTCCCATTAAACCGGCTTATGGCCTCAGCCACTTCCAGGAAACTTCGAGGGTCCTGCATAATGATTTTCATCAGCAGATCTCTGCTGGGGGTGGTGAATGGATGGGAGCCACTGGCAGTCCCCGGACCTTGTACTCATAGAACTGTACCTCCCAGGGGCCATGACGGGTAATTGGTGAAACCTTTACCCCCTAGTCTATTCTTAGCTTCTCAATAGCCCTGGGAGGCAGAGATCTCAAATGATTACACAAATCAGCCTGCAAGACCAGCTTTGGGTCATTTAGAGAAAAAGAGGAAATTTCCAGCACTGAGAGAAAAGATAAAGGCATCTAAGAAGAGATGGTGGAGGTCTGAGATCCTGTTGGGTTACACGGTAGAGTGTGGGACTGTTAACATCATTTATTCCTCATTTAGTGGGGAGTGGGAGGCATGGAGGAGAAAGTGCTGGACTAGAATGCAGACTCCCAGGTCCCTGGCCTGGCACCCCGAGCCTTGTGGCCCTTACCTGGTCATCTCCCTTTTCTGGGTCTCATTTTTTTTTTTTAATTTGTAAAAGAACAAAACTGAATTGTGCGAGAGGTCGAGAGAGCTGAGAAAGGTTGGAGAAGTGGTCTTCCTGTACATAACCTGATTGTCTGCTGAGGCACAGAAAGATCTCAGCAGCCTTGAAGGCTGTGAGCCATTGGCAAGGTGACCAGAGAAGTGACTGCATTTTGTTTTGGAAAAACCACCAATACACACAGGCAGCATGAAGAGGTTGGGTAGGCTCAGATTTGTGGGTTCTAAGGCCATCTTTTCATCCTCAACAGGCTACAAAAGGCTAGCTGGGACCCCAGAGCACATTTCTCCAATTCCCTGACCACCTGCTCTCTCTCCATCAGCATTCCCTTTCCCTGCTTGCTTAACGCTGTGTTGGGATTTCCAGAGAGTGTGTTGAAGCAGCTCTGATGGTGCAAGGGCCTGGCTGGGCAGAGTTCCAGTCCTCCCAGCGCCGGTTCTGTCTGGAGACCACTGCATCTCAGCACCTCAAGTTCTGGCAGGAAAGGATGGGGTGAACATTCCAAGGGCTCAGGCAGAAAGGAAAGCCTCTTCCCCCAGCTTTCTCAGTAAGATCCCACTGACCAGCTGCCACCAGGGGCGAGTCAGCCCAGCAGATGATGTGAGGTTGGGATGGGAGGGGCGCGTCAGCCAGCCATGCCACCCTCTGTAATTTGGGACATTCTGTTCTCAAAGCTCCCTGCTCTCCTCTGCCTGTCCCTTCATCATCTAGCCTGCTTCCCTTTCTTCTTTCCTTCCTCTTACCAGCTCCCTTCTCCCTTTCCCTCCCCATATTCTCTCTCTTTAACTGCCACTCCCTTTTCTTTATTTTGTTTTAGCCATTTCAGTGTTTGAAAAAGTAAGAGTCCTTGTGGCTATCCCTAGGAAAGGGAGGGGCACAAGTTGAGGTAGAACCCTTTTTTTTTTGTACTTTAGGTTCTGGGGTACATGTGCAGATCATGCAGGATTGTTGCATAGGTACACACATGGCAAAGTGGTTTGCTGCCTCCATCCCCCCGTCACCTACATCTAGCATTTCTCCTCATGTTATCCCTCCCTGACCTCCCCACCCCCTGCTGTCCCTCCCTTGCCCCCCAACAGACCCTAGTGTGTGATGTTCCCTTCCCTGTGTCAATGTGTTCTCATTGTTCAACATCCGCCTATAAGTGAGAACATACGGTGTTTGATTTTCTGTTCTTGTGTCAGTTTGCTGGGACTCTTAAGGTAGCCACCGTGTCAATATGAGGAGGGCCAAAGGGGTCTGTTTCTTGGCAGATGTATTCCTAGCCAGAGAGCCTCGGATTTAAGGAATGTCTTTCTGCTCCTAGTGAAAACCTCAGCTCAACACCCATTGGCCTTGCTGTGCTGAAAACAATACTGTCAGCTTGGAGCAGAGGCCAACATCAGCCAGTGGATCAATTTCTGCCTAGAGAAGGCCATGGTGAAAGCTCCAGTGCTCCAGGGATACTTTCCAGGTCACCGATAGTTCCTCCTCTGTCCTCTCCGTCCCCCCTTACTATTTGGAAGGGAGAGTGACCATTCGTTTCCTGCTTCTGAAAACACCGGGTAGCTGGCTGGGTGAATTGCTTGAATGTGCTTCTCCTCTTTAGAAGCCTGTTCTCTAGGAGACTGATCAGGGTGACGACAGCACTAAGGGTGGTCCCAGACTTACTGAGACTCAAGCCTCTCCTGCCCTGTCTGTCCTCCTCCTTCCTAGAGCCCCCATCCCACAGGAGCAAGTGCAGCCAGCACAGTCTCCAGGCCTTTCCTCCAGGAATCTACATGTTTTCAATCCAAATCAAGAAGCCAGAGGCAGCCTTGAAGAGAAGGAAAAGAAAAGGGTTTGTTTAAAGGAGCCCAAAGATAAGCTGCTTCGACTTTTCCAGGGCTCCTCTGGACTCCCAGATTAGAAACCTGCACTGTCCAATAGGAGGCTCTGCAGCGGTGGAAAATGTCCTGTATCTGCGTTGTCCAATACGGATCCACTAGCTGCAGGCAGCTACTGGATACTTTACAAGGGGGCTAATGCCACTGAAGAACTCAATTGTTCATTTAATTTTGAGTCATTTTAATTTAAATAGCCACATGTGGCTGGTAGGTGCCATATTGGGCAATTCCAAAACCTTAGGGGAACTTGGGGAATAGTAGTAAACCACTAAATGAAATAACATTTTACAAAATACTTTACTCAGTTCCTTCCTTCCTTCCTTCCTTCCTTCCTTCCTTCCTTCCTTCCTTCCTTCCCTTCCTTCCTTCCTCCCTTCCTTTCTTCCTTCCCTCCTTCCTCTCTTTCTTTCTTTTTCTCTTTCTTTCTCTCTCTCTTTTTTTTTTTTTTTTTTTTTTTTTGAGAAGGAGTCTTGCTGTGTCACCCAGGCTAGAGTACAGTGGTGCAGTTTTGGCCAGTGGCAATCTCCACCTCCCAGGTTCAAGCGATTCTTGTGCCTCAGTGTCCCGAGTAATTGGGATTATGACTGTATGCCACCATACCTGGCTAATTTTTATATTTTTAGGGGAGGAAGGATTTCACCATGTTGACCAGTCTGGTCTTGAACTCTTGACCTCAGGTGATCCTCCTGCCTTGGCCTCTTAAAGTGCTGGGATTATAGGTGTGAGCCACTGTGCCCAGCCTACTCAGTTCTTTTTACAGATAGCTCAGTATCTGGCACTGGTAAAGAGCTCCATCACTAGATTCTTTATTTAATCAACAAAACAACACTTGAATGGAGATACTGTGACCATCCACATTCTACAGACAAGAAGAGGAAGGGGAGACACATGGAGATTAAATTGTTTGCCCAAAATTGCTCATCTAGTTGGTGCTGGGACAGGGTTTGTAAATGGCCTGCCTGAATCCACAGCTGTGCTTCAACAAGTACGACATCCAAACAAGTATATCACCCAAACTCCCAGAACCAGATTCCAAATCTGCCTCTACCACTGGCTGGCTCTGTGACCTTGGTCAAGTCGTGTCTCCTCTTGTGACCTCGGTGGCTGATGGATGCAAACAGGGTGTCGAAGCGATGTGCCCTAGGTCCTCTCTGCCTCTGAGAGTGGATGCTTCCACTTGCCAGAGCCCAGCTGGGGTCACGTGGCTGTGTCCAAAGTCACTCTCAGAAGGACATTCCATGGCTTGGAACACCATGGCCTTCTGGAGGATGGCAGCATGGAAAGAAGGGCTTGGTCATGGAAGAGAGCTCCAGGAGCAGGTAGCATTTGAGATGAGTCTGGAGGAGGGGGTAGGCTATGAATAGGCAGAGATGGGAAGACAGCGAGGGACAAAGACATGATGACAGGTAGGCAGGAGGAGAAGCCCATTTGAGCGGGGTGAGCATATCATGTTATGATGACTTTTCTGAAACCTCTTTTAGAAACCCATTTATGAAACTCTCCTCCAACAACAAAAGAGGTACCAGGAAACCCAAAAGTAAGCAAAGGCGAGGGTGAGTGATGTTTAATATCTGCTCTGCTTCCACCATGTGAACACTGCACCTCTCTTCTGAGCTGGCTGTAATATAAATAGTTAGATCATCTCCCTTCCTTCCGCCAGCCAGCAGGGTAGTCCCTGGGGACTGATGGTCCATTAGGCATTTTCTGCTAAGCTTGTGTGACTTTCAACATGTCCTAGGACACAACGACACATCCACCCTGTCCTGTCTCCAGGCGCCCAAGCTGTTGTCTGAAATTGCCCAGACAGCATTCTTGGCCCCGACATGCCCACCCTTCTCTCACTCCCAGACTGTATTATTTGTCTCTGTGGAGCAGACTCCACTCCCTTCTTTCTGGCAGATACTGGCACTGCCTGCCACTAGAGAAGTCAGGTTGTGACTTCAGCTAGGTCCTGTGGTCTAGCTGAAGCCTGCAATTCACCCATGTGGGAGAGTCCCTTGAGAACTTTGTGTGTGCCAGTCACTGTGCAGAACCTGCAGGGAACCCTGTGATGAATAAGCAAGGTGTGCCTTCCCGAAGCACGTGGTCCAGGGCAGTGTAGCTGAAGGGGTTCTACCTCAGACACCTAGACACCCAGTAGATGATAGAAGTGGGGCTGCTGTGAGAGCTGGGGACTGGGAGAATTCAAACCCGGCTTCATCTCCTTATCTCCAGCTCGTTGCTACACTCTACCACACAAAAACACAGGCAGAATGTGCCTGATGCTCTGTTTTGCGAAGAGAAGCTGGAATCTGGATTTTAATTGGAAATTTCCCGAGTTTTAAAAAGGGCATGCTGGCCAAATAAAACTCATCTCTTGGTGAAAAACATTCCTGTTTCTTTCTTATACATTGGCAAATTCCTGAAGACGTGCTTGTTGAGTGGTTGAAGAAAGGAAGAAATGAGATGAGCTGATCTCTGGAAGTTGTCCCTCCCTGTTTGTGCCCACGTTGACATCGTTTTCCTGCTTCAGTGTAGACAGAGCCTTGTTCGCACCAGAGCAATTAACCAGATAATTATCCCCGTGGAAAATTAGTCACAAAGACCAAGTCAACCCAAGAGCAGTGGGCACATGTGTATTGGCTGCTCTGGGGTTTTCGAGGGGGTGGATTTCTTCTGCCTTCTCTCTCCCTTGTGCAAAGGGTCAGAAAAGGACAGTGGTAACTGGCTTTCTCAGATCACGAAGCCTGAAGTTTCTGGGTAAAGGCAATGTTGAAAGGAGGGCTTAGGGCTCTCCCAAAGCTCTCCATTCACAAACACATTAACATTTATGCCAAAAAATTGCACTTAAAAAATAGTACTGGTTGTACAGTTAGTGTCCCCATGGGATTGTAGGTGTGTGTATTGTGTTGTGTTCTTGACAGGTGTAGTAGTCAGGGTTTTCCAAAGAAACGGAACCAATAGGATGTGTCTGTGTATTTATATGTGCACATGGAGAGAGAGAGAAAGAGAGAGAGATTTATTTTTAAAAATTGGTCTATGCAGTTGTTGGGGCTGGCAAGTCCAAAATCTGCAGGGAAGACCAGGAGACTAGAGACTCAGGGAAGAGTTGATGCTGCAGCCTTGAGTTCAAATGTAATATAAAGGTAGAAGTCCTTTTTCTTTTGGGTATCTAAGTCTTCCTTCTTAAGACCTTTAACTGATTAGATGAGATCTACACGCACAGAGGGTAATTTACTTCACTCCAAGTCTACTGATTCAAATGCTACATCTAAAAATACTTGTCTAGTAACTTCCAGAGTGGTGTTTGAATGAACAACTGGGTGCCAAAACCTACCAAGTTGATACATAAAAACTAACCATGACAGCAGGGTTCCCATCTTAGATTAAATTCCATCAAAGTGCTTTAAACAATACAACAAACAACCTAATGCCTGTAAAAGTTGTTGGATAGATGTCTCCAGTGATCATCAAGATGACTGTCCAGGTAATGTTCTTTCCAGTGTTAGTTCATTCTCATGATTTTTTTTTGTCATCTCATTTATCAAATAATCACAATTTAGTGATTAGCTCAAACTGAGGTAGCAAAGACATTTCGTTTTCTGTGACAATTCTCAATTGTTGATTACTTTGTGTACTAAATGTGAAGGAGCTGTGGGTGAATTCAGCTCAGAGGGGAGGAGTGTTGTATTTGATTATTCACGTCTGTGATGGAAACAGGCATGGAAGTGGTGGTGCGTATATGTGTATATGCCATCTACAATCAAGATCAAATTTTCATTAGAGAAGAGAGGGAAGATCAGAGAGGAGAAATCATTTGAGTGAGCTCCCACAACAAGTAAATATCAGGTGAGGAGGAGAAACTGAAAGCCAGGTCTCCTAACTCATAACACAGAGTTTCCCTATCAGACAAAGAATATCTAATGAAAACACTTATCAAGGGAATAATTATCCAAGTAGTGTTCTCATTTCCTCCATGTCTTATTTGTTTTATTAGAAAAAGGTTTTTTGTTTGTTTGTTTGTTTGTCTCCTAAAAGCCCATGTATCATGTAACTAGTAAACTACATCCCAAATTTTGACCTCTCAAATTTTCCTTTTAAGCCTGGGCATGGTGACTCATGCCCAGTCACATGACTCTGTGGTGACTCTGTAATCCCAGCTCTTTGGGAGGCTGAGGCAAGAGGATTGCTTGAATCCAGGGGTTCAAGACGAGCCTGGGCAACATAGTGAGATTGTCCTTTACAAAAAATACAAAAAGTAGCTTGTTGCAGTGGTACATGTCTGTAGCCCCAGTCACTTGGGAGGCTGAGGTAGGAAGATTGCATTTCAAGGCTGCAGTGAGCTGTGATTGTGCTACTGCTCTCCAGCCTGAGTAACAGAGCAAGATCTTGTCTCAAAAAAATATTCCCTTCCATGTATTTGAATTATACTATGCCTCAACAAAATTTTATATTCTATAATGGTGATGTCCAATATGGTAGCCACTAATGCCCTTGTGGTACTGAGAACTTAAAATGTAGCTTGCTGAAGAAATGAATTTAAATGTTCTTTAATTAAAAAAAAATTTAAATAGCCATATGTGACTAGTAGATATTGTATTGGATAGCCCAGAATATTTTGATCATTGCAGAGAATTCTACTGAGAAGTGCTAATCTAAAGAAATGCCCATTTTTTTTCTTTCTTTGCTTTTTCTATTACTGCTAGCCTAAATTTTCAAAGCTTAACATAAATAGACTTTTGTTTTAGCCCCAATCCCCAATTTCTTTTGACCATTTCCTCTTTTATTTTAATTTAATTTGCAGCCTCCCCTTAGTTTGGATCCTAAATAAAGCTGGGCTTGAGGTAGGGTCTGAAGACTCATGTGGCAGGCAGCCCTTTGTTTTTAGGGCCGGAGCTGAAAGGCAGAGATGTAGGAGTTGGTAGGGAGAGACCTTTTGGAGAAAAGGGCAAGGCCAGTGCATTTTGTCTGGTAATATGGATTGGCTGTGTCCCCACCCAAATCTCATCTTGAATTGTAGTTCCCATAATCCTACATGTCGTGGGAGGTAACTGAATCATGGGAGGAGTTGCCCTCATGGTATTTTCATAATAGTGAGTGAGTTATCATGAGATCTTAGGGTTTTACAAGGGGTTTTCCCCCTTTTGCTCATTCTTCTCTCCCTGCCACCTTTTAAAGAAGGATGTGCTTGCTTCTTTTTCCACCATGATTGTAAGTTGCCTGAGATCTTCCCCCCTCCACCCCCCAACTTAGGCAGAACTGTAACTCAGTCAAACCTCTTTATTTTATAAATTACTCAGTCTTGGATATGTTCTTATAGCAGCATGAGAACCAACTAATACATCTGGTCAAGCTGAATTTTTGCATCTTCCTGGTTTTGAAGAGCCAAATCCTAACTACTAATCTGTTTCTATATTTCTTAGTTTGGATTTCTTGATTCTTTTTCTCTTTCCCTTAGTCAGCTCAAGCCTTAATAGTATTTTTCATCATTTATCCACTATCCTTCAGCACTTTGCTTTGATATGAGGAAAGAGTTTCTGAGCCTCCTCCTCTGTCATCTTACCACCCTGTTCTTGCTTTGGCTTTTCTCTGTGAACTTGTCCTCTGTTTTCAAGGTCAATACTGTCTCTTAGTACAATTTGTTAAGAGCACAGGCTTTCCACCCCCAGCTCTGCCACTTATACCTGGATAATACAGAGCATGTCACTTAATCACCTGGTGCCTTAGTTTCCTTAATTGTAAAATGAGGGTGATACTAATGATAGGATCTACCTTGTAGGTTGTCGGGAGGATTAATTTTTTTTTAGTAATCTGTTTTTGTATTAATCCATTCTCACACAGCTATAAAGGACTGCCTGAAACTTGGTAATTTATAAAGAAAAGAGGTTTAATTGACTCACAGTTCTACATGGCTGGGGAAGCCTCAAGAAACTTACGTTTATGGCAGAGGGGGAAGCAGGTACGTCTTACATGGCAGCAGGTGAGAGAAATGAGATCGGGAAAACTGCCACTTACAAATCATCAAATCATTTGAGAACTCATTCACTATCATGAGAGTAGCATTGGGTAAACCACCCCTATGATCCAGTCACCTACTACCAGGTCCCTCCCTCTGAACGTGGGGATTACAGTTTGATTGATGTAAGATTTGGGTGGGGACACAGAGCCAAACCATATTACACTTAGAAAGCATGCCTGGCATCAGCAGGTCCTCTGTTAACATTAGATAGAATTGCAGGTGTCTACGTACTTGTTTCTCTCCTCTAGTAGATGGTAAACTCCTTGAAGGCAGGGGCTCAGTATAATGCCTGTCAGGTAGGAAGACTTCCATAAATATTTGCTTAATGAATAAGTAAGTTAATCACTTGGATCACATAATCACTTTCCACTTCTTTCAAATGTCTCTGCATGAACTTTCAGATCAGATCCAACCCTCGACTCCTGGCTTCTGCCATTCAGTGCCTCTGTATCTGTGGCCTGCTTTGTCTCTGTTTATTCTCTTTTCTGAGTCCTTCTGCTCATGAGGTCTCATACGGGTCATTTAATCCATTCCCCTATTTAAAGCAAGTTCTAACATTCATTTACTGTCTGTTCCAGCTTGGAAGCTGAGCCTGGGGAAGACATCCAACACAAAGATTTTGTAAAATTCCCCAAACAGAAATTCTCTCTCCTTTTAGGAAAGTCCCGGGGACGCAGACATGAGGCCCTGGTCTGTCTTCCATGATGCCATTTCCTGGGCACTGAGGCAAGGAAGTGGGTGGGGTAAGAGGAGGTGGTGTCACTGACCCCTTCCTTGAAAGATGGGTGGGGGGCACATCTTCCTGCCATATTGGCTGTGATTATGTTAAGCTAAAAACAGCTTTGCCTTCTGGTTTTTATCATGTGGCCTGCTTCCCCTTCCTCCCATCTCCTTTCCTGGCACAGAGATAATTTTGTCCTGTCTTTGGCCCTTTCTGAAATATTAAACTCCATTGCGTCATGATGCCAACCAACAGCTTGTTCAAGGCAGGAACAAAGAAACCATAACTGCTTCTTAAATTCTCTAGAATTTTCTCTTTCAGAGACACATTCCTAACTGTGTAGTGCCAACGAGACCTTTGATATGCAATGTGAATGAGAAATCCCTTCAGCCCACAGCCCTCTGGGCTCAATGTCTAAACCATTGCCTGTCCTGACTGGTAGCTCTAATGAATTGTAGCTTTCTTCAGAGCTCTTCCTATGAGATCTTCTATAGCAATTTCTTTTCCTCCAGTCTTCTGCTGCCCCTGTTTTCCTCCGGGGAGCCACCGTTCTGACATCAGTTTATCTCTAGAGAGTGAGCAGCCAGAGGGAAGCCATGCTTGATATCTGGTGGAGGTTGATAGTGTGCACTTGACTTGGTTCCAGGTGCAACTTCCTTAGCTGGATGAGGTTGTTTTGCTCAGGTTGTTGGGTGTAAGGGTCTCTTTCACTTCTAAGAAAGCCAAAAACATCTGGATATCAGGTCTATGTTGTCTGTGGCAAAATCCAGTTCTTCCTTTTTTCCCCACTCCCTCCTTTTCTCCCTCATTTCCTTTCTCCATTTTTCCTTCCTTCCTTCCTTCCTTCCTTCCTTCCTTCCTTCCTTCCTTCCTTCCTTTCTTCTTCCCTCCTTCCCTCCCTCTCTCCCTCCTTCCTTCCTTCCCTTTTTCCCTCCTGCTTTCCTTCCTTCCTTTCTTCCCTCCTTCCTTCTTTCCTTTCCTCCCTCTTTCCACAATTATCTATTGCCCAGCTCTCATATGCCAAATAGATGCTGAAAAAACAAAATCAAACATTCTATTAATTTCAATTCTTGCTCTTTAGAACTTACACCAGAGTGTGAAAAACGTAAGCAGAAACTATAAATGAATATGAAATTGCAATCATTAAAATATCACAAGATGCTGTAGGAGCCCACGAGGAGTGGTCTAAGCCAGGCTGTGCAGAAGGCAGTTGTGCATAGAGGAAAATTCACTCCCAAACATTGATATCTTCTGTAAAGTGATGGTGATATGAGGTGGTAAAGACAATAATGGCAGCAGTTGCTGTCTTTGTGTCTATATCATCATTTGGTAAAATCAAAGGGGAAAATCACACATTAGTCCTCTAAAATTTTTAGAAATGTTACTGATCTATGAAACCTCAAGAGTTTGGGAGCCTCTGCCTTAAAGCATGAATCAGAGGTAGGATGGCAAAGGATAAAATATTTCTGGCTGAAGACACCAGAACTGTGTCACTAGTGTGATGTTCTCCTGGCTTACTAGGGTTATACTGGGTTCCCCCTGGCTTACACTGTTCTATGTTCAGGACATGTACCACGTGGCTCTTCCTATACAAAGATCATGTGACAGAACCAACACCTGGGGCATATTTTGTATTATTTCTCAGTAGAAGCAATGGAATTTTTACTAAGCTTTCCATAATTTCACACCTATTCTTCCTATTGACCAAGGGGATGCATTTGCAGGAGGGTATGCCTTTGTGAGATGGAGTGCAAAAGGAAAATGGTGCCCACTGGGGATCAAATTCATGACTTGGTTCATAAGCTTCCTTCTCTAAGGAACTGGCCTAACCAATTACATAAAGCTGGTTGTTCTGGGAACAGCTGCCATCGTGGCAGATGTGGAAGTGAACACTGATCTGGGGCTCACAAAATTGTGCAGTACTTGTGGAACCCACTGTTTCTCAGTTGTGTAGCCTGGACTGTGTTGCTCCTCTTTTCTACCTTGGTTTTCTCATCTGAAAAAAAAAGAGAGCAGAATAGCTTTAGATTAGTGATTCTCAAATATCAATATGTATTAGAATCACTTGGAAGGCTTGTTAAAGCTCAGATTACCAGGTTCCACCCCCAGAATTTCTGGTCCAGCAAATCTCGGTGGGGCCTGGGATTCTGCATCTCTGAACATTTCCACATGATTCTCATGCTGCTGGTCCAAGCAGTATATTTTGGGAAACGCTGGATTAGACATTCATTGATATACTTTGTCCCTAAGGTGATAATAGTAATTCCTATCTTTGAAAAGTTTATAATCTGATTAGCATTTTACCTGTGGAAGGAAAGGAAATTGATGACTTAATTCTCTCAGACACCTTCTGTGTACACAACTGCAAAACAGAGAGAGAAAGGCTACCGTAGTCTTCCCATCCATGTATCCCTGAGAACCTTTTGGCTGTGCAAGAGCTTTCATTCCTGTCAGTCACCCTGTATGGCCAAATCTACTATTTGGGGTCCCAGGGACATGGGCAGTCTAGGAAATTCAGATCAAAAGACGGTGGTAAGTCTCCTCTTTCCAAACACTTTTTCAGGGATGACTGGTGAAAATGATGATGCAGAGAGAAGCCTGTTTGTGTATACACAACAGGATGGATGAAGCAGTGGCAAAGATGATTAGATTAGATTAGCCTGCAGATTAGTGTGCTCCAGTCTGGGTCACCATCACCTCCTCCATGTTTCCAGCATAAACGTTTTGTTGTGTAATTCTCATTCCATCCTCTGGTGGATGCCAGACCAGAGACAAAGGCAGATGTGGGTCCTAATACCTTCAGTACAGCCCAGATCCAGATCCAGATGGTGTTGGAGATGGGTGGGCATCTAAGGACAGGGTTTAATGGGCCATGGTAGAATGTAAAAGCATTTATATTCATGAAGGGTTTTCTTAGGCTTGGGGAGTATAGGAGAGAGGGAGACTATGGTATTTATCTTCAGGGCAAACAAGAGGTGGCGATGGCTTGGAATAGACATGCGGTGGTCAGTTTTTATTCTCTAGCTCACATCCTCGTAGCCTATGTTTCTGCTCTGGCCATTGCTTCAGCAAACAGCTGTGTGCAGATGTGGCCTGACCATGATTCCCCTCCAGCTACCTCACTTTTCTCCTTCCTTCTGCCCCAAGCTTCCCTCCTTTGGTGTGGGAATTCTGGGCAGAGCCTGCTCAAACAGTCTAAAGGGCTCAGAAGGCAACATTGACTGGGGCAATCTTGGCCAATGAAGGACAAGAGCTAAGGGATAAATATGACTCTCTTGTGCTTTCAGGCAATCCTGAAGTACACATTTCTCCAAGGGATCTTCAGGAGAGCTTAGCTATGGTTGCCCACAGAAACTTAAACAGCTTAATGACCCATCCTTGGATTAGCTTTTCCTCTTTTCCAGTTCTATCCTCCCAGGGTCTCCTCTTCTGTTCTCTGGGGTCACTTCCTCAAAATAAATGACTTGCATGCAAGTCCTTGTTTAAGGCTTTGCATTTTGGAGGATTCAAAGTTAAGATAATTAACATGTATCAGATGATGGCAAAATTTTAAGAAGAGCAGACAGCTTAGATTTTTTTGAGCACCATTGATGTGCCAGTCTATATCTTGGCATTTTAAAAATTAGAATTAACTTCCATTTCTATAAAATCAACACAGATATAGTTTATGAAGGCAAATAGAACAACATGATATAATAAATGACAGTTCCCTATCATGCTGCAACTCAGTATCATCCTGCTTGCCAAAGGCAAGCAAGTTGAATTCTTAACAATGTCTCTCTGTTGCTCTAAATACCATCAATATATCAATTTTAGGCATTAATTTTTAAACCCCCTATGACATTGGGTGAGGTCTTAGTTCTTTTATACTCCCCATCCCTCCCCATTCTACTACTTTAATTATAATTAGTTTTTATTAAATTATGATCAATGTAATGTTATTATAATTACATGAATATTGTTTATCGATGATCCAAGTAGTGGACTATGACTGTGGCTCCTTGTATTTCTTTTTGCATTGTAGAGTATGTATCCATTTCTTGTGTCTTTTTTTTCTGTGTCTTGAGTTTTTATATATTTACTATTTTCTCCCCTCTTTAAAACATCTCTTAATACTATCTTTCATGGGAGCAAATGCATCTGATAATCTGCCACTTCCATTTTTATCCTGAAGTCTTAGGTCCTGCCCCAGGCTCAGCAGGGCCTGCTGTGGAGTTGTCTCTCTGGGACTTCCTTCTCCCGTCTTCCACTGTCTCCCTTCACCACTCTCTTGCGTTGGGTCTCACATTTCTTAGCTATAGATTTCCCAGTTGACTTCCTAAATTTTTGGATCATGTATTCAGTAACATCTTAAGAAAGAATGAATAAAGGGTAAAATGTGAAACTTTTCTTTATCTGGACATGTCTAGTTGGGTCTATACTTCTAGATTGGAAATAATTTTCATTGCAACATATTGTTGTTGATAAGATAGTGTCAACGGCATTCTATCTTAATTACTGGAGTAAATTTATTGAGCCCTGAAATAAGCCCACAGACATTTAAGCCCAGGAGTAGTACAAAGCAGAACTGACCATCTAGAAATGTGACAGAAGCCACATACATAATTTGAAACATTTTAGTCATCACATTAACAAACATTTAAAAAGTAGATAAACAAATTTTAATGCTATGGTTTATTTAACTTACTGTAACAAGAACATTATGCTATTATTATAGAATCATTAATGAGATATTTTACATTATTTTAGGACAAACTTTTTGAAATTCAGTGTCTATTTTATACTGATAGCACATTTCATTCCAGCCCCTCTATTATGCTGGTCCCATTTCAAGGGCTCAATGACCACATGTGGTCAGTGGCTACTGTATTGGGTAGTGCACGTTTAGAGGGTATAAAGGTTAAGAGTGTCTAATCCAGGCATGGTGGCTCACACCTGTAATCCCAGCACTTTGGGAGGCCAAGGGGGGCGGATCACGAGGTCAGGAGATTGAGACTATTCTGGACAATGTGGTGAAACCCCGTCTCTACCGAAAATACAAAAATTAGCTGAGTGTGGTGGTGAGTGCCTGTAATACCAGCTACCTGGGGGGCTGAGGCAGGAGAATAACTTGAACTCAGGAGGCAGAGATTGCAGTGAGCTGAGATCGTGCTACTGCACTCCAGCCTGGCGACAGAGCGAGACTCCATATCAAAAAATAAAAGTAAAAAATAAAAAAATAAAATAAAATAAAAACAGTATCTGTTCTGCAGCCGGGATCACTACCTTGGGAAAATTACTTAACCTCACTGGGCCTCGGTTTCTTCATCTGTAAAATGAGAGCGATAACAATGCCTACCTCAGAGGAGTGGTACAAGGATTAAATGAATGGATAATGTCTTTTATGGTGTTCTCCACATGTACCAAGAACTCTTTTACATGCCTTACATGTATTATTTTTAGCAATTTAGAGCAAGAACAGGTCATTGGAAAATGATAAACTTCTCAAAGAGTGGTTCTAAACATCATTTTTTAATGTGGTAGTAATAAAAGAGTAATAAAACATTAACAACAGCCTCAAAACATATCATAAAACAAATTCTATTCAGTTGCAGAACTTACATGTGAAATCCAAAGCTTTAAAATTTTAACAGATTATTATCTACTAGTAGGTCACAAAGATATTCTCCTGTATCATTTTTTTTTCTGTAAAAGACAAAAATGCCATCCATAACAAGAAAAATAAAATTGACGACAGAATTTGTATTTCTTGAAATACACCAAAAAGATAAGTAAAGGGGGGAAGATATTTTCAACTCATATCTTCAATAAAAGGTTGGTATTTAGAATATATAAGAATTACAAGAAAATGACTAGTAATACATTTTTAAAAATGGACAAATAAAATGATTAAACATTTTACTTCACAGGATATGTGAATGGTTTATAAGTATTTGAAATAATGCACAACCTTTGTATGCATTATTTCAGAAAAATCACATATTGTTTCATATTCTCTATACCAGTAGAAATTAAACTACTCAATAATATTGGGTATTGGTGAAACTACAAAGCTTAGGGAATTCTCACAGAGCTGGTGGAGTATAAACTGGCAACGCCTGTGATGGGAATTAATTTACCTTATCTAGTAAAGCTGAGCGTGAGCATAATATATGCCCAGCAAGTTTGCCTTTAAATGTCTAATCTACAGGATCCATAGTACAGCTTTATTAGGAGACATGTATGAAGTCAGCCAGCCTGTCATTGTTCAGAACACATAAGCTGAGAATCAAATAGAAATCCACCCAAAAGAGAATGGGTGAATACATTACAGGATTTTCATATAATGCAATTCCATATATGAATGAAAAGAGTAGATTTTCATACACATTTCAATGTGGATAAGCCTTAAAAGCCTAACAACAGTTAAAAAAAAAAAAAAGCAAGTCATAGAATAAATACAGTATGGCACCATTTATGTCAAGTTCAAAAGCTGGCAAAATGAAACAATGTATTGTTTACAAATATACACATGTGTGGTAAAATTGCAAAGAAAAACAAAAAAAGGAAGATTAAAATGAAATTCAATGTAATGGTTCCTTGGAGTTAGGGAAGAATATAATATTGTAGGAACACATATGGGGTTCAAAGTTATTGATGAGGTTTCATCTCCTAAGTCAAACAGAAGGCAGAGATGTTTTTAATATTATTTTTGCTCTCTCTCTATATTATATATTCTCTTTTTATGTATATTATACTTTACAGTGTAAGAACAACTGATTGGAATGTGTTTAGTAGCAGGGTATTTTTTCCTCTTCTTTGAGACAGGGTCTCACTCAGGCTGGAGCACATTGGCATGATCATGGCTCACTGTAGCCTTGACTTCCTGGGCTCAAGCTATCCTCCCACTTCAGCCTCCTGAGTAGTTGGGACTATAGGCACATGCCACTGTGCCCAGCTAATTTTTGTATTTTTTCTTTTGTAGAGCCAGGGTCTTGCTATGTTGTCCAAGCCAGTCTCCGAGTCCTGGGCTCAAGCAATCTGCCCCTCTCAGCCTCCCTAAGTGCTGACATTACGGGGGTGAGCCCCTGCTCATGGCTGGCTGTAGCAGAGCTTTTAGGATGTCGGGCTTTACTTGACCGGGCCCTGGAATTTAGGGCAATGAGACTGTCCCCTGGAGTTGTCATTGGGAGCTCTCCAAATGCCAGTACCTGTAAGTCTCTTCTCTGGGTCCATTTAATTTTCTAAAGAATTGTCCAACTCCTTGCCTGAGAGGTGGATACTGGCTTTTGGTAAACTGGCATTCTAGAGAAAAAGGGCTGGTAGGGGTGGGGACTGAGGGAGCTGTATGTAGAAGTCTACTGAATCTGTGGTTGCTTCTTCTATCTTCTTTTCTCTTTGATTCTAATTTTAATGAGTGTTTGAGGACAAACACACATATTCAATCTGCTGAATTTAGCCAGAGCTACTGCTCCCAGCAACCCTTTAGATATAGGATGATGATCCCTATTTTGCAGTTAAAAACAATTGAGAACATGAAGGGGACACATGATGAAAAGCGTGAACAACTCCAAGGGGACTCTTCCTCCTGCACTGCTTCCCTCCCAGCAAGAAGGCTCCAGGATCTTGTAACTGTTTTGTTTCCAGCTGCATCTTGATGACACACCCAGAGCCCTCCTGCTGCAAGTTTTCACAACTGCACTCTGCTGGGTATAAGGAACAACTGGTAGCAGGACCCTGAGTTCTATAGTGATGCAGCCTGCAAAGCCATGCTTCCCGCCAGGTGTGTGAACATAGTGGTGCCTCCTTTCTGTGCAGGCAGAGTGACCCTGACTCCCCCGGCTCATGGCTTCACAGAGGCATGGAGTTGCCTTTTGGAGTGGCAGCTATTCACTGTGGCTGCCAGCCTAGTGCATACAGTGAAGCGATGAAATTTTATCTGGCAGTGGTGGGGGAAAGAGATGAGAGAAAGGAAGATGGGAAAGTCACTTTATTTTATTTTTTTTTCTTTGACAACCACAAGTTTCCTGCACTCCCTTGGAACCAAATTTCTGTTTTGGCTAGATGGAAAGTCTCCAGGGAATGAGGGCTGATGGGGGAGATTTCTCTCCAAAGCACCCTTTGTTTTCTTCCATCCATGTCTCTTTCCCTCACTGCTCTCGCCTCACTTATACTCTTTTCTTTCTTTCCTCTAACCCATCTCCATTATCTCCATCAGCTGTGAACTGAAAAGACTCTGCACCTATTATAGGTATCCCTTGTGGGGTCACGAGGAGGCCAGTCCCCTGAGAGATCAGTGGGCTTGGCCCACAGGGTCAGGTGCTGGCAATGGCAGTCTGGAGGGTGACAGGCTGGAGGGGTGCATGGACCTAACTTGAAGGTCCTGGATGCTCTACCTGGATGCTCTACCTGTTAGCCCCCAAGTCCCAGGACATTCCCAGGCAGTTTCATCCAGAGCTTCACATGTCTAGAGACTCCTGTAATCAGTCAAACAGGCAGGCGTGGGATGTGATCTTTCTTGGAATTTTAGAGTCAAGATGTACTAAAATTTTGGCCAGGAGAGAAGGCAGGCAAAGGGAAGTTGTTACAGACAGGAGCTGAACCTACTTTTCCCTCAAAAATAAAGCCCACTTGCTCTGCACCCAGTTCTCAGCAATCCTGTGGCCACAGGCTAGGGTTGCCACAGCCTCATTCTTAGCCTCAGTGGTCAGAGGTGTCCCTTTATGCTGTCTCCATCATCATGGTTTAGAGCCTGATTGGCCAGCCTCACTGGAACAATGAAAGCTGGAACATGTTATCTTCTTATATTTTGTTTTAAGTGTACCTCTGTCAGCTGTTTAACAGGAAACACAAGCAAACACACAGAAGTAGACTCTACATTCCCCCAGGACAAGAAAGTTGTTATTTTTAACGTATAATAAAGAATTTAAAAGGAAACAGCATATTGGCATAAAATGAAAAAGTGGCATTGCTATTTTTTAAAAACTTTTATCTTAGGTTCAGGAGTAAATGTGCAGGTTTGTCAACTCATGTGATGGTGGTTTATTGTACAGACTATTTCATCACCTGGGTTCTAAGCCTAATACTCGATAGTTATTTTTTTGTGTTTCTTTCCCTCCTCCCCGCCTCCACCAACAAATAGAGCCCAGTGTCTGTTGTTTCCCTCTTTGTGTCCATGTGTTCTCATCATTTAACTTCCACTTATAAGTGAGAACATGCAATATTTGGTTTTCTATTCCTGTGTTAGTTTGCTAAGGATGATGGCTTCCAGGTCTATCCATGTTCCTGCAAAGGACATAATCTCATTCTTTTTTATGGCTGCATAGTATTCCCATGCATACTATATTTTCTTTATCCAGTCAACCACTGATGGGCATTTAGGTTAATTCCCTGTCTTTGTTATTGTGAATAGTGCTGCAATGAACATATGCATGCATGTATCTTTATGGTAGGATGATTTATAGTCCTTTGGGTGTATACCCAGTAATGGGATTGTTAGGTTGAAGGGTAATTCTGTTTGTAGCTCTTTGAGGAATCCCCATACTGATTTCCACAATGGTTGAATTAATTTAACCCTCCCACCAACATTGTATGAGAGTTCCCTTTTCTCCACAACCTTGCCAACATCTGCTATTTTTTTTTACTTTTTAATAATAGCTATTCTGACTGTTGTGAGGTAGTATCTCATTGTGGTTTTGGTTTGCTTTGCTCCAATTATCAGTGATTGTTGAGCCTTTTTTCATAAGCTTGTTGTCTGCCTGTATGTCTTCTTTTGAGAAGTGTCTGTTCATGTCCTTTGCTCATTTTTCAATGGGATTGTCAGATGCAAAATTGCATCTGACAAATAGTTTGCAAATATTTTCCCTCATTCTGCAGATTATCTGTTGACCCTGTTGTTAGTTTATTTTGCTGTGCAGAAGCTTTTAAGTTTAATTAGATCCCTTTTTTCAATTTTTGCTTTTGTTGCATATTGCTTTTGGTGTCTTTGTTATGAAATCTTTGCAAGTAACTATGTTCAGAATGGTATTGCCTAGGTTGTCTTCCAATATTTTTATAGTTTTTGGGTTTTACCTTTAAGTCTTTAATCCATCTTGAGTTGATTTTGTATATGGTATAAAGAAGAGGTCCATTTTCAATGTTCTGCATATGGCTAGCTAGTTATCCCAGCACTAAAGAATAGCAAATTCTTTCCCTATTGCTTGTTTTTGTCAACTCTGTTAACAATCATATTGTTGTAGGCATATGGCCTTATTTCTGGGCTCTCTATTCATCTATGTGTCTATTTTTGAACCAGTATCATGTTGTTTCTGTCACTGTAGCCCTGTAGTACAGTTTGAAGTTATTACTTGATACGTCCAGCTTTGTTCTTTTGTTTAGGATTGCCTTGGCTATTTGGACTCCTTTTGGTTCCATGTGAATTTTAAAGTAGTTTTTTACTAGTTACATAAAGAATGTTGTTGGTAGTTTGATAGGAATAGCACTGAATCTGTAAATTGCTTTGGGCAGTATGGCCATTTTAATAATATTTCTTCCTCCTATTTATAAGCATGGAATGTTTTTCCTTTATTCTTTTTGTGGCAGTTGTTGAATGGGATTGTGTTCCTGATTCAGCTCTTGGCTTGGCTGTTGTTTGTGTATAGGAATGCTAGTGATTTTTGTACCTTGAGTTTGTATCCTGAAACTTTGTGCCCTTTACATGGGACTTTTAACCTGTTTACATTCAAGGTTAGGATTAATATGTGTGGATATGATCCTGTTACTGTATTGTTAGCTCAATATTATACTGGCTCATTTGTATGGTTGCTTTATAGTGTCACTGGTCTGTGTACTTAAGTGTATTTTTGTATTGGCTTGCAATGGTCTTTCCTTTCATATTTAGTGCTCCTCTCCAAATCTCTTGTCAGATGGGTCTGGTGGTAATGAACATCCTCAGCATTTGGTTATCTGAAAAGGATCAGATTTCTCCTTTGCTGAGGAAGCTTAGTTTGGCTATATATAAAGTTCTTGGTTGAAGACTTTTTCTTTAAGAATATTGAATATAGGCCCCCACTCACTTCTGGCTTTTCAGGTTTCTGCTGAGAGGTCTGCTGTTAGCCTGATGGGATTCTCTTTGGAGGTGACCTGCCCTTTCTCTGTAGTAGGCTTTAACATTCTTCCTTACATTTCAGCCTTGGAAAATCTGATGATTATGTGTCTTGGGTGATCTTGTGTAGAATCTTGCAAGGGTTCTCTGCATTTTCTGAACTTGACCGTTGGCCTCTCTAGTAAGGTTAGGGATGTTTTCATGGACAATATTCTGAAATATGTTTTTCAAGTTGTTTTCTTTCTCCCCATCCCTTTCAAGTGTGCCAGTGATTCATGGGTTTAGCCTCTTTACATAATCCCATATTTCTCAGATATTTTGTTGGTTTCTTTTCATTCTTTTTTATTTTTATCTGGCTTTCTTATTTGAGAGAGGGAAAAGAAAGATAGTCTAGGCAGTGGGAAGGCCATGAACAAAGCTGGGGGTATAGAAGGACAGAATAACACTTGTATCTTTAATCATAATGACCATGTTATTTCCTTAGTTATAATTGGGGGCATAAGCTCAATACTAACAGTTATTTCAGGTGATTGGTTTCCTGTACTACCTTAATATTACAAGCAGGCATAAGATATGATCACTCTTGGTTTTTCTGTTGCATAGATGGAAACATGAGTAAATGAAAATTACTAGAATATCTAGATGGGGAACACAAATCATGTAAAACTGAGATCTCCTTTGGTGACCACATTTGCAGATGACATCCATCAGCTACTGTATGCTAATTGTCTAGGAGACACATATTAAGAGTTTCTGGTTAAAAAAGAAGCTTGAATAGTGTATTAGTCTGTTCTCATGCTGCTAATAAAGATGTACCTGAGACTGGGTAATTTATAAAGAAAAGGGGTTTGATGGACTCAGTTTCACATGGCTGAGAGGCCTCACAATCATGGTGGAAGGCAAAGAAGAAGCAAAGGGCACATCTTACATGGCAGCAGGCAGGAGAGCATGTGCAGAGAACTCTCTTTTATAGAACCATCAGATCTCATGGGACTAATTCACTATCATGAGAACAGTGCAGGAAAGACCCACCTCCATGATTCAATTACTCACCACTGGATCCCTCCCACAAAATGTGGGAATTATGGAAGCTACAATCCAAGATGAGATTTGGGTGGGGACACAAAGCCTAACCATATCACATAGACATAGATAACCAGAGGGGATATGTTGCTGTTTTGATGGATTTGGAGTACTTTTCTAGCAAGCTATTATCCTTTCAGGGGTCTATCTCTCAGCCAAAGGTACACTGCAGTCGTGGAACTTTCTTGGTTATGGCTGACAGTAAGCATGACTTTTAGGCTGAGGAATTAGGTCAAAATTAAGAGTGTTTCAGTGGAAGGGCACTGGGGGAATGAGAGGACAGAGATTTACAGTAGAAAGGACAGTAGTAACACACTGCCTAGACCAAACACGAGTTGATAGTGAAGAGGAGAGTGTCCTTTTCTGTGATAGCTAGAGGTCAGAGTTGCTCCTGGGGCATCTGGGGTATTCCTGTTGAAGAGACCCATGCCTGCAGTTCTATGGCTTTATTTTACCTTTTCTTTTCTTTTTCCTTCTTTCTTTTCTTCCTTCTTTCTTTTTTTCTGTAAAGGGGGTAGGAGGAAAGGCGGTTGGAAGAAGGAAAGTGACAAAAAAGGAATCTGAAGACTTAAAGTAGTCAAGAGATTTGAGGATAATTTGCTCCGGACTACAGGGAAAAGCAGAAGGAAACCAAGACATGTCAACACATTTCTTACTTGGCCAGGCACAAACCCAGAAAACTTGAGAAGGTGAAGATTTTGTGGCAGGAATTGAGATATAGAGTGATTTCCAAGGAGATTCAGATCTTATGCTGACTATTCTGTGTACCTGTGGCTGTGGTCTAGGCAGTTTTCACCCCATTAATGTCTCTCTGTAGTAAAAGTCATTTGGTGGCACTTGTGGTGACTGTGGGGGCTTGAGTGGGAGCCATGAATAGTGGTACCCAGAGTTGAGCACTCAGGCAGCATAACAAGTTTTCAGGCAGCACAAGTGGCCTCACAGCTGACAGCAGGAGCCTTGTGATTCATCTACAATGTGTTCCAAGGGTCTTCTTGCAGTATCCCTGCACTGACCAGCAATCCATTACACTCGCTCACATGACTTTGAATGTCTTTTACATGCAGGAGGGGAGCAGTATGACTTCTTAAGGGCACACTTTTCTTGCTGTGAATGCAGAACCCAGGATGACTAATGTGGAGTGTTGGAGCATTAACTTTCCATCTGAGCCTAAACAAGAGTGACCAAATTGGGTGAGACTGTAGTTATGCCATCTCTGCTATTCTGAGTTCAACACCCAACGACTTAAACTCTAAGAAATTGTATTTCAACCTATACTTCTTGTGGGTAATGCGTTCTTGGTGTTTACTTAACACATTGGCACACACAAATATCCTGTTATGCTAGTAAGATGTTATAAAATAATCTGAAGTGTTTATGCAAGTTATAACAAAACTTTCTTTCTATTTCTTCTAATTCTTGTGTTTTGATGTCATCTTCTTTATAAAATTTGATAACATTGCAATTTTCTATTTTCCGATTTTATCAGTCTTTATTTCCTATGTTGCTGTAACAAATGAACACAAATAAAATTTGTAACAATACAAATTTGTTCTGTTACAGTTCTAGAGATTAGAAGGCCTAAACTCAAGATGTCAGTAGGGTTGTGTTCATTTTGGAGGCTCTAGGAGAGGGTCTGTTTCCTCGTCTTTTTGACTTCTGTAGAGGCTGTCTTCATTTCTTGGCTCATGCCCTCATCTTCAATGTTGAAACCCCAATGTCTTCCAATTTCGCTCTGGCTTCTATTTTATCACCACATCACCTTCTGACTCTGATCATCTTGTTCTCTTTTATAAAGACCCTTGCCATTACATTGGGCATATGTGAATAATCCAGGATTATCTCCTGATCTCAAGATCTTCAATTTACAAAGTCTCTTTTACCATGTAAAGTAACATATTCAAGTGGCTCATGCCTATAATCCCAGCACTTTTGGAGGCTGAGGTCAGGAGTTCGAGACCAGCCTGACCAACATGGTAAAACCTTGTTTCTACTAAAAAGTCTGAAAATTAGCTAGTCATGGTGGTGTGCGCCTGTAGTTCCAGCTACTCAGGAGGTGAAGGTAGAAAAACTGTTTGAACCAGGGAAGCAGAGGTTACAGTGAGCTGAGATCGTGCCCCTACACTCCACCCTGGGGACAGAGTGAGACTCCATCTCAAAAATAAATTTAAAAAATAAAAAAATAAAGTAACATATTCACAAGTTTCAGGGATTAGAATGTGGACATATTTGAGGGGCTATTATTCCATCTACCACGACGATTACAATTGTAGACTTAATCATATTGTGATTACTGGTTAATGATTGTTCATTGCAAATGATTTTCTGCAATAATTATCACTTAGCATTGAGCAACAACTTTCAGTGGATTCTAATTCATCTTCCAGTGGAGCCTCTGACACTTGATAAAAAGCAGTAAAAGAGATGTTAATAATGCTTGTGTATAATTTTTCTACTTCTCCAACATGATTCTGGGCCACAGCACATAATAAATATTTATTGAAAAATGTTAAGAAAAATTAGTACATGGTTAATTGAAATTTTGACACTGTTCTTTGATGTAAAGAAATAACATTACTTCCACTTCGGAACAAATAGTCCTAGATGGATTTATTTTTGTCCCTAATGGCAATTATAAAAAACAGTCCAACCAAAAACATATTATTAATGAATGCTAAAGAATATTTGAGTTTAGTTCCTATGTGCTAGGTGCTAAGCTGATGATCAACATTATTTATTCTTCATTACAAACCCTATGAGCTTCATACAGTAATATTCCTATGTTGTAGGTGAAAAGAGTGAAACTTGAAGAAGTTCTGTAATTGTCTCATTGGAGCTATTAACCCAGGGCTATACTGGGTCCTCATGGGGCTGACCAGTTTATGTCTGTGCCTATCTCCCTCCGTATTGTTAGCTTCAGTGGGTATTTCTGGCTTCAGCCTGGTGGCCCTGTTAATGCAGGGAGGGGAATCATCCTATACCACCCACCTTGACTTTTCCTTGGTCTTGGGGTCAGGAATAAGAAAGGGCATCATCTCCTTAGTATGGGCAGTGGGTCCTAGCAGCTCCCCTGAAAAGCTAGAATTGAGAGCAATGTCTAAGGGATTTTGATTTACTTATCTTTTAGATTTTCCTCCTATAAAGTCCCTATACCTGGGCTTTTAAAAGCTCCAAGAGCGAGTGAATGAGTGGAACTTGCAAGGGGAGTGGGAGCAGGGGCAGGCAGCAAGAGCTGTCTTTTCTGGCAGCTGCAGCCAGCTTTAAAAACATTTCTTCTTCACAGATGCAAGCCTTCTTGACTCACACCCTGATTAACAGAGTAAGAGATGGGGTGGGGAGGACTGAGGCTGGAGACAGCAGGATTTGATGGGTCAGACAGGTAGGGAAGGGGGATTGGGTTTACCAGGGAGTCTTGGGAGCTGAGGATACTGGGAGAGATCAAGCGTATGCAGGCTTCCTAGATGACCACTCTGGGTTCACCACTGAAGAGCTGTGTTTGCTTAACCTGTTCTTCAACAGCATCATTATTATCATCGTCATCATTATTATTGATGGATTTTTTTTTGGCGTCATTTTCCTTATCAGTAGAATGTTTATAAAAGGTCATACCTGGAGGGGCATGGAGGCTCACGCCTGTAATCCCAGCACTTTGGGATGCTGAGAGGGGCAGATCATGAGGTCAAGATGGAGACCATCCTGGCCAACATGGTTAAATCCCAAGTCTACTAAAAATACAAAAATTAGCTGGACGTGGTGGCACACACCTAAAGGCTGAAGTCCCAGCGACTTGGGAGGCAGAGGCAGAAGAATCACTTGAATCCAGGAGGCGGAGGTTGCAGTGAGTCAAGATGGCACCACTGCACTCCAGCCTGGCAACAGAGTGAGATTCCATCTTAAAAAAAAAAAAAGTCATACCTTACAATATTGTTGTGAGTATAAGTGCATTAATTAAATTTCTAGATATTAATAAATATAAATATATATGTAAGTTAATATCAAACACATAGAACAGTGTCCCGTTATGTGCTCAGTAAATGTGAGCTATTGTTAGAAATACTATTGTTAAGACCTTTCTGGAAGAAAATGGAATTGAAGAAAATGTCTTCTGTGCCAGAGAAGTGAAATGTATAAACTGAAAAGAGGTATAGAATTGACAGATTTAGCAAAACAACAACAACCCCCAAAAAACACAACAGGGCTCTGAGTTAAATTTGAATTTCAGATAAACAACAAATTAAAGTATAAGTATGTCCCATGCATTATTTGTTATTTATCTACAGTACAAATTTAACTGATTGTGTATTTCGTCTGGCGATTAGGGAGACTTTGCAGCTGGAGCGCAAAAGGAGAGATTTCACCTCTTCTGGGAGTAGGAAGCTCTACTTTGACACTCATGCCTTAGTGTGCTTACTGGAAGACAATGGGTTTGCTACTCAACAAGCAGAAATCATTGTGTCTGCATTGGTCAAGATCCTGGAGGCCAACATGGACATCGTCTACAAAGATATGGTCACCAAGATGCAGCAGGAGATCACTCTTCAGCAAATAATGTCTCAGATTGCGAATGTGAAAAAGGATATGATTATTTTGGAGAAGAGTGAATTTTCAGCCCTCAGAGACGAAAATGAGAAAGTAAAACTCGAACTACCGATCAAAGTCCGAACAGATACCAAATTAGACTTCAACCTAGAAAAGAGCAGAGTAAAAGAATTGTATTCATTGAACGAAAAGAAGCTGCTGGAATTGAGAACAGAAATAGTGGCATTGCATGCCCAGCAAGATCGGGCCCTCACCCAGACAGATAGGAAGATAGAAACTGAGGTTGCTGGCCTCAAAACCATGCTTGAGTCACACAAGCTTGATAATATTAAATATTTAGCAGGGTCTATCTTTACGTGCCTAACAGTGGCTCTGGGATTTTATCGCCTGTGGATCTAATAAAGTGTCTATTTAGAGATTTCTGTTTTGCCTTAAGAAAAAAAAAAAGGAGGAAAAGAGAGAAAGGAAAATGAAATCTCTACTCATACATAGAAGAAAAACGTTGATGCACTAGCAGCAGTCTTCCAGCCAGCCTCTCTTCTTGTGTTATGTTTTGAGGGCGTTGAGGCCAGATAAGGAAACCTCTCTCCACCACCTCTACTTGTCTCCTGCAGCTGAGACTAGGCAGCAGCCATTTCCCTGTGTTAATCCACTTCATGAAACTGGAGCCTGTGTTGGCTGGTTATGAAGCTACACTGTCTTCCATCCCCAACTCTTCCCCAGCACACAAACGCAGGCATACAAACACAAAGGCTTTGGTGTAGAGGTGGAGAGGTTAAGGAGGAGAAGGGGGAGAAAAGGGATTAGAGTTTTATCAAAATAGCATCTGCAAAGATCCTTCCAGCATAGGCATTGCTGGAAACATGTCTGTGGCCAGGACCCAGGCCTGGGGTAGGGGTGGAAAACACCGGCTGTCAAGGGAATGAGGAGTCCCTTGAGGGTGGAGGCCAGGTGAAGTGCTCGTAGAGGGAGGGAGTAGGCTCTCCTCCCTCCCTTCTCATGGCCTTGTGCCCTACCCAATTTCTTTTTCTTTCTTTTTTTTTTTTCCCATCAAATTGTCTCTTTTTTAGCATCAGGTAGTCAGCTTCTGTAGTCTGAATATTAACCTGGTAGGACTCTTGCATTCTGCTTGAGAACCTGTGTCTGAGAGAGTCTGAGGGTCTCCTGGGGTAGGCAAGCTTGCCGATCTGGGGACAGAACCCTGCTCCTTTGTGGAGCTCACCCTATGGAAACCACCTTATCCTATTTCCTGCTTACACCCCAGGCTTGCTCTAAATCAATTCAGATAGGACAATAGGAAGAGAACATTTTATTTCTCAAGATCACAATTTCTCCTGGCACTCAATGCTGACAGCAAAATTATATGTAAAGTTTACCTACATCTGGCCCCACTGAGAGTCTCCTCCTTATCCCTGTTGTTGGTCCCTGTTCTCAGAGGTATTTTCTATTTCATTCTTGCATCTTATGTCTACTTATTAGTAAAGACCAAAGCAGTCAGAGTGGTTCATTGAAGTTTACTCTATCAGGAGGTATTGAACAACTTTCTAAGCCTAGCATCAAGGGAAGAAATCCACGAGGAAATCACAGGCATTCCCAATTTTATTGCACTTTGCTTTATTGTGCTTTGCAGATATTATGTTATTTACAAATTGAAAGTGTGTGGCAAACCTGTCTGAAACAAGTCAGTTGGTGCCATTTTTCCAAAAGCATGTGCTCACTTCATGTTTCTGTCACATTTTGGTAATTCTTGCAATATTCAAAACTTTCTCATTATTATTATATCTGTTATGGTGATCTTTGATGTTACTATTATAATTGTTTTGGGGTATCATGAACTGCATGCATAAAAGACGGCAATCAATCAATAAATGCTGTATGTGTATGTGTTCTAACTCTTCCACCCATAGGCTGTTCCCTGTATCTCTCCCTCTCCTTGGGCCTCCCTATTCCCTGAGACACAATATTGAAATCAGACCACTTAATAACCCTGCAATGGCTCCTACAGGCTCAAGAGAAAGGAAGAGTTGCACATCTCTAAATCCAAAGCTCGAAATGCTAAGTAAGAAAGGCATATTGAAAGCTGAGACAGTCCACAGCTAGGTCTCTTGTGCCAAATAGCCAAGTTGTTAATACAAAAGAAAAGTCCTTAAAGGAAATGAAAAGTGCTACTGTAGTGAACAGATGAATGATAAGGAGAAATGGACTTCTTGCTGAGAGAGAGGAAGTTTTAGTCATCTGTAGAGAACAGCAAAGCAGCCACAACATTCTCTTAAGTCAAAACCTAATCCAGAGCAAGGTCCTCTCTTCAATTCTATGAAGGCTTAGAGAGATGAGGAAGCTGCAAAAGAAAAGTTTGAAGCTTGCAGAGATCCGTTTATGAGATTGGTTTCATGATGAAAAGAAGCTGTCACCATAACATCAAAGTTCAGTGTGAAGCAGCAAGTGCTGATGGAGAATCTGCAGCAAGTTATTCAAAAGAACTAGCTAAGATCATTAATGAAGATTACTACACTAGACAACAGATTTTCAGTGTAGATGAAACAGCCTTCTATTGAAAGAAAATGCTTTCATATCTGGAGCTTTCATATCTGGAGAGGAGAGGTCAATGTCTGGCTTCAAAGCTTCAAAGAATAAGCTAATTATTTTGTTAGAGGCTAATGTAGCTGCTGACTTGATGTTGAATTCAATGCTCATTGGCCATTCAGAAAATCCCAGGCCCCTTAAGAATTATGCTAAATCTACTCTGCCTGTGTTCTACAAATGGAAAACCAAAGCCTGGATGACAACATACCTGTTTACAGCATGGTTTAATGAATATTTTAAGCCCACTGTTGAGACCTGCTGCTCAGAAAAAAAATTTTGTTTTGAACTATTACTGCTCATTAATAATGTAAGTGGTCATTATTAATGATGGAGAAGCACGAAGAGATTAATGTTGTTTTCATGCCTACTAACACAACATCCATCTGCAGCCTGTGAATCAAGGAGTTGAATATGGTTTGGCTGTGTTCCCACCCAAATAGCATCTTGAATTGTAACTCCCACAGTTTCCAAATGTCTTAGGAGGAACCTGGTCGGAGGTGATTGAATTTTGGGGGCAAGTCTTTCCTGCACTGTTCTCATGATAGTGAATGAGTCTCAAAAGATCTGATGGTTTTAAAAAAGGGAGTTTCCCTGTACAAGCTCTTCCATTGTCTGCTGTCATGTGGGATGTATCTTTCACCTGCTACCATGATTGTGAGGCCTCCCCAGCCACATGGAACTGGAAGTCCAATAAACCTCTTTCTTTTGTAAATTGCCCAGTCTTGGGTATGTCTTTATCAGCAGCATAAAAACAGACTAATACAGAGTCATTTTGACTTTCATGTCTTATGATTTAAGACATACATTTTATAAGGCTATATATTTCATAGGTAGTGATTCCTTTGATCTGTTCTAAGCAAACTAAATTGCAAACCATCTGGAGAAAAATTCATCATTCTAGATGCCATTAAAAACATCTGTGATTCATGGGAAAAGATCAAAATAGCAACACTAGCAGGAATTTGGAAGATGTTGATTCCAACCCTCATGGATGACTTTGAGGGGTTCCAGACTTCAGTGAAGGAACTTCAGTGAAGTAATTGCAGATGTGGTAATAGCGAGAGAACTGGAATTAGAAGTAGAGCCTGAAGATGTGACTGAATTGCTGCAATTTCATGATCAAACTTTAATGAATGAGAAGGTACTTCTTTTGGATGAACAAAAAAAGTGGTTTCTTGAGGTGGAATCTACTCCTGGTGAAGATCCTGTCAACATTGTTGAAATAACAATAAAGGATTTGGAACAGTCAATGAACATAGTTGATAAAGCAGCAGAAGGATTTGAAAGGATTAATTCCAATTTTGAAAGAAGTTCTACTGTGCATAAAATAATATCGAGCAGCATCACATGCTCCAAAGTCTTTTGTGAAAGAAAGAGTCAATGTGGCAAACTTCATTGTTGTCTCATTTTAAGAAATTCCCGCAGCTACCCCAATCTTTAGCAACCGCCAGCCTGACCAGTCAGCAGCCATCAGCACCAATGCATGACTCTCCAACAACAAAAATATTACAACTTGCTAAAGGCTCAAATGACTCTTAGCCTTTTTTAGCAATAATGTATTTTATAATTAAGGTATATACATAGTGTGTTTAGACACAATGCTATTCTACACTTAATAGACTACAGTATAGCATAAACACAACTTTTGTTTACAGTGAGAAAGCAAAGTATTTATATTTATTATGACATTGACTTTATTGTGGTGATCTGGAACCAAATGTGCAATATCTCTGAGTTATGCTTATATTGATAGATGTGTTTCCATAAGCATTGAAGACTTTTGTGTGCCTAAAAATATTGCTTAAAAATAATATACAGGAAATAATATACAGGAAATATATTTCCTGTATATTATAGAAAAACATAAAGAAAAAAGGTCAATCTGAATAACAAAAGAAATTCAAATTAAAATAACAGGGCAGTTGCAGTGGCTCACACCTGTATTCTCACTGCTTTGGGATGCTGAGGTGGGAGAACTGCTTGAGGCCAGCAGTTTGAGATCAGTCTGGTCAACATAGTGAGACCCTGTCTCTATAAAAACTTTAAAAATTAGCCAGGCATGGTGGCACACACCTGAAGTCCCAGCTACTCTGAGGGCTGAGGTAGGAGGATCACTTGAGCTCAGGAGTTTGTGGTTACATTGAGCTGTGATGCTGCCGCTGTATGCCAGCCTGGGTGACTGAGCAAGGCCCTGACTCAAAAATAAAATAACAATGATATGTTATTTTTGTGTGTCTAAAAAATGACAAAAATATTAAAAACTATTAATACCAAATAATGGCAAGAATGTAGAAAAACAGGGACTCTTCAAGCACTATAAATTGTTTAAAAATGTACAGTATTTCAGCAGGATAATGAGGCAACACAAACCAAGAAACAAGAGTGTCACTACTCTTCAAGCCAGTTATTCTACTTTTAGAAATCTTTCTCAGAAAGTAATTAATGTTTTATGCCAAGGTTTAATTATGACGATGTTTGTCACAACACTGCTTATATTGAGAAAAACTTAGCATTTATTCCATTTGTTTTAATGAATAATGATACATTAATCATTAGAATTCTATGTAGCCATTTCAACTCATGTTGTAGGACAGTGCTTTTAAGCATTTCTAAACCTTTCTCCATGGAGTTCCCTGGGGTGGAATTTTGGGTTCTATGTCTTTCATCCCTGATGGGTGTTTTATTTTTTTTATTTTTTTTATTTTACATACGTACTTGGTTTCCTTGTAAGATTTAACTCAAGCCAAAAATTCGTAGTTAAAAAAATAATTTAAAAGCCACACCTGGAGAACATTTAGTGAAAGACTAGGTATCTTCTGTTTATCCTTCCAGACCTGCTTTCCCCATTTCTCCATTCTACTCTCTGCCCTGAGCAGCTGACCTTAATGACCTGGAAAGCTGAGCTTCATGGGTCACATCAGTGGGTCCTTGTTTCCTTCTTCCAGCTGGGTTCAATCAGTGGAAATCTCCAGCTAAAATCAGAAAAAGGAAGGAGAGAGGGAGAAGAGGATTGATTTTTCTGGTTCCTTCTCTGTGAGATTATCAGGAGCTGATGTCCTTCAAACAAAAAGTCCTTTCAAGAAGCCATTTCTACATGATTCTTCCCAGGTTTCCAGGGCCATTTTTTCCTCTTGCCCTTTTAGGCTTGGAGGTAACAGCAGCTCCAGTTATGATACTTTTTCTTTTTCTTTTCTTTTCTTTCTTTCTTTCTTTCTTTCTTTCTTTCTTTCTTTCTTTCTTTCTTTCTTTCTTTCTTTCTTTCTTTCTTTCTTTCTTTCTTTCTTTTTTTTTTTTTGAGACAGAGTTTCACTCTCTGGCCCAGGCTGGAGTGAAGTGGCACGATCTTGGCTGACTGCAACCTCCCTCTCCCGAGTTCAAGCAATTCTCCTGCCTCAGCCTCCTGAGTAGCTGGGATTATAGGCGCCTGCTACCACACCTAGCTAATTTTTGTATTTTTAGTAGAGATGGGGTTTCACCATTTTGGCCAGGCTGGTCTTGAATTCCTGACCTCTGGTGATCCACCCACCTTGGCCTCCCAAAGTTCTGAGATTACAGGTGTGAGCCATTGCATCCAGCTGATACTTTTTCTTGTGTTCCTCTACACCTAGGGTTTCCATAGAACTTATTATCATCCTCAAGAATCAAAGAGGATCACAAAATAATTATTTTTAATTTGTTTCTCAACCAAAAATTAGTTCTGTTATAATGTGGAGCTTTATAAAATAGTTCTATTCAAAACTGCTCTCAAAACAAAAGCTCTTTCTTTTCTTTTCTTTTTCTTTCTTTTTTTTTTGAGATGGAGTTTTGCTCTTGTTGCCCAGGCTGGAGTAGTGCAATGGGGTGATCTCAGCTCACTGTAGCCTGTGCCTCTTGAGTTCAAGCAATTCTCCTGCCTCGGCCTCTGGAGTAGCTGGGATTACAGGGACCCACCACCACATCTGGCTAATTTTTTGTATTTTTACTAGACATGGGGTTTCACCATGTTGATCAGGCTGGTCTCAAATTCCTGACCTTGGGCGATCTGCCCCCCTCGGCCTCCCAAAGTGCTGAGATTACAGGTGTAAGCCACCACACCCAGCCAAAAGGAAATCTCTTTCTAAAAAGCTAAAATAATATATCTATATATAATCATTAAATCAAAATTATAAAAAGCTTTTTAAAATGTATTATTTGATTATTAAAATTACATAAGCAGAATAATTATTCTTGATGCATAATCATGTACTTTAGTTTTCTCTAATACTGTCACTCTAATTGTTTCTGAAAACATTTTTACAATGTTCTCACTATTTTTTAATTTTAAAGTTTTTCATGATTTACTTCAAAGTTTTGTTTTATGATTAGTATATTTGACAATGACACAAATGATTCTTTTATGTGCATCATAATATTTTTAATCATAAAAGTACTTTCAAAGTACCTGTTATTAATAAATTGTGCTATTTAGAACATTCCCAAGTCTAATTGTTTTATAAGGTATAAATATTACAGACCAACCATTTTTTTTTCTAATTATTTTCTTTAACTCTCTACTCAGATGTCCTGTCTTCAATAAATATTTTTATGAGAAAATGTGTCAAATAAGTTATTTGTAACCATTCTTTTGACCTTTTAGCCAAATTTAGATGCTGCAAAATTATAGTCCTTATCAATGGTTTGCCATTCCTATGCAGATTATACATTTATCTAATTAAGAATTGGAACTTCATCTAACGTTAAGATATTCCAAGCTTAATTATAGATTTTCAAAATTAAATCTTTCATACTCTTTTCACACTTATCTAATTTTCTCACTTTTCCTCTTGTTTTTATAAAATCAATTACTTTCCTGTCTTTAAGCTGTGTTTTTCAAAATTGAATCTTGTAAAAAGCTTCAAAAGTTGAAATTTTTGGCCCTTTATTTGGCACAATATTTTTTATTGAGGGTTCTAACTTATTTTGATCAAAATAAATTAAAATTTAGCAGGCTTACTTACAAAAGTGTTCACTATAATTTTAAGATATTTAGGTTATCTTACAATGTAGTTTTACATAGTTTCAAACATTTCTAGAATCCAGCTGATGATGTCAAAACATGAGAAAGTGCTTATTCCTGTGTTAAACTGGTTTATTTATTTTTTTGTATTTATTCTCAGCTCTGACACAAAAAAATTTATAATTGTTAACATGTATAAGTAAAATTACTTTTAAGCTTTGACATCTGCAGCTTTTATTTGAATTGTAGAATTTTTAGACATAATTAGGAATTATGTGTGTACTCCAACCAGTTCTAGGTGTATTTCTGCTCCATGACCTTCTGCATTTGGTAAAAAAATTTCTTTTCTTTTCTTTTTTTTTAACCATGATTTTTTTTAACCAAAATTTGCATTCATGTTACCACTACCAAAACAAAAATTTTATCTTCAATGTTGACATTTTTAATTGAATTTAAGGTATATATAATTATGTCAGAAGAAACTTTGAAAAGCTTTAGTTTGATTCCATGAATTTAATTTAAAAAATGAGCTATTAAAAATAATTATTCAAATAACTGATTTTCTATTTAATCCAAAGCCACTCATATAAAACTGACTATTTAACTGTTTGCTAGGTTTATTTTCAGCTATCGAAGCCAACAGATTAACAGATATCATTTCACTTCTTTTTCATTGAGAGTGCTTATTTGATCTAAGTAAGAGGTCATAGTTCTCAGATGTATCAGTATGCTTTCTGTAGGTGTACGTGTAAAATTATTGTTTGGTGTCACAATCTTTAAAAATACTTAAAAATACATTTCTGGTTTAAAGAAATGGACACTGAAACTTCTCCAATGTATTTGTGTCTTTAGTTTTCCATGTGATTAATAACATAACTATCCCATGTGGTAAATAATAAATATTAACATTTTGTGCAAATTTCATGCTTATCATTCACTTTCTTGAGACTGGGAATTCAACACTTAATGTTAAAAAACACACATGTTTTTTAGAGCTCATTACTGCTGAGAGAGTTTAGTATAAAATCAAAAGCTTTACCAATAATAATAATAAAAATAAATAAATAAATAAATAAATAAATAGTTGAGGTTTATTTTATAATAAAAACAAACAACAGAAAACCACTTAAAGTATGTTTTGTTGCAGGATAGTTTAGTGTTTATCTCCTGTCCACTTTAAAAATATTTTTAACCTATAATTTCCCACCCTTCTCAGCATTGCTCTCCTGGTAGCTGTGTGAGCATTTCTTAGCTTAATACGTTTCATCTACCAAATGACTATAGACTCAAGTGACTAGCAGGGACAGCAGCACCAAATGCTTCTGCCACTAAGCCTGAAACTAGAAGATGCTGTTCTTGGCTGTATTCAGGTGGAATTTAAAAAAATTATTTTTAATGGGTACTTAGAATAGTTTTCTTGGAAAGGATTGGAAATTAATTACATTGGACTGGAGATGCTAGGGGAAGAAAAGATCATTATTATCACAGATAATCTTCTAGGTTTAACCATATAGTCAATGTACACATATCTCATAGGCTGTGAGATAACACCATGGAAGATGCTGAAGTATAAAAGGGAGTTCACCAAACCCATCCCACCTGATTTTAGTGCAACAATTAATAATAAGACTTAAAAAACATGTAGAATCTGGGAAGTGTCACATTGGATATGATACCAAGACAACAAACACAGCCCAGAATTATCCCAAGAAAAACTGGATGGATGGTCACCTTATCTACACCCTACTCATACTTTTGTAAACAGTCCTTTGTGAATAAACCCTTTGGACTCATCCTATTTTGAGTGTGCCATCTGTTTCTTGTTGAGTTCCTGGCAGATACAGTGGAATAAACATGTTTTCATAATATGTTATTACATGACAAAAGCACATTACAAAGTAGAGTGACAGTATGATCCAAGCTAAGTATGCTAGGTAGTTACATACATAAAATTGCATAGAAAAAAATACTGGAGATGTAAACATCAAAACATCACTTAAGAGTGTCTCTGCATAGCAGGAATATGAATGACTTTTTGTCTTTTCCTGTTTCCTTTATATGTATTTTAAAAAAATACCTTTAGTAAGCATAAATTGTGTTTGTAATGAGAAAGAAATTATTTTTCAAAATTCCTTGTGAGTAGGGATGAGGGTTCTATATTTCCTCTCTGCAGTGTAAGAGTGTGGTTCTCATGGATTGCACTGTATTTTCTAGCATGCATTAATCACATTAGGAATGGCACCTAAGTTGCCTCCAGTTCTCTACTGTAACAAGCAACACTCTAGTAAAATTCTCCCGTAGGTTTTCACTGGAGACCTGTGGAGAATTTCTCTGGGATATTCCCAAGAAGTCTTATTGCTAGTCATAGGGTATATCTAAACATGAGGGAGAACTGCCAGACTTTTCTCTATAATGAGAACTTTAGCCTACATCCTCACCAGGGTGCCTCTGTGTCCACACTCTCGCAAATGCCCTGTGTTATCCAATTTTCTGATGATGTCTGCCAAACTGATGAGTGTAAAATGATATGATATTGTTATCTTATTTGTATGTCTCAGTTACAAAGGAGTTTGTCTCACCTACACTCCATTTAGCCAATTGAATTTCTTCTCCTGTGATTGCCTGTTCACATTCTTTGCCCATTTCTTTGTTGGATATTATTTTTCTTTGTTGATTTCCAGGAGTTCCCTGTACATCCCCAGAGTATTCAAAGTAAACTACAAATCCAAGAAAGTTTTTTATTAAACACAAGTGGCCAGCTTCCAGTTGTTCCTAGTAAGTATAAGGTATAAAGGTTTGACCAATAAACTCAGACTCATTCATATTTAGTTTCAGAATGTGGCAGAGGCACATACTCATCTGACAACACATCCAATCTCAATAATGTCACTTGGAGCCTCCATTTGAAAATGGACACTCTTCAAGTGGATGGTTTACTCACAGAGGAAAATAGACTTCAGGTGTCAAACATATTAGCTCTTACAATCATGACCAAACCGGTTATTACAGAAGGTGTTTTTAGTTCAACTTAATAGGGATCATTCAAATAATGTAAACAAATGATAAATGCATAAATGATAATTGATATTTATTGGGCCTTACTTTGTGGCAGTCACCAAACAAGTTGCTTTACATGCATTTTACATCTTGATTATATAGGTGCTACTAACATTCTTATTTTACAGGTGTGATAACTTAGGTTTGAAGAGCTGAAGAACTTGCCTAAGTCCACACAGGTAGGAGCTATAAAGTCCAGAAATTGACCCCACTTAAGCTGGGAGAATTACATCAAAAGAAAAAGCAAGCTCTATCACAGTTGTTCTTTTCAGTCATACTAATAAATAATACTGAGAATTTGATAAACTGTCTTGAAGAAGTCTTATAAAGATAACAGAAAATTAAAGATTGTGAGGCCTTTTGAGAATAGTTCCACCTGCTAAATTTATGAGTGTAGAAAATGGAGCTCAGAGAGGTGATCCCATTTGTTCAACAGCATACAGCAATGTTTAGTGGAGCTGGGATCAGAATCTGTACTTTTTCTCTAGGTCCAGATATTTTCCTTTAATGACTAAGGAAAAGTCTGTGACTCTATGCTTCATAGCACATCAATAATTAGCCATGCACCAGAGTGTTTTTGATAAGCAAGATGGTGCATTATTATAAAAACTAGATTTGAAATATGAAATATTCCTCTATCTCAAACTAGACATGAAATGAAATATTCCTCTATCTCAATCTCAGGAAGAACAAATACTGTGGTTTAAGGAGTAGATAGAGGCAAGATTATATAAACGTGTGTGTATGTATATACCTACACACATATGTTATATATGTGTGCATGTGTGTGTACACATATACATATGCATATATGTACACATAGATATACATGTGTTTGCAGTTGTAAGTGTGGGCTAAGTCTTTTTAAAAGTGAAGAGAGCCAACAGAAGTCATTTTTGAAATGCAAAATTGTTTTGGGTTTTCACCAATGGATGTTGTGAGGAAAGATGATTTTCAGGATTCTTAGAGGTGGAGTTTGAGAGACTGAAGGGGCAAAGTGTAGGTAGCATGGAGTGTGGGAGAGAGCCCAACCAAACAGAGGGCACAAGATGAAAGAAATGACATTCCCAGGTTTGAAAAAACAGGGCTCTGTCCCAGTTTAGAGAGTCATCCAAAGATAGACACAAGTCAGTAGCTCTCAGAGACTAGTGCCTGTGGAAAGCTTTAACACCTAATAATCTGTGTGAATGTTAACTACAGTAGTGGAATTTGAGAGTATACTCCTCCGACTTGGGTATGGGCAGAGGAAGAGAGTGGGGAACAAAAAAATAAGTGAAAGAATGAATGAAGAGGCTTTGGAAACAGGGATCTGTCCAGTACAGAGAAGAATTATCCTTCTTTCTTCCTAGTGGAAGGAACAGCACAGAGAGGACTTGAGGACTTTGTCTAGGCACAGGAGGGAGTTACAAAGCCCTCCTTTATCAAAGCTCTGTGTTTCCTTGGCAGGGTTGGGGAGGATGGGAAGGAGGAACAAAAAACATAATCGCAAACTGTAGCTTCCTATCTTCCATGGAAGTACTCTAGAGATGCTTATTAGGGGCCAAAGAAATGCAAGGCGGGTTAGAGAAGCAAGCCAAAGAGAGGGCAGTGGAAAGAATCTAGAAATAGAATTGGAAGACCCAGTTCCAGCAGGAGGAGCATG